>NW_015161952.1:696200-753395 GCF_001447785.1 Gekko japonicus | reverse complement strand
CTACCGCACGGAGGTTTGCTGCGGCGTTCATGTCTCATGTGGTGAAAATCCACCAATTGCCTACTAAGTTAATTTCTGACAGGGGGACCCAGTTTGTTTCTAAATTTTGGAAGGAACTCCTCGCTATTTTGGGGGTGGAGCAGGGGCTCAGCAGCGCTTATCATCCCGAGACCGACGGCCAAACAGAACGGGTTAATCAAACTTTGGAGCAGTACCTTCGTTGCTTCACTAATTACCAACAAAATGATTGGGCTGATTTGTTACCCCTGGCTGAGTACTGTTACAATAACACTGTGCATAGTTCGACTGGCATGTCTCCATACAAGGCTGTCTCTGGGTATGACAGCCCCCCCCTTCCTTTCCTGGAGGGGGTCTCTGACCGTCCCGTGGGCGATGCTAATACCTGGTGTTCTTCTCTGAGAACTGCATGGCCACTTTTGTGTCAAACTCTCGATGCTGCTAAAGCAGCTTATAAGGCCCAGGCAGACAAGGGTAGGGTGGTGGGATTTGATCTGAAACCTGGGGACCTTGTGTATGTTTCTACTAAAAACATCAAGATGTTGCGCCCAAGCAGGAAGCTGGGTTGGAAATTTATCGGGCCGTTCAAGGTGCGCAAGGTGATTAATGATGTTGCTGTTGATGTTGTATTACCTAAGAATTTGCGCTCTCTGCATTCTGTCTTTCACATGAGCTTACTGAAGAAAGATCCTGGCACCTCTACATGGAGGCCAACTGTTTCTCCCCCGCCTCCGATCATCCTTGAGGGGGATGAGCATTTTGAAATCGCGGATATCCTTGACTCCAGGCTGAAACGTGGTAAACTCTGGTACCTAATTGAATGGGTTGATTTCGGTCCCCAGCACCGCGAATGGGTGGAAGAAGGGGATATTCGGGCCCCTTACCTGCTTCGTTGTTTCCACAGGAAGTTCCCGGACAAACCGGGAACCACCCAGCCCAAGACACGGGCAAGGAGGGGGTCGCAGGACGTCTTGGCAGCGATGTCGGAGGCGTGCAGGGGGGGCTCCGGGAGGTCTTCGATACTCAGGACGCTGAGTGCCGGGGCCGGCAAGCTGCCATGGTGTTCTGTGTAACTTCTGATTGTACATATGTGATCCCTGTCCCTGCCAGCTGGCCTATGTGTTTTCTCTGCTGTAATGCCAAAGTAAAACAACTGGAGGATGTGAGGGGGAGAGTATGCTTCGCTGTTAGCCTCTTACTTATCAAGCCTGTGAACTGCACCTGTGTTTTGTCTACTGTTCGCCTGGTTCCCAAGACTTGAGCAGGCAACCGTTTTCTCCTGCCCGCCAGCGGGAACGTTATCCATTGGTTGTGTTTCTAACTTGAATCCCTTTATCATGTCTGCCCTAACTGCTTGTGTTCAGTTCTAACAAAGAACGTGTTTGAGTATCTTTCCAATGCTTTGAAATAAACTTTACTTTCTTTGAAACGTGGATTTATTCTCGATGCTTGGGGATCCAACACCAGGCTAACTCAGTAGTGTCGAATCTTGGAAGTTAAGCAGGGTCAGTCCTGGTCAGTATTTTAATGGGAGACCACCAAGAAAGTGCAGAGTTGCTATGCAGAGGCAGGCAATGGCAAACCACCTCGCTTCCTCTCTAGCTTTGAAAACCTTAAGGGGTTGCCACAAGTCAGCTGGGTCTTGACTAGGGATGTGCATTCAGTTCGGCCGAACCGAATGCACCCCCGAAAATGGCCCATTCGGGCCCCTTTCAGGCTGCTGCGGGCCACAATGCCACACAGAAACCCCAAAAGACCAACGTGGGGGGGAGAGGCCAGTTTCATCCAATTGCTGCATGCATGTGCAGCCTGCAAGGTTGGTGGTGTTGCTTTGCACACCACCTTCCTTGCTTGAGAGGGGGGAGAGAGAGTCAACTCTACCCAACTCTACCCTGGCCTGACCTGCTACATCCCTGGACTTCTGGTTGCACCATCAATTTACACAGGGCAGGGCCTGTATAAATGTTGTTCCTGTTGGTCTTTTGGGGTTTCTCTGTGGCACTGTGGCATGCTTGCACTGCCACGGTGCCATTTGTTCTGGAGTGTGCCACTTGTTCTCATGGCAAACAAGCACCTCCCAAGACAGTTCACTTTCCATGAGATTCTCTGGGAGAGTCTGACTGCAGGGTGCTGCCTGCTTGCCTGCCTTAAGTGCTGCTGACTGGGTTTCCCCATTGGAAGCAATGGAGGTAATGGGGATAACCTGTTTGGGTGCCCATAGAATTGAGTCCACTGGTCCAATTGCTTTGGAACATTGGGGTTTATGTGGGAAGAGGCTCCTGAAGCTACCCTGAAAATTTAAAGCCTCTCCCTCAAACCCTCTCTCCCCCCAGAGCCACTAACAGCACCGTGGGGGAAAAGTAAATTTCCCCCCACCATAGAGAACAATTGCGGGGATGGGGGCAACCCATATGGGGACCCGTAGAATTGGACCCCCTGGTCCAATATTTTTGAAACTTGGTGTATATCTTGGGGAGAGGCTCCAGCAGCTACCCTGCGGGTTTGGATACTCTCCCTCAAACCCCCTCTTCTCCAGCCCCCAGAATATGCCCTATGTTTTCGCCATTGACTTCAATGGACCATAGGATATAATGGGGATGAAATTGACATTCGGCTGGCCAAAAGACTCCCCAATAGCTGGTACTGACGAAACTGACATGCGGGAGTCTTACTGCTGGCCGAAATTGATTCTGCCTGATTGCTGAATCTGAATCTGCCGAATTATTTTTTTTTTTTGCACACCCTTAGTCTTGACAGCACTTTCTACCCCCAGTTAGGACTGCAGACCAGCCATGCTGTTTGCTGCTGAACTGCTCACTTGAAATGAGAAGCAAAGTCTTTGAGGGTAGATAGCCAGTTAGCACACTGCTCTTCTGTCCAGTTCCATCTTGCTTGAACCTGCTGCCGGAAGGCTATCATAAGTTTCAGTTCCAGCCAGTGTGTTTGTGCTTTTCCGGTTTCTTTGCTTAAACCCTAGTTGCCATGTAGGAGCAGGAGAATGGAAGAGTGAAGATACAGTGCTATGGCTGCTGCATCTCCAAGCTTCTTTATGGTCAGAAAGTAGAAGCACTGCAGGAGCAGCTGTGTTAGTGCTACATTTCCACATCTGTAGGTCCCAATTTTTATTTATTTATTTATTATTTATTATTTGTATTTATACCCCGCCCTCCCTGGAGGCTCAGGGCGGCTAACAACATATAATTAATAAAACAGTAAAACAGTAGAAAAAATACAAAATATTAAAATTACATCATAATGTATAACCTATCTAAAACAGATCTAGCTAAAACCAAGATGGCGGTCCTCTAAGCGTCCCAGTCTTGCCCATAATGCAAAAGAGAGTATTTAGGGCCTTGGCAGTCCATGCCCATATCCAGAAGGAAGAACAGGGCATGTTCCTTTAAACCAGCTGCAGAACCTCAGTAGTGGCTCTTTGGCATAAGAGGCAGTGGAAAGTCATCTTCCTTGTGTTCGTTTGATGTGAAGTTCGGATCAAATTGGGAAATGGCTCAGTTACACGGGCATGCCCTGACCTGGGTAGCCCAGGCTAACCTGATCTTGTCATATCTAAGAAACAAAGTAGGGTCGGCCCTGATCAGTATTTGGATGGAAGATCACCAAGGAATACCAAGGTTGTGACATGGAGGCAGGCAATGGCAAACCATCTCTGAATGTCTCTTGCCTTGAAAACTCTATGGCAGGGGGGGCCAAACTGTGGCTCGGGAGCTGCATGTGGCTGTTTCACACATATTGTGTGGCTCCCAAAGGGAAGCATGCCTCCCCAATCGGTCTTCCCTTCCCCAGCCAGTGTTCCCCTCCCTGGGTAGACTTGAGATGAGGTGTGAAGCAGAGAAAGAAAGCAACTTTAAATGTGTTCTTAAAGACACACACACACACCCAGCCTGCTTGGAGAAGCCATTTGTCTCTTTAAATCCTTTCTCCAACCCAAGCCAGTTAGCGTGGGAGTCTTGAAAGATGCATTTAAAGTTAAAGTAGCTTTCTTTCCACCTCTCCCTCCTCTTCTATTTGCTGTCTTTCCACCTTTCTTTTTCTCTCTCTTTCTCCCCTCCCTCCCCATCTAAAATTAAATATCATTAACAACATCTGTTTTCATCTTTTTTGTTTTTCATTTTTGGCTGTCTCATTTAATGTTAATAAAAAGCAAATCTGCATATTTTCCAGTAAAAACATGTGGGTTATATTTGTTCATGTCTTGTGGCTTTCAAACATCTGACATTTATTCTGAGTGGCTCTTACATTAAGCAAGTTTGGCCACCTCTGCTCTATGGGGTTGCCCTTAGTCATCTATGGCTTGACAGCAAAACAAAAAACCATAGAGGTATTTAAGGTAGGCGTCGTGGGTCAGCCTGAGCTCAGCACAAAGTCCTCAGGGGAGGAGGACCCCTCAGGAGAAAGAAAGGGAGCCACATGGATGGCTCTGAGTCAGCAGACAGACTGATGAGCTGCAGGCTGACCAAGACTCACCACCAACAGCTAATTAAGACCAGTCTCACCTCCACCCTTTGAGTGCCAGAGACAGAAGCTTAGAAGGGAGCTGCAAGCAAGGAGGCAGAGTGCACGTCTCCTGGTCCATCGCCAACTGCTTGCTGATGACAGCCTGAAGTAGTTGCAGCAGTACTCCCAAGCAGCTGGCTGCTAACAAGGGCTTGTTAGGAAGCACCTATAAAACCCAGTGCTAGGAGCCTGCATGTTGTAGAAGCAACAACTCACCAATCTCTTGATTCAGTGACCACAGCTCTGAACTCTGTTCCTGTGACCCCTGGACCGGCCATTCACTCTGACTCTGGAATCCCTGCACTTGTAAATGACCTTGGACAGCTGGACCTTGCTTCCTGTATAATGTTCTGAACTGGACTCTGCTCTCTCAGAAACTGACCTTTGGACTAAATTTTGACTCTGACTAGAATTTGGCCTGAACTGACCCTAGATTCTACCAGCAGGTGTTCTGATTATACATGGAAGCAGGGGTGTGAGACAATATAAAAAGGGATACGTATGTATGTATTAAAATGAATTACTACACCTTTAGCAGTCTTTTATAAATATTGTCCTGTACTATTATAATTCTGGTGGGGTTGGGCCATGGCTTCCTGGTAAAGCACCTGCTTCGCAGGCAAAAAGTCCCAGGATCAGTTCCTGACATTCCCAGCTGAAGGATCAAGTAGTAGGTGATCTGAAAGACTCCACTAAACACCCAGACGAGCTGACACCACTCAGAGTAGACAAGACTGAACTTGATAGACAATGGTTAGTCAGCTTCATAAGTGTCCATATGTCACTGGATAATTAAAATAAACTAAAATTCTTAGCAGCCGCCTTTGGGAAATGGCTATCCCAAATCATCGTGGCATAAACCAATGTCTTGCCAGAGCTTCTGAACCAGGATAGCAGTCTTTCTTCTCAGTGATACAGCACATGGCTTGGGCAGTCTACAGCAACTGCAACTGATCCAGGGGTTACTTCCCAAAAGCTTCTTGCACAACATGCAACCAGTCTGGGCTGATAGTAGTGGCTATCATTTTGACAGAAGAAGAGGAAGAGGAGGAGGAGGAGATTGGATTTATACCAGATGGGGCTGAGAGAGCTCCCTTGAGAACTGCCCTTAAGAGAACAGCTTTGAAAGAACTTATGACCAATGCTCCCTCTAAACTGTGGAGTCTTGTGAGCAAAAAATTCTACTTTGTGAGCTACTGGCATTAAAGTTGTGAGCGAGCGATTTGGCTACTGCATCAATTAGTTTGCTCTGGAGCCATCCTTCCTGAGCGAAGACAAAAATGTGTGAGCCGGAGGCTAAAAAACTGTGAGCTAGCTCACACTAACTCAGCTTAGAGGGAACACTGCTTATGACTGACCCAAGGTCACACCAGCAGCTGCATGTGGAGGAGTGGGGAATCAAACCCGTCCTCCAACATATCCTTCTTAGGCCAGTAAGTGGTATTATGATGGATAAATCTTGTTGCTTGAAGAAATAATGGGTATCTAGAGGATTTACAAAGATTGATAGGCAGCACAGCTAGGATTCTTCTTAGTATCTAGTATTGAGCCCATAGTGATCATAGTAAGCATCTTGTAGTGGCAGAAGCAGGGGGGGGGTTCTGGGGAAACTCAGCAGCTTTCCAGCGAGGGACAGAGGAGGGAGGGAAGGATAAAAAAGTTAAATTGCAGAAAGCTTTTTACACTGCCCTGTACCTACCCAGTGAAAAACATCAGGAGACAAAAGACTGGAAGGGGGGGGGGGGGGGGGGGAAACCCTAGCCTCCTCTTTTGTCTTTAACAGCATCTTGATTTCAGACGTCAGCAAGCTAGTGTTCCAGGTTTGGATATAAACAAGATTGCCTGCTAATCTTTGTAGATGGAGTTGCTGTTAAAGGTGGCAGAATCAGTAAAAAATAAAGCCGGGGTCCAGTCACGTGCAGAATTAGCGGCGTGATAGGGACGAATGCCGGGCAGAAAACTCGCATTGCGTGGCCGAAGAAGCCGAGTTAAGAGATACCAGGGAAAGTGCACTAGTTTCCGGAAAACACGGGGTGTGGGCGGGCGTCAGATTGTGGAAGCGCTGGTATCTCGTCGCTTCCGGTGGTGTGCGCCCAAACGCAGAACTGCAGGGGGTGAGTGAAATCCTAGTACAGGAAAAGCTTCTGTTCAACAGAAGTGGAAGAGTTGTGATATGGAGTGACAACTTTTTCCATTTTGCGCACAGAAGTGCACTTACTTTGAAAGCCATACAATATATTATCAGCAACTATCAGTCAGAGAGCAAAGCCTTGAGAGATGGAAGGTAGATAAATAAGTGGTTTAAATACCAGAACTACACTCAAGAGAGGAGGAGCAGTTCAAGTCAAAGCGATCAGCGATGTCTACTACCCAAATGCAACCCAACACTACACTGAAGCGCCTTATGCACTGCCCAACACTACAATGAAGCCCCATAAACAGGAATATCCGTAACACAGCTCCACTGGTACATCTTTGTCAGGGGTCAGCTGCCCTCTTCCAGAGGAACACATCACAGGAGTTAGAACCCCACCTGACACACTGTGGCCCAGTTTCAGCAGAATAAAGTCTTTGGGAAATGGCTATCCCAAATCATCGTGGCATAAACCAATGTCTTGCCAGAGCTTCTTTTTTGGACGGTACCATTTCAGAGTGCTGGGAGAGGGGTGTTTAGTACTCCTTCCCCACACAAAAAACCTCCTTCTGCAGACAGACAAAGTAGCCGGGGAGAAAAGACAGCTGAACCCGCTTCCTTATCATACTCAGTTTTCTGTGTTCAAGAACATATCTCCATGGGATGTCATTCAAACTTGTACACACACCCCACCCAATCAAATGGTACAATCTAAGAAAATATTTGCCTCTAATCTCTGCTGGCTGTTTATTTTTATTTTATTTATATCCCACCCTCCCCACATAACAAGCTTAGGCCAGGTTCCATCAACAATCACGCAAGTCTGCAAAATAACAGTTAAAACCACTTAAAATACATCAAGATTAGCTCATTTTGTATTGAGATGACCTTCAGTAATCCCAGCAGAGGTACCAGTTGTGGATACTCTCCCTTACCTGTCTGAAAACCAGTAACATGGGGTTGATCCTATTTCATTCCTTTACTGGCAGCATGAAACATCCTACTCACGTACAAGAGCACTTGTGATTACGTTAAGATTTGGTTAGGAAGCTATTCCCCAACAGGATGCAATGCCACCAATAACGGGGAAGCATCAGTGCCCCTAATCGTCCCACCAATTCCCCTCCTCCCACTGCAGATCTCCCACCATCCTAGGAATGTGACTACTGACCTACCCCAAGAACAATTCAGGGTCCTCGATAACAAATTGACATGATGGTCTCACCTGTGTTCCAGAGACAGCCGTCAGGCCTATGAAAAGTCACATGTCTTTTCAAGCAAACAGCAAGAGTGCTAGCCATCCCTTCATAAGGCTGAAAATGTGAGTGGATGGATAACAGATGGATAATACAGATGCCCCTCCTAATGGAAATTTGTTTGCAAGTTAGAAGGGAGTCAGAAAGAGAGAGAGAGAGAGACTGCTTTCAGGATATATTTTTATTCGTTTATGTAATTCATTTGTACTCTGTTTTTCTTCCCAGCCAATGTTCCCTCTAAGCTGTGGAGTCTTGTGAGCAAAAATTCTACTCTGTGAGCTCCTGGCATTAAAGTTGTGAGCAAGCAATGTGGCTACTGCATAAATTAGTTTGCTCTGGAGCCATCCTTCCTGAGCGAAGACAAAAATGTGTGAGCTGGAGGCTAAAGAACTGTGAGCTAGCTCACACTAACTCAGCTTAGAGGATACACTGGTGGGGACCCAAAACAGCTTACATTGTTCTCCTCTGCTCCATTTCATCCTCACAACTACCCTGGGAGGTAGCTACGGCTGGAACACATTGACTGGCCCAAGGTCACCCAGTGAGTTTCCATGGCACAAGTGAGGATTTCAAACCTGGGTCTCCCAGGTACTAGTCTGATGCTTTTAACTGATGTACCCAGGGGTCATTTCGTAGAAAAAGAGCTAGGGGAACTCATTAGCATAACTCATTAGCATATGCCACACCCCCTGACATCAGGGGCCTGGCGGTGGACCTGCAAGGCCAGTGGGAGTGCGAGGAAGCCCCGCCAAGGCCCTCCCTGGCCCCAGGCAGGCAAGGGTGGGGAGAGGAGGGGAGGAAGCAACTTACCCTCCCTCTTCTCCTGCCTCCTCCTGGCTGAATGAGGGCTGGAAGCGGGGCGGCCGGAAGCAGGGGGCGGGGCTTCGTCATGTGCCCCGCCCCCTGCACCTCACCGGCGGAACTGCGTTCCCCCGCGTTCCCCCCCGAAATGACCTCTGGATATACCACACTGGCTGTCATATCATATAAAATAAACAAGTCAGAAATCTGATCAAGGGTATGACACTCTCGGCCATGTCTTTTCCTGGATTAAAGTTGAAAGAAATTCAATTTTTCATCAGTTTGTTTCCCCTGCCCCCCCCCAACTATTTAGTACCTTTAAATTATATTGATACAGAAGATGACTATGCTGATTCCCAGTCATATTCGACTCAGAGCTCATAATACTCATGATATGAAAAGGCAAATCTATCTTTGGATACTTCAGGGGAAAACGAATAAGCTGCCAAATATAACACAGAAAGCACCTGTTAGCAGAAGTAGTGCCTCAGGATCCTTTTCCTTTTACCAAGTCATCTGCAGACTCTAATTCAACCCAAATAGACTGAATAAAAAGGGAAGCCTTTGGCAATATAAGCATTGTGGTTCGTTTCAGATATTGCCAGCTATTAGACTGAGAAAGATTTGCTACCATCTAAAAAACACAGGGGGGGGGGGAACAGTTTAGTCTGACCGATCCTAATGCCAGCAACAGAAATTGTATCCTAGAGTGGGATAGGCAAGATGCATTTCCAGGCAACCTGTTTGAAGCAAACTGGAAATAAAACTCGCACTTTCCCCTTTCATACATTACACCTCTGTGTATCTGGAGGCCAGCAATCGCATGAATTAAAGCAAACTCCTCCTGATAAGCACCATTACCACGTTGACCTCACAGGGCACTGTGTGTACTTTGAGTGTGCATACAGCTTTGGTACAAGCAAGCTGAATACTGGATTTTCCAGGGCTTGGTTCATGGGTATCAAAGCTGTACATGCACACACACTATGAGTCCCTATTCAGTCAATACGGTGACTGCACAGGGTGGCTGCAAACAGCACACTCCGCATACGTGCAGCTGCCAACATCCTGGCATGCACAGACATACCTGAAGACGGCTACTGCCAATAGTTATGGACTGTTAGTTATTGTAGATTTTCCAGGCTATATGGTTTTGGTCTTGGCATTGTAGTACCTGACGTTTCACCAGCAGCTGTGACTGGCATCCTCAGAGGTATAACACAGAAATAATGGAGTACTCTCTGTGTCAATGTGAGAAGAAAAATGGTAGGCAGGTTATTTTTTATCTACTCAGGATGGTGGGGTAGGGCTGAGTCATTATCTTGTAGAAGTTTCCCAGGCTGCAACATGCTAATGGAGGAGCTTTCCTGAGGAGGTTCTTTTGCATATGGATTGGCTGTTGAAATTCTAATCTTATCTCAGTGTTGTTGTAAAATGTAAAGCATTTTGTGTTTTTCAGGACTGGAAACCATGCCACTATTCATTTTTAAACTCTCTTCTTTCCTGTTAAAATTGTGTTTATGTTTATGAATTTGAATGGCTTCCCTGTATAATCTGACATGATAATTGGATGTGTCGTCCAGCATTTCAGTGTGCTGGAATAAGATACTGTGTCCTGTTTGAGTTAGGCTATGTTCAGCCACTGCTGATTTTTTCAGTTAATCTCTTACTGTAATGGCTGGTTCTTTTGACATGTTTGAATATGCTGTTATGTTGTTTTACTCTTCTTAATATTTTTTTTTTAAGTCTGCAGTGTCTTTCATGTTTTTTTATTCTTCTCTGGATGCTACATTGTGTGGTCCCAATGTAAACCTCTCCGCAACTGCAGGGTATGCAGTATACTCCTGCAGAAGTGAGGGGGGTCTCTTCTGTCTTTTGCCGATCATAGCATCTGTTGTATTTTTCTGGTGGGTCTGTTTGTAGGTTGTGTTTTTTCATAAATTTTCCCATCTGATCAGTGATTCCTTTGATATATGGCAAAAACACTTTTCCTGTGGGAGACTGTTTTTCCTCACTTGTTTGTTTTACATTTGGTTTAATCACTCTTCTGATTTCATTCCTGGAGTAGCCATTTGCTTGAAGTGCGTGGTTTAGATGATTCAGTTTATCATTGAGAAAGTGCGGTTCACATATCCACACAACTGAGGAATGACTGAAGACTGGGATGGTTGGCAAGGAGGAGCCCCCCCCCCCCCATTTAGGCCAGAAAAGGACAGAGCTTCTAGTTAGAGAAATGATTCCCTGCCCAGATGAAAAAGGAGATAGCTCTGAAAAGTGGAGTGATTTCTGGTTTGCTTCAAGAGAAGGAATTTGGGTACTTGATAGTGTGTCCCTGCCTTCTGAAACCTGAAGAGTCAGTTAAAACTGAAGAACTTATACCGGAGTGTTTAGCAGTCACTGAAATTAAAGCCTCTCTATCTCAAAGATTCTAAGACCTTTGTGAAAAGCTTTAAATGCTTACTTGCTGGAAACACAGGAACTGGAGTTTGTGAAATTACTAAGTTACCTCAGAGTTATTATTGATTCACCTCAGACATTTTACCCTTGATTTCACCTGACCTTTTCCCCTCTATGTTAAATAAAATGTTTTGTTTATATTTGAACTTTCAAAAGCCTCTGGTGTGCCATTTTCAGAAGTATAAGTTAAGGAGTTGGTTTTGTCTCTTCTCTCAAGTACCTGGGCTGAGCCAGCAACAAAATATAATAACGTGACAGGGTGGAACAGCCATAAACCTTCAAACAAGAAAAAAAAAACAGATAAACCGACTGCTCAGCCAGAAAGGAAGAATAATAGGGGGGGGGGGATCCTGCATGTGAGGGAGGGAAGAGGGTGAGATCGCCATACCAATGCAAGAATGTTCCTTGCCTATTACTCCCCCAAGGCTCTCAAAAAGAATTGGATGTTGAACATGGCAGGCAATGGCAAACCACCTCTGAATGTCTCTTGCCTCAAAAACCCTACAGGGTCGCCATAAGTCAGCTGTGACTTGATGGCAACGACAACAACTAACACCATTTATTCCAGTATGAGCTTCCATAAGACAGAGATCACTTCACCAGAGGACACGGAGCGTACATCAGTTAGGTGTAAAGTATTTCTACTAAAAGCTGAGTCGAAATACTTTTGCCTGATGGTTGAACACTGGTTGATACATCTGATGAAGTAGGCTCCAACTCACAAATGCTCACCTTGGAATAAATTCCGTTTGTCTTTATTAAGGTGCCACTGGACTTCTGTTTTATTGTGTGGCTACAGACTAATATGGCTACTAACCTATAATGCTCACTATAACCAGATCACCAGCCTAGTTTATCAACAGAGTACCAAAAATTACCAGGTGCTACTTGATATATTTAAGACGAATCATCATTGGCAGCCTAGCAATGAAAAAACTGGATCACCGACAAAGCAATGCAAATGATATTCAGACTTTCCCCATCTGCAACAGCCCTTTTGAAGAGTCCTTGCAACCAACGGCATCTTTATCATCGAAACACATATCTGCATTTTAAAGTAAGCCATTTGAACGCATAAGCACTAAACTGCCTGCCAAAAACAAAACAGCCCACTTTGCTTTCCTTCAGAAAGGGTTCCTCACGCCAGAGACTCTACACAGGCTGTTTACCTTCACAGGATTTCTTGTCTTCTGCCAGTTTTTGGCCCGCTGGACATTTGCAATAGTAGCTGCCAACTGTATTGCAGCACTGCCCCTGACAGCCTCCGTTCTCAACAGCACATTCGTTTACGTCTGTAACGAGAAGCATTTCATGAGGGTTAGACTCAGGAAATACAATAGGATACTAAACCGGCATTGCAAGCCTGGCCATGTCATCTGCCAACTCAAAAACAGTCCGCCAGCTCGGAATGATAATCTATTGGGTGTTCAACAACTGTTCTGTGTTCGCTGCCTACCAGGAAACTGCAAACACAAGCCTCTAGGCAGGCCACAATATATGGATGATGGGTCATAAGGTTTAGCAAAGCTTACCATTATGCTTGATTCTAGATGCATGAATTATTCACATTTATCAAAGACAACATCATGTCCTCCAACTGGAAATGAGGGAATGATATAAACAACATCTCACTGATTGCATCATGTTTATAACCCTCTATCTGACAGAATCAAGATTCCCCCCCCCCCAATAGAAAAACAGACTTTGAATTGTTCCTTGGGATTGAAACAAAAAAGGGCAGCACTTCTGTTTGTGCAAGCATGTATGCATCTGTGTATGTCTCTTTAATACTTGCACTATGTTCACGCCCTTTTAGTAGTTTTTCTGACAATGTCGGGGGAGCTCCAGTTCTGCTGGCAGAAGTCCACTTGAGGTAATGAGGATCCAATCCATTATCTCTGACAGAGTGTCATGGATTCAGGGAAACAGGGGGTTGGATTCAACCAGCTTTTCTGCTGCCAAAATAGGGTCCACTGCCCGCCCCTAGCCATGAATTGGCCAACATTGGGTGGAAAAGCTTGCTAGATCCAATGCACGATGTGATTTAGTAGTGAACCTTTGTTCTCATTCAGTAGAGCTCTTTTGCTTCACATTTTGAGATCCAGAAGGAAAACTTTCAAACAAAATCAGAACAGCTAGGTTTGAGTCCAGTAGCACCTTAGCAACCAACAAGATTTGGGGGGTATACGCTTTTGGAGAGTCAAAGCTTTCTTCTTCCAATATCTGGAGTCGAATTTAAGGTGCTCTTCTATGCAGACCAGCACAGAAAAGGAAGTTAGGTAAACTACATTTAGCTGCACACCAATATTCAGTAAACAAAGGAGAAGCCATTTTATAAAACACTTTACTCAGCCTTTCTTGGGAAGGAGAAGCCATTTTATTACAATACACATATACGAAGAATATACACACACTTGTGTTATACAGCATGCTTTTCTCCATCATAAGAACACAAGAAGAGCCCTGCTGGATCAGACCAGTGGTTTATCTAGTCCAGCATCCTGTCTCACACAGTGGCCAACGTGTTCATACGCTAGGGTTGCCAAGTCTCACCTTGTTCTGGAGCGGGGGACTCCCGGGTCGATCCCAGAGCACGCGCGCCGCATCCACATCACCAGGAAGTGACGTGACGATGCTGGGCACGCTGGGGGCGGGGCCACGACTATCCGAGGGAAAACCATAGAGTTTTCCCTCGGATGACTGTGGCCCCGCCCCCAGCATGCCCGGCGTGGTCGCGTCACTTCCTGGTGACGTGCACGTTGGGGTGGAGTTCCCTCCGGGGCCCGATCCGGCGGCGGCAGGAAACAGGCCTCTGGGGCGGGGGTTTCCCCGCCCCCCGGGGGGTCTTGGCAAGTCTATCATCTGCAGGGCCAACAAAAGGGCATAGAAGCTGAGGCCTTCCCTGATGTTGCCTCCTGGCACTGGCATTTAGAGGTTTACTGACTCTGAATGTGGAGGTTCCCCGTAGTCACCACAGCTAGTAGCCACAGACAGACCTATCCTCCATCAGTCTGTCTAATCCCCTTTTTAAAGGTGTCTGTGTCTGTGGCAATCACTACATCCTGTGGTGGTGAATTCCACATTTTAATCACTCATTGCCCAAAGAAGTCTTTGCTTTTGTCCATCCTGAATCTACTGCCCATCAGCCTCATTAGATGCTCTTGAGTTCTAGTATTTTGGGAGAGGGAGAAAAAGTTCTCTTTGTCAACTCTCTCCATCCTGTGCGTAATTTATAAACCTCTGTCATGTCCCCTTTTAGTTTTTTTTTTCCTTTTCTAATCTGAGAAGTCCCAGACTCTTCAGCCTTTCCTTATAGGGAAGGTGCTCCAACCCCCTAAATCATCTTGCTTGCCTTCTTCTGTACTTTTCCCAACTCTGGGCACTTTTAGAATATCTGCTAGATGCCATGACTGGACCTCTGTTTCAGTGACCACACTCATGGGGTTAACTTGTTCTGTGAACCTTAATAAGCTAGGCTTTGGTGCGTGTCATAGATCACTGAACCTATAAAAAGTTGCTGGGGTAGAATAAGTTTTGGGGAAACATTCACAGTATAACAGCCCAATAATCTATTACATGGCCATTTCAGGAGGAGACTACTCGACTCTACCAGAGTTCTGCTACTCCATAACAAATTCAACTACTAAACACATTAAACTCCCTTTTACTGAGTCACACCACTGGCTTATCAAGGTCAGCACTGTGTATTACAACTGGCAGCAGCTCTTTAGGGTCTCAGGAGGTCTTTCACATTAGCTCCTGACATGTCTGTTAACTTGAGATGCTGGCTATTGAATGTAACACATTCTGCAAGAAGAACAAATGCTTTGGAATTGAGCTATGGTCCCACATTGGTCCCACAATGGATGCCGGAGCCTGTAATCCTAATAAAGAACCCAATCATACACAATTAAAATTTTCTGCTCACTGTGATTTTTTGCTTGGAAAGATTCAAACATTTGGAGTAAATACCCCCAAGTAGATGGATGTTCAACTTGGAAGGTCTACTATGTTGCACTGCAGTTTAAGATAGGGCGACAAAAACTCCAGCAACACCAGCATCCAGAAGAACAAGACAACTAACAATGCTATGATCCTGGATAACAGCATGTGAGTAAATCAACCTTACCCTGCTTGCAATACCCATTTTCTCAAGTCAAGTACTGGTGATTTGTTCACAATTTACAGCAGGCAATATTTAGAGCATATCTGTATCTGTGCCGTAGGTGGCATTCTTCATCATTCAGGCAGCTGGCCCATAGCTGCTGCTGCCAAATGCACAGAACTTACTATAGTGCTAGAGCTGATGGGAAACTGCCATTTCCTCCGCCTTCAGATTCAACCACAAAACCAAAAGTTCCCATCAAGGCCAGCAAATGCTGAGGAAGATGGGAAAAATAACTTACCAAACAGATTGCCCCCGGTCAACGCTTACATTTAAAGAGCCCACTCATGTGGCAGATTGCCCCACCTTCAGAAAGGTAAGTTTTGTATGACATAGGAGTGGAGCTAGTGTGGAAGGGTCAGGTACCTCTGTACGTGCATGTGCCACACGCAGCCATTCCACTTTAATGCTTGCAAATGCCAGAACATTTTTGAGTGTTCCACAAAGCTTCTTATAAAAATGCTAATTTTATTTACTTACTTACTTATTGTATTGAGCACAGGGATGGTTTTCCATCACACAAAGCACACTATGTCAAGGCTTTGTCTCACTTTATGAAATAAAGACGAAAGAGATCTTGGAGAAGATCTGTGAAAACGTGCCTTGAGAAATTCAGTCAATCCTGAGATGACAAGATCGCCAGCGCTGCCTTCCTGCTCGTCTTCTGGAAATAGCTGTGCAGACTATACTTCTCACAAGATGTTGCCTTCCATCTTTTGAAAAAGGCATTGCTCACTATGATGTATGAACTGGTTTCAAACAGTACCTGGTGTCCCTATAGAGGGGTGGGAGACTCAGTGCTAACTGCCCCAGAGTTTCCTGCTTTGGTGCAACAATATCAATCTGAAACACATATGCATACTCAAAAGTGAACAATCTCTCACCTTCACACCAACCAAGCCCCAGGAATATATCAAAAATTAGCATGGTCTAACATGCATATCTTTCACACTGCATGTCTTCATGCAGACCAGAAAACACCTCACCAGTTAAACAGTAACACTGCATAGGAATTATCAGTTTAAATGGCTCTTCCTTCACACTGCATATTGCATTAACCACATTCTTTGTAAAAGGGGGAGGTTATAAAGTATGTATTCTGAACTTCACTTGTAGAGGTAGCTGTGATGGACCCCCACTTCTTATTTACTGTGAAGCAGATTTTCCTGCCAAAACACTATCCCCCACTCTGACTGAGTAGCCCCTTGGTATAGAATTACGATTTTCTGCGTGTTCCACCCTGTGATATAAAAGTTATTTGGCTTTTGCCCAGGCCAGAGATTTATTGTAGCTTAGCAGGATCCCTCTTATAATTCCCTTTGTATGACACTTGACACAAAGTAAAGTTCAAACAGGAATGCTGATTTTATTGAACAGGCACTGTTGGATTAGGAATAGGCAGAGGACAAGAAACTGAGGTGAATTTTGTTTATACAAATTATATAATCATATTTTGAACAGGCAACAGAGTATAGTTGAAGGTTATTTTTATAGATACTCAGTTCTTAACTGTGAGAGGTTTGTTTGTCTTGGAGATTTCTTTCAGCAACAATGTGTCTTGATAAAGTTTCATAAAACTATCTTAGTTTCCTGGAAGCCAGTACTTCCTTCCTATATTTAAATACCTCCCATGTGGGATTACAACTTTCCTTTTGACTCTTGAGGAATCTAAGACTATTTCCCTTTTCACACAAACCAGGGGTCCCTTCTGAGTTGAACCCACTGAATAACTCGGTAAGAAATATCCCCCTCTTTCTAGGAGCAATAATCCTTTTCTGTTTGGCTAGACTGGCAGTTTCAACTTACTGTCCAGTCTCTTCTGTGAAACCTAAACCCCAGTTCTGGAGACTATGAATAAATGGAATTCAGCTAGGGCTGACGCTTAGTTCTAATTTCTGAACTTTTCCTCAAATGTGATGATACACAGTAAGGGCAAGGCGGTGTCCCTTCACTTCACAAGAGAACTTGTCTGTTTCCCTCTGACAGACACACTAACTCCACTTGTCTGGCTTCTGACACACCAGAGAGGAATCAAGACAAAAAAGACCCTTTTCCTCAGCACTCAGCTGTTCTTAAAGCTCTCTTCAGCTGGCGAATCAGAGAGAAGCAGGGGTGCAGGCAGGCAGCTGCCTGTCAATTAATCTATGCTTCATAGTGAGGCATTAACCCCTAATCTCCCAGTTCACTGTTTTTGATGCACTAAGCATCCTAGTTTTGGAGATCAGTTTGTCACGGTAGCATTCAGCCAAAGTTCATCCCAAGCATCACCAAAGGTGACAAAGTTTGCAAAAGCCCTTCTCTTTTGGAACTGACATTCTATCAAACTGCAGGGAGATTTCACAAGACTAGTTTTCAATGTGAAAAATACAAAGGAGAAGGGGAATCAAAATCTTTTCGAATGTGATATACCTGAATTCTTCTGATCACTTCATTCTCCTTTCTTTGTTTCACAGTGAGGTTTCTTCTGACCTGAAAGTTTCGCCCTGACCTTGCTCCTCTTATTCATCTTCACAGTTTTCTCCCCATTTCATTTCCTGCCCCTCTCTTTATCAGGTTCTCATCTTCTTAGAATCCCTTCTGTGCTATTTAGCTTCTTCATGCATCTTTATGCCTGAAACTCGTTCCTTTAAACCTCCTCTTTGACCCACTTTAAACCTTTAAACCTCCTCTTTGACTCACTTTAAGAAATTATAATTCTTTTTCCCCCTCCTGGATACTCTTTTTTCCTCACCTTCTATTATACTTTCTTATGGCTTCCTACTTCTGTATTTATTGGAGGCAG
This sequence comes from Gekko japonicus, assembly GCF_001447785.1. Lineage (NCBI taxonomy): Eukaryota > Metazoa > Chordata > Lepidosauria > Squamata > Gekkonidae > Gekko > Gekko japonicus. The sequence continues at coordinate 735,267 of NW_015161952.1, read as the reverse complement.
CCAGGCACTCCTATTCTCATCCTTACTTTAGCTCCCATCCCACTTGGCCTTTCACCCCAACACACTTTTTTGGGGTGGCCAAAGAGGGAATCCTCCTTTCTTTCTCACCAGTGGAAAAAGATGACTGGATTGTAGTAACCATTACATATAGACTTTTTACTTTAACCTTTTCCTTAGTTTTAGCTTAACTCACTCATCCAGTGCACATATGACTGTATCTGTCCTTGTGTATCAATGCTTTTTTAAAAATATTGCCATCTGCAGATAGGGACCGACTTGATATTACTCCAGTACAGCATTTAGAATATTCTAGAACCTTTTTAGTTTCATGCCGTGACCTGGACAGCAGGGTTGCCCCCAGTTTGTACTTGTATGGGAGACCAGAGTTACTATACAGAGGCAGGCAATTTAAAAATTGTATTCATATTTCACTTTATGTAGTAAGTTCTGTATTTCATTCATTTTGGTTTGTTCTCTCCCCCCCCAACCTTTCGGTTACGTAATTCATTCACCCCTGAACTGAATGGCCTAGGCTCGTCTGATCTCATAAGCTAAGCAGGGTTGTCCCAGTTTGTACTCGGAAGGGAGACTACCAAGGAAGTCCAGGGTCACTGTACAGAGTCAGGCAATTGCAAACTACCTCTGAAATCTCTCTTGCCTTGAAAACCCTACAAAGTCAGCATAAATTGACTGCAATTTGACAGCACTTTCCACTAGCAGTTTCAGGTGGGTAGCCATGTTGGGCTGCAGTAGAAAAGCACGATTCGAGTCTGGTAGCACCTTGGAGACTGACAAGATTTCTAGGGTATAAGCTTTTGAGAGTCAAAGCTATTGGACTTGAATCTTGCTTCATGCCCCCCCCCCCCATGAGGGCTTCCGAGTTACATGTGTGCACTCTTTGGGCCTTTCAATCCACTTGTGGTTCTTGTGAAGCGAGGGCACTGTGCAGAATTCTACTCCCCTCCATGCAGTGCCCCTCCCAGCAAGTACAACAGAGTAAATAATTACAACATTATCTTAGTCCTATAAGAAGGAGTTGGATTTATACCCTGCCCTTCACTCAGAGTCCCAGAGCGGCTTACAATCTCCTTCCCTTCCTCTCCCCACAACAGATGCCCTGTGAGGTAGGTGGGGCTGAAAGAACTCTGGGAGAACTGCTCTTGAGAAAACAGCTCTGAGAGAACTGGGACTGACCCAAGGTCACCCAGCTGGCTGCATGTGGAAAAGTGGGGAATCAAACCCGGTTCTGCCGCTCTTAACCACTACACCAAACTGGCTGGATTAATTCAAAACCACCAAAAATAATAATTAAAGATGGTCTCACATGATTGATTAGCAGTGTGGCTACTTTACCAACAAGGCAACTCCAACTGCAAACTCTTCCTTATGTTGGATTCTGTAGGTCATCCACTGGTGAAAAAAAATCACATACAACTAGAGATGTGAAGGCTTGGGAAAAAACTGGGAAAAATCGGGGGGGAAACGTGTTTTTCCCTGAAGCCTTTTTGTTTTTTCCAAAAAAATTATAAAAATTGAAAAAAGAAAAAAAAAAGATTATGGAATGTTTTATTTTCGCATGATGAATAAAATATTTTAAGACAAGGTGTTCAAATATTTTCCAAATCATTTCCTATATATATATATGGTATCAGATTGATCTAATTTCTGTGCACCGAGGACAAGCAAGTCCTAGGTTACAAACTGAACTCTCCAATGCAAGAACAAGATGCATTTCTTCCTTTAGGAGGTGCGATTGTCAGAAGAAAATCAAAAAGTTTCAGTTTTGTTTTTGCATGTGGATGGGTATTCTGTTTGTCATAATTGTTTGGATACACTATATTTTTAATATGCTAGTTGTGATAATTTCATGCCAAGTAAAAATGTCCATAGTCATATTTTATGTTCCTAAAGTAACAGAATTACTTTCAATCTAGAAAAGACAAAAGAAATGCTAATGTAGCATTTTTTTCAATTTTTCCAAAATTTTCCGTTTCCCCCCCCAAAAAACCCATTTTTTTTCCCGAGCTTCAAAATTTCCGGAAATTTTACATCTCTGCATACAACATTCAATGTGTGAATCAGCACACTAAGAGCCTGCATTTCTTCAGGGTAAAAGTGCAACAAAAATGTGATAATCCTTTTTTTTTAATGTGCTATTTTTTGGGTTCCCTTGAGGAGTGGCGAGCAGGCAGTTATCATTCTGCTGATCCTTACCATGACTCTGTTTCTTAAAACAATCATTAATATAATTTAATTTCCCAGTGGAATCAACTCAGAACCCCACTGAGTTTAAAGGACCGGAACTGTAGGCTACCATCCTACAGCAGCTTTTCAAGGACAGAGCCCCAGTGGACTGATATTCAATAGAACTGCTTAGGATTGTTCCCCTAAGCCATTTGTGTTCATTGTTTACAGTAAAAGTGTAGTTAAAACAATCACATGCAGCAATAAAGCCTGAACATTTAAATCAGATTGCAATGAAATGAAACCACAAAACACAAAATAGGAAAGGAAACATGACACAAAGAACAAATTGAAACAGCATCTGCTTCACCTCCCAAACACCTACTGAAATAAAAATGCTTTTAACTAATCTTTGGAAGGTGAGGATGGAATCATCTTGGCAGGATTCCCGGAGAAAGGCATTCCAAGGGCAAAGCGACTGCTGCCACGAAAGGCTTGTTCCTCGTCTGTCCCTCAATCTTCCCTGAGACAAGGAAGGGAACTTCAGCTGTCTTTTGAGGATCGCAGAGTAGGGAAAAGTCCATACAGCAGAAGGCTTTACATTAGCTAACTCAGTCCTTGACCACGCGGGGCTTTAAATGTTAAAATCAGCACTGCAGTTGGAAACCATTCAATAACCAGCACGATTGTCAGCCTCATCATGGAAAAAACTTTTTTACTGGCTCATTCATATTATCAACAGGGGGGGAAATGAAAGGAGAAAGATCAAAGCCTATAGAAAATGGTGGTGGTGCTGGAAAGTGCTGTCAAGTTGCAGCCAACTTATGGTGACCCCCACAGAGTTTTCAAGGCAAGAGACATGCAGAGGTGGTTTGCCCTTGTCTGTTTCTGCATCATGACTCTGGACTCCCTCGGTGCTTTCTAGGGTTGCCAAATGACCCCGGGGGGCGGGGAATCCCCCGCTTCGGAGGCCCGAGTCCTGCCCCGGCAGAATCGGGGCCCGGGGGAACCCCGCCCCCGAAGCTGCGTCACCAGAGGTGACGCAGCCATGTTGCTGACGTTTGGGGCGTGGCTGAGCTCATTGGGGGGGGAACCATATGTTCCCCCCCGACGAGCTTGGCCACGCCCCCAAGAGAGCAACGTCTGACGTCACTTCCGGTGATGTTGCGGCAGAGCGTGCGCACACAGCCGGCTCCTGACCACGACAGAGCCTCCCCCGCCGGTAAGGTTTCAGGATTTGGCAACCCTAGTGCTTTCCCATCCAAATACTAACCAGGGCTGGCCCGGGGGAGCTTCCCAGTTCTGACGAGATTGGACTAGCCTGGCCACCCAGGTCAGGGGTGAATGAATTATGTAACCAAAAGGCTGAGAAAAAAAACAAACCAAAATGAATGAAGTACAGAAGTTACTACAGAAAGTGAAATATGAATACCATTTTTAAAACAGAATGTAGTTTAAATATCTGATTTTATCTGATTTCTATTAAAATTTTGTGGGTTGTTTTGTTTTTGTTTTTTACTTTCTGTGTTCGGTTTTATACTTCATTCATTTTGATTTGTTTCATTCATATCATCAACCTGCGTTCTGAACTGAAAATTTCTCGCAAGCTTTCAAAGGCTGCCATGTAGAGGGCGAATCAATAGTTCAGCCTGAAGTTGCCAAAGCAAATGTTACAGGGTCTGGATCAACTTTCTATGAGAACAGACGTGGCTGGAGAATCATTCTAAACCAGAATTTGCCAACCATTTCTTTGATGGAAACTAAGTTTTTTTAAAAAAAATAAATAAATCCTGAAATACTCCCAGACTCTCCCCTGGCATGTTGCCAAGATTTTTTTTGTGTCCTAGAAACAGGACATAAGAAGGGCACCAGAAATGAAGATACCAGCCAAGCAGGAACACAGAAAAAACCCTATGAAATAAGGATTATTTATAGACAACAATATAAAAGTCTTCCAAACCCTGTAGGACAAGTCCCCTGGGGAAAGCATCTAATTTCCTAACAGGCTTCATGTGGAGCCTGCAACTTCCAGCCTAGAAAAAGAGCCGAGAAGGACGGCATAGTCATCACTAAAAAGTTGACAACATACCCGGAAGATTCAGCAGAGTTACAAATACTCTTCTGATCAGGAAGGGCAGAATGGGAGAAACATCACTGCTGCCAGCTGCTCTTCCTGTATCCAGGTTTAAACTTGGCCGGGGTGCAAGTGCCCTTGGGCAGGGAACGAGTGCCCTTTGGCATGAGCTGAAGGGCAAGCACCAAAGGGCTCTTGGCCCTTTGCTCTTAGTCCATGACTTGTGCCCTTCAACACACTGGACCACTGAATCCAGGAACAGCCCAAGGCAGAGTTTTTTTCTACTTGTTTTGTTTAAATTGTATATTTTCGTAAGTATTTTCACTGGTTTTATAAATATCATGAGCCAATTTGGGGTGGGGCCATGGCTGAGTGGTAGAGCATCTAGTTAGCATGCCGGAGGACCCAGGTTCAATCCCCGGCATCTCCAGTTAAAAGGATCCAGTACTAAGTGATGTGAAAGTACTCAGCATGAGACCATGCAGAGTCGCTGTCTGTCTGAGTAGACAATTCTGGACCAAGAGTATGATTCAGTATAAGACAGCTTCTTATGTGTCCTTTGAGTAAGAAAAGTATCACAGAATCATAGAGTTGGAAGGAGCCATACAGGCCATCTAGTCCAACCCCCTGCTCAATACAGGATCAGCCTAATGCAACCCTAACAAGTGTTTATCCAGCCATCACTTGAAGACTGCCAGGGAGGGAGAGCTCACCACCTCCCTGGGCAGCTGATCCCACTGCTGAACTACTCTTACTGTTACAAAAAATAATAATCCTAATATGCAGCTGGTACCTTTCCACCCATAATTTAAACCCATTATTGCGAGTATATACTAAGTTATCTCTTCTGGTACAGGCCACAGGAAGTGGCGGCAGCTACAAGCATCGATAGCTTCAAAAGGAGACTGGTTAGACATATGGAGCAGAGGTTCATCAGTGGCTATTAACCACAAGGTATAGATGGAACACTATGTCTGGGGTAGTGATGCTCTGTATTTTGAAGCATGGACGGCTTCAAAAGGGAATTAGATAAGCATATGGAGCAGAGGTCCATCAGTGGCTATTAGCCACAAGGTATAGATAGGGACTCTGGGGCAAGTGATGCTCTGGGGGGGTCAACAGTGGGAGGGCTTCTAATGTCCTGGCCCCACTGGTGGACCTCCTGATGGCACCTGGTATTTTTGGCCACTGTGTGACAGAGTGTTCGACTGGATGGGCCTTTGACCTGATCCAACATTGGTGTCTCTTATGTTCTTGGTGCTTGGGGAGACAACATTGGGAGGGTTTCTGGACTTCTGGCCCCACTGGAGGACCTCCTGATGGCACCTGGGTTTTGGCCACTGTATGACACTGAGAGTTGGACTGGATGGGCCATTGACCTGATCCAACATGGCTTCTCTTATATTCTTATGTTCTTAGGTCACCCAAGGCATTTTCCACTCCAAAATCATATCTGAAGCCAGAAACCCAGAAGGTGATATATGTTTATACCACAGTTAATCCTCTGATTCTAGTCTGATTTAATCAACTCAAACAACAAATTCAAAATTTATATGCAAAAGATGCAGCGCATTAAGGGAAAAAAATCTGTTTTTGCTATGTCCGAGTTAATGACAGAGGTTCATATTGATCCTACAGCTTATCACAGCCTCCAAAGTGCATTCTTGAAAATGAAGAACAATACAGCAGCCAACCCAAAAAACAGCTTGTCAGTATTGAGTTCAGGTATCATAGTGACAGTGTGACCTTGTACGACAATATTCCCCTCTCCCCCAGGTATTAACACGACTTCACACTTCAACAAAGGAAAAGAAAGGAGACATTCAACCATCCACTCAGCGTCTCATGTTCATCTTAGGCCATATATGGACATTATTTTGCTTCAGGATTGTCCCAGTTGAGAGAGGACAAACGGGAAAAAATCCTGAACAAAATCAAGTTCCTTTTGTTTTTCTGCCTGTATGAATTAATTCACTGCCACGGTCCCAGTTTCCAGTGCAGGAGACACTGAGTCATGCCATGGCCCCAGTGGAAAGGTGAATTCAAAATGTTAGAGTTATATATCCATCTCTCCTGGTGAACAGAGTTTGCATTCTATTAAGTCTAGGTATGTTCCAAGTGGCCTTACACATTTCGTACTCTGATCCTCCTCTACCAAAGAGACCAAGCCCTATGAGGAAAGGCTGAGGGACGTGAGCATGTTTAGTCTGGAGATGAGGAGGTCGAGGGGGGACATGATGGCTCTCTTGAAGTATTTGAAGGGCTGTCACTTAGAGGAGGGCACGGAGCTGTTCCTGTTGGCAGCAGAAGACATGGTGGGAAGGTACCGGCAGAATACTAGGAAAACCTTTTTTACAGTAAGAGTTGTGCAACAGTGGAATCAGCTGCCTGGGGAGGCGGTGAGCTCCCCCTCCCTGGCAGTCTTCAAGCAGCGGCTGGACAAACACTTGTCAGGGATGCTCCAGGCTGATCCTCCATTGAGCAGGGGGTTGGACTAGATGGCCTGAAGGACCCCTTCCAACTCTATTTGATTATATGATTCTACCCCCCCACACACACTGCAGGGTGAGGGAGTAAAGGACCAAGACGTTCCAATGACCCAAAGCCTTTTTTGACTTATTCTGAACATATTTTCTTATAATATGGGAAGTGGAAGAAAGCTATAACAACAGTTACAGGACCCTGTTGAGTAGCCTATTTTCAATCTGTCTTGGGGACAGCTTTATGGTAGAGGGAAAATTATGTTTGAATAGACCCCTAATCCTGCCATTCTAAAGGGATTCACAGTGAGTAAAATAAGGCTGACTCATTATTGAAGCTAGGCTTGCCAAGTCCCCCCGGGGGGCGGAGAAACCCCCGCCCCAGAGGCTCGTTACCCACCGCCGATGGACTGGGCCCCGGGGGGAACCCCACCCCCAAAGCACATGACGTGCCCGGCGTCAGCACGTCACCCGGAAGTGACGCAGGCGCGGCGGGGGTGGGGCCGTGGTCATCTGAGGGGAAACTCTCGCCGGGCGCGCTCCCAGAACGGAGCTGGAGTCCCCCGCTGTACATAGAGCGGGGACTTGGCAACCCTAATTGAAGCTCAATGACTCTGCAAGGGTCAAAGTGCTCGTGGGTAAACAAGCAGACATGTGGTTTACAATGTAATCCGGACTGCACTGTAAACCTCCTTTGGTAGCAAAGCTCTTCTTCACACTGAATCTCCTTCACTTATGAAAAGCTTCCACATATTACCTAATTGCTCTGGTCAACAGCATATGTTGCTTCCACACAGATTTTAAGGATTGTATTCTATTTGAAATTTTGTATGTCTTAAGTGTGTTGTAACCTGCCCTGAGCCTGCTGCGTGGGGGAGGGTGAGCTAGAAACTGAATACAATAAATGATTTATTCCAATATCCTATATCAGAGAATACTAATTTGGCATTCTCGGTGTTGCTTTAAACATACAGTGAGGTTGAAAAGAGAACCAACGTTAGGATTACAGTCCTGTGAAACTGGTTCTTCCTTTGGTGGTGCATAGAGTACCTTTCATTCTGAGCACACTGAATAAAAATAATAATTCTCATTATGGAAGGATACCTTTTTATAATATACATGGAAACAACCTCTTTCCTAAAGCCCCGCTCTGCTAAGGAAATTCTTTTTTTACAAAATAGAAAGCAAAAATCCGGACAGAGTAAATCACTGTATAAGTCTCTCTGTATTAAATAGGAATTTCCCAGCATGCAATTACTTTTCTCAGTTGGATACATATTTCTTTTATTAATGGAATTAGAAAACATATACTCATTAGAAATATTTCACCTGGAGATAGGCTTTTTTTGTAGCACGGTGTGAGCTGGCATTAAACAGCCAACCTCCCATGCACTACCCCAAAACATGTGTGTTCCCCCCCCCCCTCGAAATTCTGGAAGATAATTACTGGGCAACTTTTACTTCACATTTAGTGTGAAAAGTAATAGTCCTGTTTGGGTTGGAAAGAAATCTTATTGCAGATCCAATTCAGACCCCCAACAAACCCATTTCCCTCTGCCATACAGCATGATTAATTTGTTTGAGCTATCTAGATTGCTTTCACTAAATTATTCCTTGAAATCTGGAAGGCATCTGGGGGTCTTGAGGCATCTTTCTCATTTGTTGCTTTGGGCATGCTATACTCCAAGATGTGGTGAGACTGTCAGAAAATGAATGCTGTGAGTATGATCAAATGCATGCTTGTGCACTCCATGAAATTGCTGAGCGGTCGGGTTAGAACGGATAAAAGGAAGTACTTCTTCACCCAAAGAGTGATTAACACTTGGAATTCACTGCCACAGGAAGTGGCGGCGGCTACAAGCATGGACGGCTTCAAAAGGGAATTAGATAAGCATATGGAGCAGAGGTCCATCAGTGGCTATTAGCCACAAGGTATAGATAGGGACTCTGGGGCAAGGGATGCTCTGTCATCTTGGTGCTTGGGGGGGGGGGTCAACAGTGGGAGGGCTTCTAATGTCCTGGCCCCACTGGTGGACCTCCTGATGGCACTGGTACTTCTGGCCACTGTGTGATACAGAGTGTTGGACTGGATGGGCCTTTGGCCTGATCCAACATTGGCATCTCTTATGTTCTTATGTTCTTATGCTGTCATTGCATGTGGATTTTCATCCTGAAGTGACACCAACACATAGTGTGACCAATGTTCCCTCTAAGCTGAGTTAGTGTGAGCTAGCTCACGGTTTTTGAGCCTCCGGCTCACACATTTTTGTCTTAGCTCAGGAAGAAGGGCTCCAGAGCAAACCAATTTATGCACTAGCCAAATCACCTGCTCACAACTTTAATGCCAGTAGCTCACAAAGTGGAATTTTTGCTCACAAGACTCCATAGCTTAGAGGGAACATTGAGTGTGACCTTATTTATGCCTGGAAAGGGTAGGTGGGAGGACTGGACCACTGGGAGGTTGCCTGCCCAAAGCAGACAGCTGGTAAGCCTAGACCCACACATAGCAGCAGGGTGGGTGAAGTGTATGTGATTCCTTTTCTGCCACAATTGTCTCGATGCAAAGCCACCCAGCTGATAACAAAAAAAACAAGATAACAGTAAAACTGGCCTACCTTGTGTCCAACCCTAACGTGGCCTCAGGCTCAATGGGCAGCCAGCAGGCCAAGCCAGACAAAGACTGTCCAAAATGGGGCAAGCACCAGTCAAATTACAACTCTGTAGGGCTGCTGACAAGCACCCTCCCAATTCATAGCCGATCACCTGAATGTAGGGTTGCCAGTCTCCAGGTGGTGCCTGGGGATATCCTGGAGCTACTCCAGACTATTATTCTCCATATCAGTTATTCTGGAGAAAATGTCTGGTTTGGAGGATGGTCTATATTGGTATTATACTCTTCTGAGGGCCCTCCTTCCTCAAACCCTGCCTTCTTCAGGATCCACTCCCCAAATCTCCAGGAATTTCCCAACCCAGAGTTGGCAACCCTATGTAGATGGGTGGCTTAGGGATCCACAGTTAGGGATTCCTCAGCTGCAGCTGAGGAAATGGGGCAGGAGGGAAGGGGGCAACAATGAGGAGGAGCCAGCAGTTGGTCCTGTATCAACCCTGACCTCCCATGGGACTTCCTCATCTTGAGGGAACTTGGGCCTTGCTACTGGGCCTGAGCAGCCTGCTGCCCTGTTCTCAAAACTGGCCAGAATGCTAGCTACGGAAGAAAGAGGGCTTTCTCCCCAGGGTGTGAGGAGGAGAAGAGGGACCAATGAAAGCACCCCTCTCTATTAGGGTTGCCAAATGTCTTTTGGCCGGGAGCAGGGGGCTCCCGGCCGGCGTCTGTGTCGTGCATTTGAAGGGAAAACTCTTTGTTTTCCCCTCAAATGGCGTGGCCCCGCCCCCAGCGTGCGACGTCACTTCCGGGTGACACGCACGCGGGGGTGGGGTTTCCCCCGGGCCTGATTTTTGTCCCGTCGAAAATCGGGTCGTCAAAGCGGGGGATTCCCCGCCCCCCGGCCCGATTTGGGAACCCTACTCTCTATTCTGAGGCCTAGCAGGCCCTAAAAGGGGGATCACAGAGAAAGTGGACAGATGACACAGGGACCAAGGGAAGCACTGCCTTGCCCCTCACGACTTCAGGCAGGGACCATAGCCTCCTCTCACCTTGTACAACTAACATAAACATTTCTGAGGGAGTATACACGATGCACCTTCATTTTATTCTTTATTAGTAACCCTCTTCCTACACTATCGCATATCATGCCTATACAGGCTGTTCTTGTTCTTTTCATGGTTGTTGTTTGCGCTGTTTCCCAATTGTGTAACTGCAGTACTTAGCGCATTGTTTGCTGGAGATCCCGGTTGTATGATTGAAATGTTATTACATTTTGTAATCCACCCTGAGTCTCAGTGAGAAAGACAGGCTATAAATGAGGTACATAAATAAATTTTGGGAGCCTTTAAAACCTGTGGAGTGTATAACCCAAGTGACACCAACCTTATAAAGCCTATAAGTGTGCTTCTATTTTGAGTAGGCTTGCCAAGTCCCCCCGGGGGGGTGGGAAACCCCCCACCCCAGAGGCCCATTCCCCGCCGCTGGCGGATCGGGCCCCGGGGGGGAACCCCACCCCAAAGTACGTGACGTGCACGTCACCCGGAAGTGACGCGACCACGCCGGGCATGCTGGGGGTGTGGCCACGGTCATCCAAGGGAAAACTCTATGGTTTTCCCTCGGATGGTCGTGGGCCCGCCCCCAGCGTGCCCGGCGTGGTCGTGTCACTTCCGGGTGACATGGTTGCGGTGTGCACACGCGCGAGCCAGGAGTCCCCCGCTGTAGCAACAGGTAGGACTTGGCAACCCTGATTTTGAGAAAAGGCATTGGGGCCACCACAAAATGGCTGCCATGAGTGCTGGGTCCAATCACAAAATGCTGGGCGGTTCCTAGCCAAACAGCATCCTTTGATGAAGGAAGCTGTTTTTGATTTGGTGCTTCCAGATGACACAGAGGAGATACCTCTTAGAGTCTTCTGAAACTCCAGTCAGGCAGAGAAAGCTATGGGAAAGGATTTGGGAAGGAAGAGAGGAATGGATGCCTGCAGACACCATATTATAACCCAGAGGTCCCCAATGTGGTGCCTGTGTGCTCCAAGGAGCCTTTTGTCATATTTCCTTGTGGTTTTTTTAGAAATTGGGTGGGGCCAAGTGGGGCTCCTGCCCAGCAGAGCTTCCGACTGGCTAATGGAGATCTGACTGGCTGTACCATATTTAAATGTAGGGTTGCCAAGTTGATTTTCGCCGGGAGCGGGGGGCTCCCGGCCGGCATCAGTTGCGCGTGTGCGTGCCGCATGCATGTCACCCAGAAGTGACGTGACGATGCCAGGCATGCTGGGGGCGGGGCCACGGCCATACAAGGGAAAACCATAGAGTTTCCCCTTGGATGGCCATGGCCCCGCCCCCAGCGTGCCCAGCGTGGTCGCATCACTTCTGGGTGACGTGCACGTCGGGGAGGAGTTCCCCCCGGGGCCCGATACGGCGGCGGCAGGGAACGGGCCTCTGGGGAATCTCTTTCCCAGCGTATTTTTAAAAGATTATCCCTGTTCTCACTTGTGTTTGGGCTTCTTGGGGGGGGGGGAGGGTTCCTGCCTCCTATGGTGGCCATTTTGTGGTTGGTTCCACCTCCCACAGCAGCCATTTTGTGGTTGCCCACCCCTTTGTGTCAGAATTCCAAAGTTGCCTGAAAGTTATAAATGCTGGGGACCCCTGTTATAACCTATTCAGGATGTTCATGCTTCCTGATAATTGCTGTTACATTGAAGGCTGTGCAAAAGAGAGCTTAAACTTTTTTTAGACAACTAAAAAGTTAAACGTTTTATGTCCTACCCCTATATATACCCCTACCCCTATATATACCCCTACCCCTATGTACTGTTGGATTTTAAATGGTTTTAATTATGTTTTATATTGGTGTTTGCCCCTATGTAAGCCGCCCTGAACCCGCATTGCGGGGAGGGCGGGGTATAAATTGAATTAAATAAATAAATAAATAATATCTGACTTAAGAGCAAGAAATCCGGCATTTTGGAAGCAGTTTTGTGGATTTCCCAGCCCCACATAAAGAGTTTTGACTAGCGTCTCTTGAGCAGGAGGGATGCTTGCAGACTGAATTTCACGATTAAGTGGCAGATGGAAAGAGGAGGACAAACAGCAAGTGCCGGATCATCAGATCTGGCCCCCTGCCACCTTCCTCCATTACTCCCAGCAGGAATAATCCTCAATTTTCCTGCCTTGATAGTCGTAAAAAATTAATAATACTTGTCTCTTCTGCTGTTCATAATCAGACTGCTATATCAGATCAAGGAAAAAGATGTTACGCAAGAACAAAAGAAGCATCTTATGGCACCTTAAAGACTAACTGTTAGGAGGGGAGTCCTCAAGGTGCGGCCGACTTATAGCGACCCTTTAGGGTTCTCAAGGCAAGAGACATTCAGAGGTAGTTTGCCACTGACTGGCTCTGTGTAATCATGATGGCGGTCTTCCATCCAAATACTATTTAGGGCTGAGTTCTTACGAACTCTGGCTAGCTTGGGCTATATGGGTTAGGGTCAAGGAGAGAGATGCAAGACAAGAACAGAAGAAGTGTCTTATGGCACCTTAAAGACTAATAGATTTATTGCAACATAAGTTTTCATGGGCTTAAGCCCACTTTTTCAGAGACAGTGAAGCGAAACCTCAGTCAGCAGAGTATAAAGGAGGAAAGGGGGCTTTGCCTGCCCTCATGACCACTTTGGACTTTCTTTTCTTCATTTTTACTGGATATCACCTCTTATATACTCTGTTCAGAGTACTTTTCCTGGAAAGAGCTGAAGAAAATGTAAGTTATACAGGTCACTATTTTTGTAACATTTGTGCCTCGACTATATATGTAGTTATAAGTTTTACATATGAAGATTATTTTTTTTTAAATCAACCATCTTTAAAAGTCTGCTCTCTGGGATATTTTCGTTCAGCAGCTCTATGGTTGACTGACATCTATGTCAGCCATAAAAGTAAAAAGTACACTGTTGTTTCTTATTATGATGCATTTATTTACTGTCTTTCTCCCTGCCTTTCTCCCCAACAGAGACCCAAATAGCTTACAACATTTCACTCCTGTCTTCCATTTTATACTCACAACAATAACCCTGTGTGGTAAGTTAGGCTGAGAGAGTCTGATGGACTCAAAGTCATTCAGCAAGCTGGCAAGAGTCAAGATTTGAATCTGGGTCTCCTAGATCCTAGTCCAGCATTCTAAACACTACTCCACATCGGCTCTCTTGACTTCAGAATTCTAACATAAGGTAGAGAGTGCAGCCACAAAATGGCTGCCACAGGAGGAAGCTTAAGTGCAGGGGAGAAGAGGGGTAATTCTCAAAAATACAGTGGGAAAGAGAAGTGCGAGAGAATAGAACCAGCACTGTGGTTGCACTAGCCACTGAAACAATGTTGTTTTATGGTTGCCATTCCCCAGTTGGGGGTGGGGAATCTAGGGTTGCCAAGTGCTTACCTGTTCCAGAGCGGGGGAGTCCAGCCTTGCTCTGGGAGTCCTCACGCGTGCCACAAGCATGTCACACAGAAGTGACGCAAGCACATTGGGGATGTTGGAGGCGGGGCCACAATCATCCGAGGGAAAAACAGAGTTTTCCCTCAGATGATTGTGGCCCCGCCCCCAACATCCCCGACATGCTTGCGTCACTTCTGTGTGACGTGCTTTGGGGGTGGGGTTCCCCCGGGGCCCTGATCCGGCGGCGGCAGGGAACGGGCCTCCCAGGCGGGGGTTTCCCCGCCCCCCGGGGGGAATTGGCATCCCTAGGGGAATCCCCTGGTTTTGTGGGGACCTCCTGCCCACCACTGGCCAGATGGCTGGCAGGAGGAAACCCCCCCTCTCCAACAGCAACTTTGTGACATGCCGACATGCCTATGTCACCCAGTAGGCACGTTGGTGGGTGACGCTCTGGTTCTGGGGCAAAACTCTATGGTTTGAGGCTGATTTTACCATAGAGTTTCACAGTGTCACCCCCAACATCACTGGTGTGCCTACATCACTTCTGGGTGACGCAGGCACGTTGTGCGACATCACTTCCGGCTACCGGAATGTCCCCCCCATCCCCCACTGGCATTTCCAGTGGACCTGGCAACCCTATGTTGTTTTAGAATGCCCAGCCAATTGGATTTCCAGTGGACAATCAGAAGCCCTGCTGGGTAACAACATTTTCTAAAAACACTTGATGATGAGTACTAGGAAAGGTGTTAGTGGGTGCTATGGCGCCCATAGGCAACACGTTGGGACCAGTGTTCCCTCTAAGCTGAGTTAGTGTGAGCTAGCTCACAGTTTTTTAGCCACCAGCTCACACATTTTTGTCTTCGCTCAGGAAGGATGGCTCCAGAGCAAACTAATTTATGCAGTAGCCACATTGCTTGCTCACAACTTTAATGCCAGGAGCTCACGAAGTAGAATTTTTGCTCACAAGACTCCACAGCTTAGAGGGAACATTGGTTGGGACCCCTGCCATAGCGACCGCCCTCTGAAGCTGCCATTTCCTCTGGGGAAAGCGATCTTTGCATTCTGAAGATCAGCTGTAATTCCTGGAGGGTGGCAACCTACATGTAACTTTGTCTTTGATGTTCATAATCACTGATGAAATATGAAAAGAATATCCAGAAGTTCTGCACTTTGCATATCAATCCAAAAGTAGGATTTGTTCGGTAATCTTTCAGTTTTCGAGACATAAAACCTTAATATACCACTAAGCTGAATTCTGATGTCAAATACAGGTGGGTTTTGAGAAGATTATACGTTTCATTGTAGACGGAACTGAGGAAAGGAATGAGGAAAGCAGACATGAAGAATAACTGACGGGCATGGGAGGGAATACAGGAATTCATGGAACCACCAGGATGTGCAGGAACTGACTCAACAGCAAAGAGACAGCAGTAAGGAGACAGAAAA
The DNA here is from genome assembly GCF_001447785.1 of Gekko japonicus. Lineage (NCBI taxonomy): Eukaryota > Metazoa > Chordata > Lepidosauria > Squamata > Gekkonidae > Gekko > Gekko japonicus. The sequence goes on along the minus strand of NW_015161952.1, from coordinate 720,053 downwards.
GATGAGCTCTAGCAGCTTCTTTTAATGCATGACTTGCAACAAAATCTTCATACCTTATGATTGACATCCCTCCGACAGGGGTGGGGGTTTCCTGATTTTGGGGTTCCCATTCCGTCAGTGGCCAGCTGGCCAGCGGGGTAGCCCCACCTCCAAAAAGCCCTGTCCCGCCAAATGTGCCCGGCGTGATGACATCACCCAGAGGTGACATCATCGTGCAGGGCACATCGAGCAGGTGATGCTCTAGAGACCCTGGACAGCAATGGAGCAGAAACAATGGGAATGGGGCTTCCAAGACCATTTCCCAGGGATACTAATAGGATGTTCTTTCAGGAAAAAGGGGGCATAATCATTAATTGCTGTGTTAATTAATGAATTAAATTCATTTGCATTCTGCCTTCCTCCCCATTGGGGACCCAAAGTGGCTTGCATTATTCTCTTCTCCTCCATTTTATCTTCACAATGACCCTGTGAGGTAAGGTTAGGCTGAGAGAGTGTGACTGGCCCAAGGTCACCCAGCAGACTTCCCTGGCATGAGTGAGGATACAAACCCGGAGTCTCCCTGATACCAGTTCAACACTCTTCTTAACCACGTTAGTTAAGCTAGAAAGGAAAACAAATATGCCACCAGCACATTGATTACCAGTCTACAAATAACAAAACACAAAAAACTCTTGAAGTATACAATCATATAACCATTTTTTTAAAGAAAAGGAATATTGTGCCCCAATTAGTTGATTTAATGAGATGTTTTAGAACAAGAGGAGGCTGAATGTCATAGGAGTGCTAGGGCTCTCTCTCTCTCCCCCCCCCCTCTTCAAGGACAAGACAACACATAGGAAAGATAATTAGACTACATCTATTTAAAACTTGCAGAGAGACCCGCAGGGAAGCCATTCTTCCCTGATATTTCAGTTGCCTAATTAGGTTTGGGAAACCTCTTCACCAACCTGTGGCCAAAGGGGCAGAACCAGAATCAAGCACATTATAGCAAAGCACTTCAGTTTAGGCACTTAAGAACAGATGGCAGGAAAAGAACATTTTCAAGCAGGTAGTCATTTGCAAGGAGTCCAAATGGGGAAAGTAGAAAAGAGTAGGAGTCCAGGAGTGCCTTAAAGACTAACCAAATTTGTGGTAGGGTGTGAGCTTTCGTGAGTCACTACTCACTTCTTCAGGTATCTCACACCCTACCACAAATTTTGTTAGGTATCTGAAGAAGTGAGCAGTGACTCACAAAAGCTCACACCCTACCACAAATTTGGTTAGTCGTTAAGGTGCTTGTTGTTGTTCAGTTGCACAGTCGAGTCCGACTCTTCGTGACCCCATGGACCACATCACGCCAGGCCCTCCTGTCTTCTGTTGTGCTCCGGAGTTTGCTTAACTTCATGTTCATTGTCTCAATAACCAGGGGTCATTTCCTGCAGGAACGCACAGGAGAGGAGCTCCGGCAGTAAAGAACTCCTGCACCTCTTTTTTTGCGAAATGACCCATGTTGATAATACTGTCTAATCATCTCATCCTTTGCCATCCCCGTCTTCTTTGATCTTCAATCTTTCCCAGCATCATGCTCTTCTTCAGTGAGTGCTCTCTTCTCATTTGGTGGCCGGAGTATTTGAGCTTCGGCTTCAGTATCTGGCCTTCCAGGGAACAGTCAGGGTTGATTTCTTTTAGGATTGACTGATTTGATCTCCTTGCAGTCCAGGGGACTCTCAAGAGTCTTCTCCAGCACAATAATTCAAAAGAATCTATTCTTCAGTGCTCGGCCTTCCTTATAGTCCAACTCTCACATCCATACAGTACTGGGAATACCATTGCTTTGACCATACAGACTTTTGTTGGCAGGGTGATGTTTCTATTTTTCAATATGCTGTCTAGGTTTGCCATCACTTTCCTCCCAAGGAGCAGGTGTCTTTTAATTTCATGGCTGTAGTCACCATCTGCAGTGATCTTAATTTTTTTTATTTTAGTTTTTTATTATATTTTATCTTATTTTATCTTAAATCTCAGGAATGTGAAGTCTGTCACTGCTTCCACGACTTCTCCTTCTATTTGCCAAGGAGTGATGGGGCCTGTAATGAAATGGCTGCCAGGCAGAGGTAGCAATGTATTTAAAAATGAATGCCAGCCTGGTAGTCCTTAGGAGGGGGAAGGTACTCCATAGGGAACAATGGAGCTGCCATACCTCCCTGCCTAGAGTTCCCAGAAGCTTTAGGGAATAGAGCGGGAAATATGGACCCCAGAGGCGGAGCCAGGCAGATAAAGGCTTTGGCTCCTGGGGGGGTGTGTGTCAGTCTCAGCCTAGTCTGGCCTTCGCCTCAGCTTGGACGGCAGCTTCAAGGGAGTGTACAGGTGGGGCTCCTGTTACCACAGACTCCAGGGCATCCAGGCCACTATAAACCATGGTGGACAGCTAGGAGGGTAACAGTACAAGTGACCAGTCCTGAGGAGGGCTGGGGTTTCTTCACAACAACAGGAGGGGGAAAGTAAATGCCATCCTGAGGCCCACAACCTCCAGAGATAGAGAGGGTGTGTGTAGGGGATAGAGGAATGGTGTTTTAAATCCTGTTTATTTTCTGTGCACAGGTTGTGTTTAAGTTCTGTGCCTAATATGTATATAGTTCAAATAAACTTTTTTTGAGTTTAAGATCTGCTGTGCCTTGACCACTCGTCCTCCCCGCTTGGCACATTACCAGAAGCAAAAGGGAGGCCAGGAAACCAAAAAGGGCCCAAATTGGAGGGGTTTCCAACTCTCCAGGGGCACCCAAAGATTGTGGTACCAACTTCCCAAGGTTGGGAAATCAGCCAGAGGGGTCTCACTGTCCCTCTAGGAAGGCGGTGTCAATTCAGTGAGTGGTTGAAACGTGTAACTAAGGGAAATAGCCCCACCAGGAAGGGTGGGAGGGCAAAAACAGGGGCTTGCAAGCCACACAACGGCTGCTTAGTCTCCCAGGGCTGAGGGTGAGTCCCCGTTTCGCCACACATGGTGGCAGCGGTGGGATAGAATGCCAGGGCACCCAGCAGTGGCACAAGCGCACTGAGAACACCAACCATAAGGGCTTTGTTTTTCTTTTTCAAGTGATGTCCCTACTTTTTATTATGCTGTCAAGGTTTGCCATCACTTTCCTACCATGGAGCAGGCGTCTTTTAATTTCATGGGTAACAGTCACCATCTGCAGTGATCTTGGATCCCAGGAATGTGAAGTCACTGCTTCCACGACGTCTCCTTCTATTTGTCAAGGAGTGATGGGGCTGGATGCCATGATCTTAGTTTTTTTAATGTTGAGTTTCAAGTCAAACTTTGCACTCTCCTCTGACCCTTAGCAAGAGGCTCTTTAGGTCCTCTTCACTTTCTGCCATTAGAGTGATATCGTCTGCATATATGAGGATGTTGATGTTTTCCCCAGCAATCTTAATTCCAGTTTCTGAATCTTCCAGGCTGGCATTTTGCATGATGTACTCTGCATATGAATTAAATAAGCAAGGGGACAATATACATCCTTGTCGTACTCCTTTTCCTATGCGAAACCAATCAGTTGTTCCATATCCTGTTCTAACTGTAGCTTCTTGACTCTCATACAGGTTTCTCAAGAGACATGTGAGGTGGTCTGGTACTCCCATCTCTTTAAGGACTTGCCATAGTTTGTTGTAATCCACACAATCAAAGACTTTAGCATAGTCAATTAAGGAAAAGTAGATTGTTTTTGGTACTCTCTTGCTTTCTCCATAATCCAGCAAATATTGGCAATTTGATCTCTAGTTCTTCTACCTCTTCGTCTGGCTCAAGGTCAGTGATTATACCGTCGTGTTTGTCAAGGACATTGAGGTCTTTCTTGTATAGTTCTTCTGTGTATTCTTGCCATCTTTTCCTAATCTCTTCTGCTTCTGTTAGGTCCCTACCGTTTTTGTCCTTTATCATGGCCAGCTTTGCATGGAACGCTCCCTTGATTTCTCCAATTTTCTTGAAGAGATCTCTAGTCCTTCCCATTCTATTGTTTTCTTCTATTACTTTGCACTGTTCATTCAGGAAGGCCTCCTTATCTCTCCTTGCTGTTCTCTGGAAATCTGCGTTCAGTTGGGTAAATCTTTCCTTTTCGCCTTTGCCTTTCGCTTTCCTTCTTTCCTCTGCTATTTGTAAAGCCTCATCAGAAAGCCATTTTGCTTTCTTGCATTTCTTTTTCTTTGGTATGGTGGTGATTGCTGCCTCCTGTACGATGTCACGAACCTCTGTCCATAGTTCTTCAGGCACTCTATCTATCAAATCCAGACCCTTGAATCTATTCTTCACCTCTACTGTATATTCATCAGGGATGCGATCTAGGTCAAACCTGAATGGCCTCGTGGTTTTCCCAATTTTCTTCAGTTTAAGTCTGAATTTTGCAATGAGTAGCTCATGATCTGAACCACAGTCAGCTCCAGGTCTTGTTTTTACTGACTGGATAGAGCTTCTCCATCTTTGACTGCAAATTATATAGTCAATCTGATTTCGGTGTTGCCCATCTGGTGATGTCCATGTGTAGAGTCGCCTCTTAGGTTGTTGGAAAAGGGTGTTCGCTATGACCAGTGTGTTCTCTTGACAAAACTCTGTTAACCTTTGCCCTGCTTCATTTTGCTTTCCAAGGCCAAACTTGTCTGTTATTCCGGTTACCTTTTGACTTCCTACTTTAGCATTCCAGTCCCCTATGATGATGAGGACATCATTTTTTGGTGTTAGTTCTATGAGGTGTTGTAGGTCTTCATAGAACCGGTCCACTTCAGCCTCTTCTGCATCAGTGGTTGGGGCATAGACTTGGATTACTGTGATGTTGAATGGTTTGCCTTGGAATCGGACAGAAATCATTCTGTCATTTTTGAGATTGTATCCCAGTACTGCCTTTTGCACTCTCTTGTTGACTATAAAGGCCACACCATTTTTTCTACGAGATTCCTGGCCACAGTAGTAGATATAATGGTCTTCTGAGTTGAATTTGCCCATTCCTGTCCACTTTAGTTCACTGATTCCTAAGATATCGATGTTCAGTCTTGCCATCTCATTTTTGACCACGTCAAGCTTACCTTGATTTATAGATCTTACATTCCAGGTTCCTATGCAGTATTGTTCTTTGCAGCATCGGACTTTCCTTTCACCATCAGACACATCCACAGCTGAGCGTCCTTTCGGCTTTGGCCCAGCCGCTTCACTCTTTCTGAGGTTACTTGTACTTGCCCTCTGCTCTTCCCCAGTAGCATATTGGACACCTTCCGACCTGAGGGGCTCATCTTCCAGCCAGCGTCATATCTTGTAGCCTTTTGTTACTGTCCATGGGGTTTTCTTGGCAAAGATACTGGAGTGGGTTGCCGTTTCCTTCTCCAGTGTATCACCCTTGGTCTGAGTTCTCTGCTGTGGCCTGTCCGTCCTGGGTGGCCCTCCATGGCATAGCCCACAGCCTCATCAAACCATGCAAGCCCCCTTGCCACGTCAAGCCAGTGATCCATGAGGGATGTATACAAAGAAAATAAAGTAACTATCCATTAGTACAATTTCTTCATTTATTAATTGCAAAGGAAGCAACAGTTTTATGGATATACCCTCAGCTATATTGCCTTATTAAAACAAATTGTGTTTTGCGCAGTACTGACTGTTGCATTTACCATAATTGCACCAGGTACTTCTGGACAACACCAAGCCCAACTAGCCTGAAAATCGCATCCATAATTGTACACAGTCTCATGTCTTCATGCCTGTCAGATGTCAAAGGTGAACCAAAGCAGAAATGAAAGCCCTTTTAATTTCCATGTCAACCTTTGCGGATCAAGATGATTTGCACTTGGGGCCAAGAAGAGCTCACGCCAAGCTGTCGCATTCCGGTGTGGTTTTGACTTTGTGATCTGACTACATGTCAGCCGGCTTGTGTTGATGTACAGCCATAGCAAATGCATTTACAGCCACTGACAAACAGAATTTTACATCTTTCAGGTTGTATTTTCCACCACAACAACTAGAAAGCGTTAAGTTACCTTTGACGCTGAGTCCTACAATGGCAGGAGAAAGAAAGAAAGCAGGCGTCTGCTCTGAAATATTTACAAAGGGAGAGCCCTTGCATTCGGGATAAATTCACTTGTACAAAACATCTGTATAATAACAGCAGAGTCATCATGTCACACTGCTTACATATCACATAATGCTGTCAACTTAACTTTGCCCCGGCACAGAGCTGGCACAGAGCTAAGTGCAAGAGCACAATGGAGAACTTCATTCAACTCCAGATTGGGAAATCCCTGGCGATCTGTGGGCTGGAGCCTGGGGAGGGGAGGGACCTCAGGAGGGTATCATGCCCCAGAGTCCACCCTCCAGGGGAAGTGATCTCTGTAGTCAGGAGATCAGCTGTAATTCAAAGAGATCTCCAGGCCCTATTCTGGGGGTTGGCAACCCTATTCCAAAAAGTTCAATATAAGCAACAGCCAACATAAGAGACTATTGGCCGAAGTGATCAGCAGCAATGATCTCATGTGACATCTGACCACCATGGCCTCTTCAAGGTACTGATGGACGGATGGACAACTGCAGTGTAAACCTTTTGGAAAGTAGCTCAGACCACTTTACACGAGATCTGCTTTGCACAAGAACTGGGCTAAGAAGTTTCAAGACTTGGGTAACTTGTGGCCCACGATGCTGAAGCAAGGCTGCCTGCCATGTATTGCATCTGTCTACGTGATTGATACCTCTTTGCCTTTCATGTGCTTTAAGTCTTGGGCAAACAGCAAAAGCTGGCAGTTCAGTGTGCCCCTGTTGGACCACCTTCCATGCACACATTCGTCTGGTAAGCTACAATCCCTGCAGGCCTGAATCTTCCCTTACAGGGACTCAGACCATCGGTCCATATATACATATCAGTGTTGTTCACCTGGGTTGGCACTGCCTGTTCAGGCAGAGAAAAGCCACTGCAGGTATCAAACTGTGTTCCAGCTTGGGATGCCAGCCTCAAGGTCAGACCTGGGGATCCCCTGGAATTACAATTCATCTGCAGACTGCAGTGATCAATTTCCCTGGAGAAAATTGATGATTTCGAAGGTGGATGCTACAGCACTGTACCGCACTGAGATCCCTGTTTTCCCCAGACTCCATCCCCAAATTTCCAGGAGTTTCTCAACCTGGATCGGGCAACATTGCCCCTTTCCTGTCCCCTGCCAGTGGCCAAAGGGGACAAGGCAACCCTAGTTCCAGCCGGTGACTGGTCATTTTCACTTCTAGTTCTCTGGTCACAATTTATACTTCTCTTTGCTTTCTCAACCACATATTCACTTATACCTAGCTAGCTATTGATTGCTGGCGCACACTGACACCAACATTCATTGACACGTGGAGATCTTAAAATTGTTAAAAGTATATTCAGACTGCTCAACCAAGATTCAATGCAAACACACATACACCTCTGTCCTTCCCCTTTTGAAACACGGTCTGCTTGCAGCTCAGAGCAAGCAAAGAATAAAGAGGATGCCTTGGTGAGCTGGAGGAGTTCTGCCTTCACCCTGCTCCCCAGATGCACGGAGGTGGAATTTGCAGTAGCAGCCAGGAACCTATCTACATTTGTTGAATGCAAGCACTGGGGATGGATAGATGTAAACACAGGGCTGGATCCAGACTAACGTTTCTGCAGGCACAAGGATTTGAACCCATGAACACATGTGAAGCTGCCTTTAACTGAATCAGATCATCAGTCCACCAATGTCAGTATGGTCCAGGGTCACAGGCAGAGGTCTATCACATCACCTACTATTTGGTCCTTTTAACTGGAGATGCAGGGGATTGAACCTGGGACCTTGTACATGCAAATCAGAGGCTCTTCTATTGGGCCATGGCCCCTCCCATGGAGAGTGATCCCTCATCATTCCTAGGAGTGAGGTACAGTTGACAATGTCCAGGCAGGTCTGGTTATTTTCCTGACTATAGAGATCAGTTCACAGAGAGACAATGGCTGTATTGGACAGTAGGCTTCATCCTATCGCTGTTGAGCTCTCTCCCCTCCCCAAAAAACCACCCTCCCCAGGCTCCACCCCCAAATGCCCAGGAGTTTCCCAACCCAGAGCTTGCAACCTTGGAGGGAGGGGTCCAAGGGACACAATTTCAGGGAACATTTCTGGCTGCTGGAGGGGGGTAGGGCAGGGAAATTGCACTCTGAGTGGGAATCCTTGTACCCATGGAAATGTCTCTTTTGGATCCAAGACAGATAATTTTACCTTTTCTAATCTACTTTTCAGCTATGGGGCTCAAGGCAGGAGAGTGCATTTTTCACCCTCCCTCTGTAGCATATAATGTTACACATTTTCTTATCCCATGCATGTAGTGCCTTGCTTTGAGCTTCTGATTCAATTCCAAAAAATATGCTTTCGGGGGGGAAAGAGGAAAACTTCATACACAACTATTCAGCATGGGGGGGGGGGGAACCCACAACTTTTTACCAGAGTCATTAACGTAGCAAAAGAAAATTTCCCCATTTGTCAAAGACTTTAGGGAGGTCAGGAGATAATCGGAATGACAGATGAATCGAGGAGTCGTTCTCCAAGTGATCTATAAAGCAGATCAATCAATGCCTTTTGCACAGGCTTTCTGGAAATTATACTTTCGCTGATGTTCCAGATCTGTCCTGTATGGGCTTTGCGGCTCAAACTCCAAAAATATATCAATAATTGCACTGAACAGTGTGTCCAGCTTTCCTCCTAGCCACACTCAGTGCAAATCTGGATTAATGCAGCTCTTCAGCACCTTTAGTTCAAAAGAAATCCTGGAGGTGACCCATTTCCTCTTCTGCCAAAGACTTTAGCAGAGGAAAAGACAGCTGCAGGGGGAACAATCCCTGTTTACCAGATCTTGCTCAGGGGAGCTTCAGGAATAGCTTAAAAAACCTCAGCGCTTTTCCTTGTAGAGGCCACAGAGAGGGACAAGGGAACAAGCAGAAGCCTTTTTATAGCCCTGCCGTGAACACAACCACAACTACTGTTGTGGGAGAAATGAAAACCTTGATTGTTTCAATGGATGGGAAAGGGGGGGGCTTTAGGACCAGAAGAGGAGGAGGAGGATGGGGGAAATTGCAATTGCAAATTCCTTTGCAGATGCAGGTCTTTCAAACAGAGAGGAGAGTTCACTGGGGGCAGCCTGGTAACCCTAGGCAGTAGGGATGCCGGCCTCCAGGTGGGACCTGGGGATCTCCTGGGATTACAGTTTATCTCCAGATGAGAGAGATCAGTTCCCCTGGAGAAAATGCATGCTTTGGAGGGTAGACTCTGTGGCATTGTACCCCTCCGAGTTCCTTGTCAGTGTTCCCTCTAAGCTGAGTTAGTGTGAGCTAGCTCACAGTTTTTTAGCCTCCAGCTCACACTTTTTTTTAAGGAGCTGCGGTGGCTCAAGTGGTTAAGACGCTGAACTGCAGGCTATGGAAGGTCAGTAGTTCAGCAGTTCAAGACCCGGGTGCCGCAAGACGGGGTGAGCTCCTGTCTCTAGTTCCAGCTCCTGCCAACCTAGCAGTTCGAAAGCAAGAAACTGCAAGTAGATAAATAGGTACCACTTCAGTGGGAAGGTAACAGCGTTCCGTGCACCTTGGTGTTTAGTCATGCTGGCCACATGACCACGGAAACATCTTCGGACAGCGCTGGCTCTTCGGCTTTGAAACAGAGATGAGCACCGCAACCCTAGAGTCGGATTCGACTGGCTTTCGAGCAAGGGAACCTTTACCTTTACCTTACACACATTTTTGCCCTAGCTCAGGAAGGATGGCTCCAGGGCAAACTGATTTATGCAGTAGCCAAATTGCTTGCTCACAACTTTAATGCCAGTGGCTCACAAAGTTGAGTTTTTTGCTCACAAGACTCTGCAGCTTAGAGGGAGCATTGGTCCCTGTTCTCCTGAGATCTATCCCTAAATCTCCAAGAGTTTCCCAACCTGGATCTGGCAACCCTATCCCCCCCCCTTGCTGGTGGCCAGGGTGGGACCTGGCAAACCTACTAGGTATATAGGGAGGACCCATTAGCATTGGTACACTAGGGAGGGCCAGCTGAAGATCCACAAGCACCAAACTTCTTCATATCCAAGATTTCTCTCAAATACACATTCCGAATTTAGAATGTGAGAAGGCTCTTCTTCCTTTATGGCTTCTAGCAAAAGAAACAGTTCCAAATGTTTGCTTGCATCATGAATGCAGCTTTTCCCCATATATTCGGATCATACCTTACCTGAAAGAACAAACGGGCCTAGGAATATTTGGACAGAAGATGACAGGATTGCACCAGACTTTTCAAGTGGCAATCAAAGGACCCTTTCAGCATGCCAATGTGGTATAGTGGTTAGAGTGTCAGACTAGGATCTGGGAGGCCCAGGTTTGAATGCCCACTCTGTTGTGGAAGCTTGCTGAGTGATCTGAGTGGTCTAGTCACATTATCACAGCCTAACCTACCTTACAGGCTTGTTGTGAGGTTTACAGGCAGACAGATGATGTACATATAGACATCTGAGTAGCAAGTCTCAATTCAAAACATCTCAAATTGATTTGTTTTCTTTTAACTGTGCACCTTTTAAAAACTGGAAGTGGTAACAGCAGATGGGGGTGGTTACTGCCACAAAGCACTCTAGTGGTGCAAAGCACATACATCCGAATTTGCATCTGATCAGCTTACTGAATGATCTACTCCTTGCTTGTGACTAGTGAACGGGGTGTGAACCAAAATGACAGGAGATTGATCATGACTGATCAAATGATTGATGCATATGCAAAGCCAGTATGTCAGGAAGTGGGCACGACTAGAAATTTTCTTTCCATTGTACTAGTTTTCCATATGCTGAGCTATTTTTACATAGCAGAGCATTAAAAATGGCACCGTGCACTCCCAGCCTGAATTGTCACTGTCCACTTTACTACAACGCTTCATTCTCTCTCTCGCCTCATTCTATCGCCTGTTCAAATCCAACCAGAGATTTATCTTAGTGAGCAATGAGGTCATCATCTACCTTTATTGAAGAACTGCTTCCTGATAGGAAGGAAGAGGGTGCTTCTCCTGTTACGTCCAATAGTCGTCTTAACAGAGGAATAAAGTTCTGCTTCCTTTCTGTCCCCTGACTATCTTCTAGATGAAGCATAGGTAAGAGAAATGGGGCCATAACTGCCAGGAGCCTGGGTGCACTTCAAGACTTAGGGACAGAGGCCAGAATCAAGGCTGAGATCAGGCAGAGGACCAAAAGTCCAGAGAAGCAATCCAGCATGGAAGAGCCAAAGGTAAGAATCAGGAGTCAAGATAAGGCAGAGGGCAAGAAGTCTAGATGGACAGACCAAACTGCAAAGGCCAAAGGTGAGAAGCATAATCTTAGGCAGGCAGGGTTAAATTCCAAGAAATCGGGCTGGTCTAGGCAAGGAGAGGGAACAAACAAGCTAAGCTCACTCCTCTCAAGTTAACAAACTGTGCAGACCAGGGGTTATTTCGTAGAAAAAGAGGTGCAGGAGCTCATTAGCATAACTTATTTGCATATGCCACACCCCCTGACTTCACTGGAAGTCTGTCAGAAGGCAACACCCACTGCTCAGGCTCCACTGGACTGTTTTGGATTGCTAGATATGGGGGGGGACGTGCAGATCTGTCCTCACAGAGGAGAGAGAGCTTGTGCCTGAATAAAACTTGGTCTTAAAGGTGCCACTGGACTGTTTTGGACTGGGGGGGGGGCTCTGCATAGGGTTGCCAAGTCCATCTTCCACCCCCAGCGGGGGACTTTGGGGGCGTTCCTGGAGGGGGCGGGGCATCCCCAACGTGATGACATAACGTTGGGAACATCCACCACCCCGCCCCACCCACCCGCGTGCCAGCTCTCCAGAAATGGCAGTTTCCTGCACTTAAAGGAGCCAGCGTTTCCCTTTTAAGTGCAGGAGCCGGTGTTTCCCCTTTAAGAGCAGCCGCGTTTCCCTTTTAAGTACACAAAGCTGGCATTTCCCTGCAAGCCTGATCTCAAGCGGAGATCGGGCTTGGGAGGAAACAAGGGTTCCACACACTTAAAGGGAGAGAGATGTGGTCGGGGGCGGGTAAAACCCCCCCCCAAAAACGGGGGCCCCCTGTCAAACCGGGGGGGGGGGGGTTGGCAACCCTAGCTCTGCAACTTACCTGGCTGCTTCTTGCTCTGACTGAGGGCTGCTGGGAGCAGGGGGGGGGGTTGTTGCATGTGCCCGCCCCCTGGGCTCTTTACTGCTGGAGCTGCGTTCCTGTGCGCTCCTGCAGGAAATGACCCCTGGTGCAGACTGATGAGCAGCTGAGAAAGGCCGAGGCTTTATAGGGCCTAAAGCTTTGTGAATGGCTATGACGGAAGCCTGTCTTGGAGAATCGAGAAACTGTCGTTCAAGAAATGCTGTTCTGTTATTTAGACACCAGTGGCTAGCCTTATGGCACAGGTTGTCAGGAGTCCTGGCTTTAAGCCCCACCCACAACACTCTGGAATGTGGATGCAAAACAAGCAGAGTGCCTTGACCCTATCAAACAAGGCATGCTTGAAAACAGTAATGCAGGGTGAGAACAGCCAATTTTGTGTTTGATTTGTACATGTGACACTTTTTTAAAAAAAGAAGGGAACATTAGCAGATGCTGCCTGAGATTGTGCATCTGTTAATTAACACTGAACACCGTTTCCTAATCTTAAAAAAAATATTTCTAGCCCATTGGAGGCTTCTACACAAGCCGCATACACCGAGAAAGAGCACCTAGCAACAGGGAAAGGGGGAGGACAGGAGAGATCAAATGGGGGGGGGGAAGCCACGGAGTTCTCAAGACAACATAGCATTGTTTTATTTTTGTGTGTGAAGGCAGTTGTGAGATGGGGTGAGAAAGGTTCAAAATCCTGTTTACATAAAGATGACTCACTCCTCACAGCTCCTGAAACCAAGTATGGGTCGCCTTCTCCTTTGCTCACGAGGTCTCACCCAACCTTGATTTCTAGAGCCTATGAAGTTGCCGAAGAAGAGCTGAAAGACTTCTGCGCCATCACAACAGGGAAAAAATGATAAGCCGAGTGAGCAGCTCATAGTGAATTCCTTAAAGGTTATCATTCAAACAAAACATATTTGGTTCTTGTTCATCTCAAGCTTTCTCTGCCTCACATTTCCAAAGCAAGAAATGGAGCAGATAACAGAGTGGGCTGTTGTTCATTCACATCTTGAAGAAATAAAAAGCACGAGGAATCTTCTCTCCCTCCCCCCACCCCATCTTCTATGACACTTGAGTGGAGATAACTTTTTCTGTCCAAAACTCCCCAACTCCCTGCATGCCCAACTCTCTTTGCCTTTTAGCACAATTTCCAAAGACATTAGATTGTTGTAGCTGTGCAGCTGGTAGGCTCATTTTTACCATCTAGGTCTTTGTTTTATTTTATTAATAGTGAAAAGTACGCAGACGGAGAGTGATTTCAGCAAAGCGTACTTTATTCGATCAGGAACAAGATGACTTTGGCCGGCTCACAGGCCAGCTTATATTCCCTGAGAAACCGCCACCCAAAACACACACACCCCACTTCCCAATAGGTTATTTACAGTGGCCGAGAGTCCCATAGGCTCTCAGCCGGGAACCTAGCCCCCTGATTGGAGCGGGCTAGGATCTGCATAGTCCATTGTCTCTTGGAGCAAAGCTCGATGTATGTGCCAGACCGCGTGGAGCCCAAGCCGGCCACGCAGTCTGGACTGGATACATCACACCCCTCCCCCCTTGGTCTGCAATGCACCCACAGACAAAGTCCTTCAGGTGGGCTGGTAACTTCCTGGTGCGGGTAGAGCGGCGAAGTTCGGGAAATGCTGCGGCCTCCACCCCTGAAGCCCTCGGAGGCGAGCCGGCTGGAAGAGGCGCTGGGGGGGGGGCGTCCCCGGCGTCTCTGGAAGAGGTGTCTCAGGTTCGACCAAGGGTAGAGGCCGGGGATCTGCCGCCAGTGGTTGGGTCCGGGGTGAGGTCTCCAGGGCCTCGGCCCTGTCCAAGTCCTCGGGGTCCAATGGCATCATCCGGCGGCATAGCTGGTTGATGTGCCGGTGTAGAATCTGTCCGTCTTCACACGAGACCTCATACGATCTTGGGCCCTTAACTCGTATGACTCGTGCCGGAATCCAGGCTGGTCCCCGGCCGTAGTTCCGTGCATACACGGGATCCACCGGGAAGAAACCCCTGGCTGCCTCGTGCGTCTCCGTGCCTGGTGCCTCTACCGAGGCCCGGTTGGGGTGCTGGCAATCCAACCGGGTTGCCAGGTGACGACTGAGAAGTAGCTCTGCCGGACTGCGCCCTGTAGTGGTGTGGGGCGTCATTCACTGGCCGAAAAGGAAGGCCACCAGTTTGTAGTCCCAGTCCGGGGAGTCCCCCTCACCACCCAGTCCAAAATCCGGCAAAGAACCTTGTCCTTGTGGGTGCCGCGAGCCACCTCCGTGACGTGGATTGGCCGATCCGGAAGGGACTCCAGGAGAGCGATCTGGTGGGCGGGAGCAGGATCCGAGTCACAGACCGGCAGCGGCAGGCAGCTCAGGACGTCTGCATGGCCCATCGCCTTGCCAGGGCGATGGACGAGAACATAGGAGTACCCCACCAGGAAGATAGACCAGCGGAGCACCTGGGGAGAAATCATCTGAGGGGTCTGGCGGTCGGGGGCCAGGAGGCCCAGCAGCAGCTTGTGGTCTGTGAGGACCGTAAAGGGGTGCCCGTACAGATAGTGGTGAATTTTTTTTTACCCCCGCCACAATCGCCAGTGCCTCCTTATCTATCTGCGCGTAATTGCGCTCAGCTGCTGATAGAGTCCTAGAATAGTACGCAACCGGGACCTCGCGGCCGTCCGGCAGCCTGTGTCGATCTCCATGCTGCAGGGGGATCCCTCTATAAGAACCGTAACATGCATCTTGTTGGGGCCGGGGGGCAAGTTACAGACCTGGTGTTGCGGGAAGTGGGCCAATATGGAGTGGAGGTCGATGGGCGGCTCCGGCATGGTCTGATGGGTGGACAACTTCTGGCGTTGTCCCTTGAAGTGGCAAACCCGGGAAATGTGCCCCGATTTGTTGCAGGTCCGGCAGACTGCGTTTCGGAAGCGGCACAACCGGTGCTCGTGACCCTCTCCGCAGCTGGCACACGGGGCAGAGGCAGTCGAAGAGGCTTTGTCCGTGTTGGCGGACGGCTGAGACGACCGATGACAGATCTGGTGCACCTCGTCCGAGGCGTTGGAGCCAGCTGTCGCTTGCGTGCAGTGGACCGCCTTGGTGCAGCGGTCTTGATGAGCCTTTTCGTATGCAGTGGCCTCCCGGATTGCCTTCTCCAGGTCCAGGTCGTCCTGGCTTACCAGCTTCCTCTGAAGCTTCGGCTCTCTGAGTCCCACGAGGAATTGGTTGAGGAGAGTTTCGGCTAGGTTGGAGAAAGAGCACCTGGTCACGCCCCGCCGCAGAGACGCCAGGAAATCTGAGGCGGTCTCGTCGGGGCCCTGGACCTTCGCAAAAAAGTCCAGGTGCTCCACAAACATAGTCGGTTTGGGAGCCAGGTGATCGGTCAGCGCCTTGACCAAAGAGCTGTACGACTCGTCTTTGGTCAGCTTGGGCGCTATTAAGTCCTTAAGCAGAAGATGGGTCTCCATCCCGCAGTGGCGCAGCAGGTACACCTTTTTTATACCTGGATCCACCACACCGTGGATGGTGAAGTGGCTCTTGAGAGTTTCCAGCCAGGTTTCCCACTGCGAGGGTTGGGAGATGTCGAAAACTGGGAGGCTCTCTGATGCAGCAGCCATCTTACGGGTTCCATGTGGAAGCGAGTGGCGTAGATGGCGAAGCGGTGCAGTGCTGCTCTCGGAGTCAGCGGTGCGATGCTCGGAGCTCAGGAGCGGTGCAGTGAGCGGTGCTTCTCGAAGACACTCGATGCCGGCGGCAGTAGCAATTTCGATACAGCGGCTCACGGCAATGTCCGGAACGTGGTCTCTGTTCAGAGGGAGATGGATCCCACCTTCGTCGCCAGTGAAAAGTACGCAGACGGAGAGTGATTTCAGCAAAGCGTACTTTATTCAATCAGAAACAACACGACTTTGGCCGGCTCGCAGGCCGGCTTATATTCCCCGAGAAACTGCCACCCCAAACACCCCCCACTTCCCAATAAATTATTTACAGTGGCCGAGAGTTCCATAGGCTCTCGGCCGGGAACCTAGCCCCCTGATTGGAGTGGGCTAGGATCCGCATAGTCCATTGTCTTTTGGAGTGAAGCTCGACGTTTGTGCCTGACCACCTGGAGCCCAAGCTGGCCACACGGTCTGGACTGGATACATTACAGATAGGGGTTTTTTTGTTGTTGGCATGAAGAAATTTACATCATTTTATTGTTAGCTGCCAGGATGTCTTGACAAGAGATTTAAAATAAATTAAGGCCATGGAGGGGGAAGAGGTGTGGGATGTCTATGCTATTGTTCCACAGCCTTATGTACAAGCAACCCTTAATCCAGTGATACTCAGTGACTTGGGAACCAACATGTGACTCTTTAACACGCCACCTGCTGCTCTTCTGAGCATCATTCCCAAATGTGGCACCTATCTCCAGCATATATTATGTGTCTATATTATTATAACCACAGGAATGGCACAGAGAGTTGCTTGGCCCCTTGGCCACTGGTCTACGGGGTCCTGCAATGCTCCATCTCATCCCACATTTTTTCAGCATTTACTGGAAACCTCTGTGTGAGGTAAACTGGAAATCTGGGCTGGGTTGTCACCAATATGGAAGTTACAGTCAGCTCTATCTCACACTTCTGGTTGAGCCCAGGGAGGCTGCATAAACCCTGCACCAGTGCCTGGAGGCAGTTTTGGGGTGGATGCAGGCTAATAAACTGAAGCTTAAATCCCAACAAGATGGTGCCACTACTGATGAACAGAAGGTCTGACCCAGAATTTAAGGCACCTCCTGTTCTGGATATGACTGGGAGTGCTCCGGGCCCTTGCCCTCCTGTTGGGTAAGCAGGCAGCAGCAGTGTCCAGGAGCACCTTTTACCAGCTTTGCCTGGTGAGTCATCTGAGGCCTTTGCTAAATTGGAAAGATCTTGCTACTGAGGTACATGTCCTGGTAACATCTAAATTAGACTGCTACAATATGCTCTACATGGGGCTGCCCTTGAATACTGTCCAGAAACTACAATCGTTACAGAATGCTGCAGTGGGAATACTGTCTAGAGCGGGTCACAGGGAGCATATCACTCCAGTCTTGTTTCATCTGCACTGACTTCCCATCTTCTTCAGGCCCGATTCAGGGTTCTGGTACTGACCTTTAAAGTGATGGGCTGGGACATGCATAGCTGAAGGACCCACCTGCTCCCATCCAAACTGACATGACGATCACAATCATCTTCAAGAGCCCTCTTTGGGTGCCACAATCATCTGAGACCAGATGGGTGGCAACCTGAGGAAGGTCTATCTTGGTCATGGCTCCACAACTACGGAATTCTCTTCCCAAGGAGATTCCTCTGTCTCCCTCAGTCATCACCTTCTGCTAGTGGGTGAGGAACTGTTCTGTTTTGTCTGACACTCCTTCACGTGCACTCGTATTGCTCATTTATATAATATAAATGAGCAATGTGCAAGTGTGTTTTAAAGCTTTAAAGTTGATTTTAATGTCTTTTCAATTGTTTGTTACCTTGAGGGCCCTAAACTGAATGGAAAGGAAAACCACAAATGTTATAAAATAAATGAATGAATAAATGAATGAATGAATGGATGAATGAAATGTTGATATTAGCAGTGAGAAAGGTTTTAGAAGGTGGTTTTCATTTTGGATTTCATTGAATTTTTTTTATTTTTAACTCGGGTACTATGTTCTTGCTTCATAAAACTATTATTTTGTTGTTGATTGTGGATGTGCTACTGCAGCCACTCCCGACAGGGAAGGATGGGGAGGGGGGGGAGAAGATAAATAAATTTCCTGCACAATTTGCCACTGACATCATTTTTGTGTTGTCTCTCTTGCAATTTACAGAAGCTGATAAACATTCCCCTCTCGTTCTGCAATATATTTTCTTCCTTCAAGGAAGTCTATTTTCTATTACCATGTAAACTGCAGGATTGCCAGCCAGACTAGCCTCATTAATCTTGTCCCAAGGTAGAGGAGTTAGCACTTCTTTACAACATTTCTGAGCTTATGTCTATTTCTTCCCTGTTGGCTCAGCTGAAAAAGGCCTCATCTTTACAGGATGTTCAGCCTGTAGTGCCATAAACCAAAGAGGTGACCCCTCCAAGGACACAGGGCTGAATTTCGAATAAGGTCAGACTACATTTGACCTAAAAAAAATATCCCCATGATTAATGTTAATGGATGGAAGGAAGAAATTGAAAAAGGAACAACATTTCCTACCATGAGGCTGCTATGAAAGGAGAATCCGCAACTGCCAAACATCTTCCCACCATGAGTCCATTAAAAATACAGGAGCCCTCTGAGGTAAAATACTGAAGCCACCTACTTGTCCCCCCTTGTAATGACCTAAGTTTAAGGTGGAGACCAAACTTTGCTTAAAGTGAAATGCTGAGGTGACTATGGAGGTTCTAACTCGAGTAAAATATTTGAGCAACTTTCTGATCAGAAAAACAGTTTTCATCAGACTAGATTAAAGCCCAGTAAAACCTTGGAGACCAACCAGATTTTCGGGGTATAAGCTTTCGAGAGCCAATGCTGATGAAGGACTCTGAAAGCTTATACCCCAAAAATCTTTTAGGTCTCTAAAATGCTACTGGACTCAAATCCAGCTGTTCTACTGCTGAACAACATGGCTGCCCTCTGAAACTATTTTTATAAGACTACAGGACATTCTTGCCCTGACTTGGATGGCCCAGGCTAGCCCAATTTTGTCAGATCTTGGAAACTAACCCTTGGTCAACAGTCAGATGGAAGACCCACCAGGGAGGTCCAGGGTTGTTTTGCAGAGACAGGCAATAGCAAACCACCTCTGTTCATCTCTTGCCTTGAAAGCCCTAAGGAGTCTCTGTAAGCTGGCTGTGACTTGATAGCACTTTCTACCACCAGTGGACTTTCTCAGTAGGTGAGTGGGTGTCTACAGAGGCGTACTAAATCTTGTTGTTGTTACCCATTCGGTCATGTTTGACGCATGGTGATTCTATGGGCCAGCTCTCTCCACGGTTTCCGATCTAGTACTGTTTCTTTGAGTTGTTCCATTTCTACTAATACCTACATTGAAACACTGAGGGGAATCCAGAGATTCCCACTTGGGGAAACATCTAATAATTTGGTAGGAGGCAAAAAAGTTTTGATAACTTCCCTCTCCTCACACCTACATGCTTCACAGGGAGAACACCTTCCCAAATAGTGTGGTTACCTTGATCCTACAATATGAGTGGGAACATAACAACCACCTAGGTAGGATGAACTGTGTGGTCTTTGTGAATCTGCTGCAGCGGGAGAGAAAGTCCAGATATGACAAGAATGTCTTCTTTTATTATTAACGTTTTATAAAGTTCATAACCATGGTAGCATGAAATCCTTATACAAACAGAGTTATTTACCAGTCCTCATCTACCTCCACTTCAGCAACATATGAAAGAGCACACTGTGTGTGAGAAAACATAGTCAGTCTGGATGGATCTGTACAGCTATGTAACTTTCCCTCTCTAGAAATCCAGTCAGTTTCTTCAAGAAACACACATTTTGTTGTTGTAGCATTGCTGTCAAGTCACAACCAACTTATGGTGACTCCATAGGGTTTTCAAGGCAAGAGATTAACATAAGTGGTTTGTCATTGCCTGCCTCTGCATAGTGAGCATGGTATTCCTTGGTGGTCTCCCAGTCAAATACTGACCACAGCTGATCCTGCTTAGCTTCCAAAATCAGGCTATCCTGAGCTATCCAGGTCAGGGCAAACACATTAACCATATCTTTTTCCTCTGCTCAACTCCAGACAAGTAATGGCACACTGAAACCCTGTCAGTTGCCTAGACATACCTCAAAGCGCAAGACCAGCAAGACAAAACAAGGTTGAGATCTGGCCAACAGTTAAAAGCCCAGGTGAATGAAGACCTGATTACAAGGACCACAGACAAGAACCATGGCCTGTGTTCAGACTAAGACAAAAGTACAAATGAGGAGTCCGAACTGCAGGGACCAAAGGCAAGACGCCAGGGCTGGATAAGGACTGCAGAAGCACTATGTGCAGTCTAAGACAGGTCTTCACAGGCCAGACTGAGGCATCAGCTTGCAAACCAAGCTTTACAGGACCTGGGACTCTATGACTGTCTCCTTGGATCACATGCTGGGACTGAATCAGATGACCCCAGACCAGAAGAGACACTGCAGTCCAGGTAGTGCTATCATTATACATGCTGTAGCAACTGGCTCTCTAGTGCAGGTTTCACAGCAGTGAATAGGGACAGGGAAGAGCCCCCACTTTGGTTCTGTAAGGTGTCAAGTGGGAACAAAATGTTAAGAGTGTCTGAATTGGGCTGGATTTGTATCACAATTTGGCCACGAAGCTCACTGTGCAACCTTGGGTCAGTCACACTCTCCCTCTCTCAGCCTAATCTACCTCACAAAGTTGTTGTGATGATAAAATGGAGGAAGAAAGTAGCATGTATGCTATCCACAGTCCCTGAGGAGGAAGGGAAGAAAACTAAAATGACACCATTAGTTAAGGAAGCTGTGAACAGGGCAGGGGATTCTTTGCTTGATGCGAAACTGCTGTACCTGCATTTTCTTTTCAAAAGAAATGCAATCATTGCCCTTCCAAGAGAGTCTTCCTAAGCAAACTTTCCCTTCTTCTTTGGCTTCCTCTTTGGCTACTCAGACATGAAAATGGACCTATTTGGAAAAGCTTCCTTGATGAAGGCAGATGCAACAACACATCACTATTTTTTTGCATTCTGTATTCTCTCAGCAGTCTGAAGATCTATTTCACATGAACACATGAAGCTGCCTATACAAGACCCTCAGCCTATCAAAGCCAGTGTTGTTTACTCTTACCAGAGGCAGCTCTTCAGGGTTTTAGGTGGAGGTCTCTCATATCACCTACTATCAGATCTTTCATCTAAAGATGGCGGGGATTGAACCTGGGACCTTCTGCATGACAAGCTGGTGCTCTATCACAGAGCCAAGGCCCCACACCACATCCCTGTTGTGATTGCTTCCGTGTTAATCAGTTGATTAATAACTAATCATGTTAACCTTTATGTATTTTCTATGCACGCTGTCAGAAAGAGCCAAGTAGTTGGACATTGTTAAGTGCGCCCAGTTTGGTATGGTAGCAACGTCTAACAAACATCTGGAGATTGACACTTTACAGGGGACTCTGGATGTAACTTTTTAAACAATTTGGAAAGGCTTGCTAAGGCAGCCACATTGGTATATAGGTTGTAGCTGTATTTAAACATTTAAATCCCACATTCATCTGTTGTTTGAAGCAACTTGCAACATCTCTAAAGCCACAATAAAACAACCTTAATGCAGCACTGCCCAGTCCAGACCAACAGATCAGCAAATCGCAAAGACCAGTAGTCTTTTAATCTGGAAATGCCCTTTGAAATTGTATTGCCTGGGCAGGGGCTGTGGCTCAATGGAAGAGCCTCTCCTTTGCACGCAGAGGGTCCCAGGTTCAATTCATGATCTCCAGTTAAAAGCAGCAGGCAGTAGGTAATGTAAAAGACCTCCGTCTGAGACCTTGGACACCTGCTACCAGTTTGAGTAGACAATACTGACCTTGATGGACTGCCGGTCTGATTCAGCATAAGGCAGTTTCATATGTACCAGGACAGCACCTCCTCTTGGAGGCTGTCCCAGAGAAGCAATGAAGGAAATGATGAAGAGTGGGATCTCACCGGTGTTCCCTCTAAGCTGAGTTAGTGACAGTTTTTTGGCCTCCAGCGCACACATTTTTGTCTTAGCTCAGGAAGGATGGCTCCAAATAAATATAATTTTTAAAAAAGGAAGGATGGCTCCAGAGCAAACTAATTTATGCAATAGCCAAATCCCTCTCTCTCAACTTTAATGCCAGTAGTTCACAAAGTAGAATTTTTTGCTTACAAGACTTCACAGAGGGAGCACTGGATCTCACCACGGATGACACAGAACAAGTAGCACAGAACAAATATTATGGGTGACAGGACCTCAACCGGTGCGTAAATTATTGTTATATAGTCTAGTCTTGATCATCTAATGTGCTGTCAATAGGATAAAAAGTGTAGGAACAGCAAAATGAACAGTGTTGTCCTAAGCAGAGTTATACCTTTCTAAGTGCATTGACTTCAGTGCATTGACTTCAACCCTGAGCCTGCTTGAAGGGAGGGCAAGGATACAAGTCCAACAAAATAAAATAAAATAAAAATAAAAATCCTTCATTGACTTCCATGGACTTCTAAGAGTATAACTTTGCTTAATGTGGCATTATAAGTCACTAAGGGCGGGCGGGGGGGAGATTTGAGCCAGCCTTGCCTTTATCAAGTGGTCCATCAAGAGGTCCATTAGCCACAAGGATGTCTCGGTCTGGGGCAAGTGATGCTCTGTATTCTTGGTGTTTGGGGAGGGGGCAACAGTGGGAGAGCTTCTAGTGTCCTGGCCCCTCTGGTGGACCTCCTGATGGCACCTGGTATTTTTGGCCACTGTGTGACAGAGTGTTGTACTGGATGGGCCATTGGCCTGGTCCAACATTGGCTTCTCTTATGTTCTTATGTCCACTTTCTGACTTCTGCCTTGTTCATCCTTGACTCTTGCTTCCTTTCCCTCCGCATATTGCCCCCCCCCCTGCATTAGACTGTAATGTCGTTGGGCAGCAAGTGATTTTTTAAAAAAAGATCAGCATGAACAGGAGCACTGCTGGGAAAATAAACAACATTTCTGCCGAGCTCCTTGCATTTCTGTTCCAGTGAATTGCAAGACGATTGCCCTCAGCTGTTCACGTGACCACGCCTTTGATGAGATCAATTCACTATACGACTAAATTAGCTTTTTAAAAATCTTCTCGTACTAATCTAGCGACATGGATTAAGACTGTTTTAATTACAATTTTCACGCCAAGGGACTGTATAAATATTTGTGGGTTCAGATGTTCCTTTCTTGACACTTACAGTGCTCAGGCACACTAATATTAGACTGCAGAAGGGGAAACGCATGCCAGCATTCCTCCATCTTAAATAGGGAGTACTGCAATGCAGTTACTTTGCATTAAAAAAATCTAAATATAAATGATCCCAGTCACCACACCACACACATATTACCATTTAAACCCTATTTATTTTGGGTTGGATCCAACCAGCTATTCAACTGGTGAAAAAGGAAGGAGGGTCCCCTTTGACCACCAAAAAGGCTATGCTGGGCATCATGAGACCTGGATGGCCAACATTGTATGGGATGGAGGGCTGTAGTCAGGAGAGGAATTGGGCAGACCATGTTTAGAGCTTTAATTCTCATTCTGTTCACCCCCAAAGGCTTATGTATAGGGTTGTGTATGTGTAAAGTGTCACCACCAACTTACAGTGACCCCAAAGGGTTTTCAAGGCACAAGACATTCAGAGGTGGTTTGCCACTGCCTTTCTCTGCACTGTGACCCTGGAGTTCTTTGGTGGTCTTCCATCCAAGCATTCTCTTCTGCCTTTGCCTCTTCTCCCTTCGAAGCTCCAGCAGCATTCGTTGGGGAGATTCCCTCCTCCTCACAGGTGGGTTGTAATTCCTGGGAAGCTTGTTAAGCGCTCTGGCTGTAAATCTTGGGGAGTGCCCATAATTGTTGATGGCTCTTCAGTCAACAGGTAGACTTCTGAGTTGTTGTCAGACTCACCATCGGCTTGACCTGGCTGAGGCACTGGAGGGACTGATTGGGCTGAACGGTGAGCCATGACACATGATAGGAATGGGCACATCCTTCCCCACACTGGGTAGGGA
>NW_015161952.1:682371-696190 GCF_001447785.1 Gekko japonicus | reverse complement strand
ATGGAAATGACAGATCATGCCCATCCTTACTTGGGGCCAGGGCAACCCTAGTGGGGCAGGCACCCTCCCACAAGCCAAGACTTTTTCCGGTGGCCATAATGGACAATCTACCCCTGCCCTGGACAAAATGGCCATTTTCAGGGACAGACTCTATGGCATCACATGCCCACTGAGCTCCTTCCCCTCCCTAAAGTTCCCCATCCCAGTCTGGGGCAAGTGATGCTCTGTATTCTTGGTGCTTGGGGGGGGGAACAGTGGGAGAGATTCTAGTGTCCTGGCCCCACTGGTGGACCTCCTGTTGGCACATGGTATGTTTGGCCACTGTGTGACACAGTGTTGGACTGGATGGGCCACTGGCTTGATCCAACATTGGCTTCTCTTATGTTCTTATGTTCTCCCCAGATACTGCTCCCAAAACTCCAGGAATATCCCAAGCCAGAGTTGGCAACTCTATTTAGGGACCAGGGTGGGTAACAGTATGCAGTAACAGTAAATACACCTTTCAGTCAACGGGTATAGAGCTGATCCTGTTTGCCACTTCCATAATTTTTGCAGCATACAATTTTGCTGCTGTGACATTTTCCTTTAGAGATCTTGAGAACAGCAAAAAGAACTTCTTATTCAGGGGGTAATTTCAATGTTAACGTGAAATTGATTACTTCTGCTGCAATTCCTTATCTGCATATCAATTCCACCGGCAACAATCGCATATTTTCTGATGAAAACATTGTTATTTTCTTTAAAAAATCTTTAGTTTTATTTTATTAGGAGAATCTATCAAAATTATCTGTCCTGCTTCCTGCTGGTTCGAACAATGCGCCATCCTCAACAGCTTCACCAAGATGCAATCTAAGATTTATAGGTCATAATGAAGGCATCCTTAAATAAGTTTGATCTTCCAAAGGGGAATCTATATTTCAAATAGCAATTACTTTGCTAGTAAGAAGCTAGATAAAACCTCTTTGACTGAGGCCATAAAACAGAATGCTATATTTACATCCCAGAATATCCTAGGATGTAGGATTTGGCATGGTGCCTCTTTAGTGACACTGTAAATATTCTAAACAATACAAGAAACCTGTCAGTGTACAAAGATTCATTCAACAAAAATAACCTCCAGATAAATCAAGGCTGCAATTTTATGCATACTTACTTGTGAGTAAGTCCCACAGAACACTTCTGAGTAATTATGCAAAGGCTGCCTATATAAACCATTTTAGATAGTACACTAAGGGATATTCAAGGGCATGTACCAGGAACATGCACCACCCAGAATCTTTCCAACTTTCATTGTTGCCACTTTGTCATAAAATGGTAACTGCATGTATCAGTAGGATTGTAGGTAGTGCAGGCTCCCAGTGCATGGATGGATACCCCCAAACCTAATGTCTGAAGGTTCATATCTTCATTTTATCAGAAAAATGCATGCAAACATGCAGATTTGCCAAGAAAATGACAAAGGATTGAGAGCCAGTGTGGTGTACTGGTAAAGAGCAGCAGACTCTAATCTGGAGAACCGGGTTTGATTCCCCATTTCTCCTCCACATGAAGCTGTCTGGGTGACAGCTCCCACCCAGGGCCAGCTCACTCACTAGGTGAACTAAATGTTCGCCTAGAGCGGGCTGATCATCAGGGTGCCATACTGCACCCAGCCGCCCCCCCCCCGCCGCCAAAAGCCCTGCATCTCCCTGACCCCAGCCTCCACCGCTGTCACCACCTCTTTCTCCCCCTGGCCGTCTTCAACCCAAAACTCCTTTTCACTGTGGCTTGCACTTCAGTTTCCCTCCCGGCCAGCAAGGGGGTGGGGGGAATCCACCTCCTCTCCCCCCCCCCGGTGGGACGTCCTGCCCAGCGCCCTCCCTTGGACAGGCACGGGGAAGGGGGCCTCTGCCGCAAGTCTCCCTCGTGAAGCCTGGCCAAGTTCCGAGGCAGGGAGGGAAGGCGGCAGCACCATCCAGATTGGGTACTCCCACCCACCCCAACTCGCACACAGTGCACCCATTCCTGCCCTGCATGTGCCCATTGCCGATTCGCTGCCCATTGCCGCCCTCCCATCCCAAGGTCTGTGAAGCACCCTGTGCGGCTGGGCAGGGGCCATGTCAGGGCACGAGGGGGGGACAGAGGGTGCTTACGCGGGGAGTAAGTCTTATTGGATGCAGGAGAGTAGAGGCATACAAGACTGGATTTTCTGGCCCAACTGAACCCAGAGTGACTCTGCTTCCCAGGAAACAGGCTCTGGGGTCGGGCTGGAGCAGCGTTTGGAAGAGCTCAGCCTTACCCGGTTGCTCGATCGGCCTGGCTCTTCCTTCTCATGTGGAAGCCAATGCCGCTGGGCCTCTCCTGGAGGAGAAAGCTGCTACAGAAACCAAAGCCTCGGTGGCATCTTTGGGGCTACGCTTCCTTCCTTGTCCCCTCTGCTTTCCTATCGCTACATGGCTGGGGGGAGGGCTGGGCTGCCGCGGGTCCCTGGAGGAGAGCAGGAAGATTCTTTGTTTTACAAAAAAATTCAAAGAACTCCAGGCTTTCCAGATGGGACCCCTGCTTCTTCTTCCTTTTTGTGTTTTCCATTCTTCTTAAAATGCATTTATGTTTGAAAATTGGTGGGTGCATTGGGGGGGGGGTCCCTCACCTAGTGTGCAAAAAAAGCTGGGGCCGGCCCTGCTCCCACCTACTTCACATGGTGCCTGTTGTGGAGAAGAGAAAGGGAAGGCAATGGTAAGCCGCTTTGAGACTCCTTAAGGTAAAGAGTGGTATAAAACCTACTCCTTTTCTTCTCCATCCCTCTTCTGGGTCAAATTCCCACTCACCGCTAGATCTGCAGATGCATGTCTGAACGTTCCTGTCTCAGACAGCGTACACATAACCTCTCATTTGCCGCTTTTAAAATATGGCAACACATCTGGTCCAGAGACCTCTAGTTGGTTCAGCTACATAAGTGACAGCAGGCATGCCAGATTTAAAACTGAAGTTTGGTCCTCCTATAGACAGATGACTTCATCAAGAAGACTTATTCATAACTCAACCCCATCGAGCAAGGAAGTGCTGCAGATACGTAGTAAGAGGTTCCTAGGTGGTACAGAGCACTTATTTCAACCGTGCTTCCTTCCGTTCTCATCAGAAGGTCCACTGCCACTTTCCCCACTACACACACACACTGCTGTCTCCTTTCAGTTTTCTGCCATCTGCCTCTCCTCAGGGTCCTCCCTGGTTAAAACGGAAAGGTTAAAGCAGAAAGTGCCAAAGCAGGATTACAGCTGAATGTCAAGAGGATAAAAGTAATGAATACTGAGGAATCACACAACTTTAAGGCTGACGAAGAAGAAATTGTTCAAGATTTTCTGTTCCTTGGCTCCATAGTTAACCAAAAGGGAGATTGCAGCCAAAAAATCAGGAGACTAAGACTGGAAAGGGCAGCCATGAGAGACTCTAATAGAAAATACAGATGCTCATTTCATACAATTGAAACCATTGAACATATGATTATGGAGTGACCTATATTCGATGAGTTGAGGGCTAATTTAGTCACCCGTTTACTTAAAGATATGGAACTGCTAAATGTGTGAGCTCAGGTGTCATGGCTACTATTGGATACCAATGACCGTGTCACCCTCTCAGCGGCAAAATTCATAGGCACAATAATCAAACATATGAGAGATAATACTGAGTAAGGTCTTTTAAAATATTTTCTTTGGTTCTAATTTCTGCTTAAGGTGACAGTCGTATGAGCAGTACTAGACAGACAGACAGATAGACCTAGAGAAGATCCTTAAATGTTAGGATGTGTCACTGGTGACCAAGATCAAGATAATTCATACTATAGTATTCCCCATTACTAGGTATGGGGAGTGAAAGTTGGGAGAATGAAGAGAAGCTGACAGGGAAAAAAGCTGATTCCTTGTGCAGGAAGAGAGTTCCGTGGATACCACAGACTGTCAAAGAGACAAATAACTCTCCCTAGAAGCTAAAATGACTAAACTTTGGCCACATTAGAAGACAAGAGTCACTGGACTGTGCATGCACATGGAAGCTTATACCCAGAATTTGACTTTGTTGGTCTTAAAGGTGTCACTGGACTCAGATTTTGTTCTGGAACAGACAATAATGCTAGGAAATTTGAAGGCAGTGGGAAAAGAGGAAGACCAAACACGAGACAGACTTACTCTAAAGGAAGCCACAGCCTTCAGTTTGCAAGATCTGAGCAAGGCTGTTAATGGTAGGATGCGCTGGAAGTCATTCATTTACACGGTCACCATAAACGGGAAACAACTTGATAGTACTGAACACAGACACATGTATAGGACTGTACCTCACCATAAGGAACTGAGGTGGTATGACTTGATCAAGGCTATCCAAGTGAATCACAGGCCTTAATCAGGATTTGAACACGGATCTTGAGTGTTCAAATGCAGTCCTATGGATTGAACTACATTAGGCTTAACATGCTAGGAAATACTTTTCTTATGCCAAGGGAAAATGCAAGGAATCCCCCCTCCCTAAAGTTAAGATTTAATTTACAGAATCTATTCTCATCTAAGAACTAAAGGACTAACTCTGCTCAGGGCTTTAGATCTGCTGACTGTAGCCTGCTTTGAGATCAAATGCAGGGCTTCTTTGACAGGGCTTCTTTGACTGTAGCACCAACCTACATTTCCAAAGAAGTTACCTGGCCCCTTCATCCTCATTGTCTCTTCCATCCTCCAGGGAGGAGGCGGGGAGGGAAACCCTGCTCTCTCCTGCCCTTACATTCTATTTGCAAGCACGGTGTAGTGCTTAAGAGCAGCAGACTCTAATCTGGAGAACCAAGTTTGAGTCCCCCTCCAGAGGAAGCCTGCTGGGTGACCTTGGATTCTCTCAGAACTCTCTCAGCCCCATCTGCCTCACAAGGTGCCTGTTGTGGGGAGAGGAAGGGAAGGAGATTGTAAGCCACTTGGAGACTCTATAGGGTAGGGGAAAGCGGGGTATATAAACTGACTCTTCTTACTCCTCTTCTTCTTATCAGGAATATTTTTAATACCAGGAAGCATCCCCAAATATGGGGACTGAGGTGTTGGACCCCTCATTCCATTACCACACATGTGGGATCAGGCCATACACCAGTGCTGTTAAAGCACTTGATATTTTCACCTGCAAATGATGAGCCATTAAGAAGACAATTGCTTACCCACTGCCTTAATCCTCTCTAGCCAATGTGGCGATATCACCACAGTCTGAAAATCAGTAATTCACATTGATGTTTATGAAGCATAATCTGGGTGTGTAATGGCTTTAAAAGGAAGCCCTCCCTCTTTGCATTAATTTTTTTCTTACAACCAAATAAGCAGGTTTTCCAGAACAGGAGACTGTGATTTGGGAGGGAAATAATTGCTTCTCCCTCTGAACAGGGCATTTCTACAAGCTGCTTCAGTGCTGATAATATTTAAATCAGTCATAAATACAAGACACATAGTGAGAGACTGTATTTTCCAACACTTTATTTCCCCCAAGAAATGCTCAGGGGATTTTGATCCATAAAAAGAAGCCACATCCATCATGTTTTTGGGTTTCATATCAAAAGAACATGAAGCAATTGTTTTTCTTGCGTGTAAGTAAAAGAAGACCCATAAACATTCCAGCATGGAATTGAAGAGTTAACTTGTCAGCATAAATCAGGAGTTGTCTAAGCCCAGACCATAAAACTAGAAAGTAGCTGAGTGTCTGGTCTCCACCCATTCATTCCCTGTGATTTATCTTTTTATAGTAATAAAGCGGGCGGGTCCTGAGGGGGCAGGAAGCAAGGAGCAAGATGGAGAGTAATCTACAGTTCTTTTGTCCACACTCATCAGTCAAAAGCTTCAGGAGTACACCAAAGGAAAATTAATCACCAAAATTTCGTGCCAGCTGCATCTGCACACACAAAATCATTCAGAGACAGGATCGGACATTTGCCACCCTTGGTCTTAGGGACAGCATGAGCATCATGCACAGATGTCATGTGACCCATGTTCCCTCCTGTATATATGCATGCATGATTTACACAAGCTGCTCCTCCCCAATCATAAAATAAGTGGAAGGGAAACAGAAATGTGGCAACATCTTGTTGGGATTTGCAAGTTATCTCTCTCTGTAGTCATGAAACAATTAACTGTTTGTGTATGCATGCTGATGTCCTAGCTAGTTAAGTTAGGGACCCAATGGTAAAGCCTGTGTGTATTTGCCGCCACAGCAGGGTGACAAAATGCATAATTAGTTAGCATTGGGATTCTCCAATTGGGTAATCAATATATTGGGGATGGATTAGAGAGTAAGCCTTGGGTTTCAGTTTTATTGCTCTTTGTTCTTCTCTAGTTCGCTCTCACATGGGGTTTAGAAACTTTAAAGATGTAGGTTAGAGCAGCTAGTCAGGATGTTTATCCTATGTTTGTTTAATCTCCCAGTAAACCCTTTCCTCATTAGTAAAGTTTTTCTTTTAAAGCTAATACATATGCGTGCTGTGCTGCGTTATTCACTCTGCATAATTTAGAATACCTAACACATCGATGTCCTGATGTTCTTGGAACATGTGTTCCCCCATTACATGGTGGCAGACATGGAAGCACAAGTACCATATTCTGCAGACTATGCGAAACTGAATTATTCAGGAGGGCTTTTTTACTCAGGTAATAGGGCTTTGCTGTGATGAAATGGTTCAGAAAGATGCTTTGGTAAAGGGGGAGGGACTGCGGACTATGTACACTATGTACTATCAGCTGCTGTAAGTAGGCCTCTACTATATAATTTCTCCACTGTTTACCACTGTTTACCACTGTCATGTTTAAATGCTTGAGTTGTTTTTCAGCTCTGTTGTAGATACCTGTTTGTTCTCAGATTTTTGCAATCCAAACCCTATTGCATAAAATACATTTTACAAATGCCCTGATGCTTGCAATTAATTAAGGAGAGGTAAAATCACACTCAGAACTGTGGTGCAATTTTTAATATATATATATATTTACTTCACTTATACCCCACCGTTCTCCCAAATGAGACCCCAGTAGCCTACTTCCCTATCCTCTCCTCCATTTTATCCTCACAACAACCCTATGAGGTAGGTTAGGCTGAGAGGTGTGACTGGCCCATGGTCACCCAGCAAGCTTCCATGGGAGAGTGGGGATTCAAACCTGGGTCTGTCAAATCCTAGTCTGATATTGTAACTCTGAAAACGTGACCAGTGACTCGCAAAAGCAAATACCCTGCCACATATTTTGTTAAGGTGCTACTGGACTCTTGTTCTTTCCAACTGCTAAAGACAGACTAACACTAGTTAGACAGACTCTCTTTCATTTCTACTGCTACGGACAGACTAATATGGATACCCTGCAAAACAGCCCACTGGCTCTCAACTGAGCATGCCTCCTACACAAAACATTCCTATCAAGAGAGGAGCTACTTGGGAGGGAACCACTGGATTGATTTCCCTGCAGCTGCTGAAAGATGAGCTTCATTTCTTATATTACGAAAATCTGAAATGCCGCCGTTTTTTAGCCTTGAGTTATATATTGCTTTCAAGATGTTCCATGGGTATCAGGCAGTGATTTTTGATGACCTTTTCCCAACTACCTTTGTATTCCGTTTTAGTAACTGGTTGCTAATGGATTTTTTTCTGTCATTTCAGACCGACCCATTTTAATAACTGGCTGCTAGCAGAATTTATTTACCTGTTCATACAAACCTGCTTGTGTTGAGTTAGCAAAGCATGGTTGAGCCGCTTTTGAGGGAAACTGCTTTTTCCCATTTTCTATTATGCTTCTGAATCAGTGGAGTGCTGTTTAAAATGTCCATAGTGCTTCCAACAATGCCACTTTCCCCCCGCCCTTTTTCACTGCGTGATCTTCCTCGGACTTTTTAAAAGTCCTTCTAAGGTGAGCGCTATAACACTAAACTGCTATAGCTGGTGCCACTGAGATGCATTGACTTCAGTGCTATAGCAGTTTAGTGTCACAGCACTCATTTTAGAACTTTAACAAAAATGTCTGAGGAAAGTGGGAGGAAAGTGGCACTGTTTGAAATGACCACAGCGTTTCAGAGATGGCTCATTAACTGAAGGAAATTTGCTATATGAAACCCCTGTCCCTGTATCACTGTACTCAAGATCGGGCCAACAGCAAATAACATTGAGTTTAGAACAGTAATGTGAAAAGGAGGAGGAGGAGGAGGAGGAGATTGGATTTATACCCCACCCTTCACTCAGAGTGGCTTACAAACTCCTTTCCCTTCCCCTCCCCACAACAGACACCTTGTGAGGTAGTGTTGGATCCCCAAGCATCGAGAATAAATCCACGTTTTGAAGAAAAGCAAAATTTATTTCAAAGCGTTGGAAAGACACTCAAACACGTTCTTTGTTAGAACTGACTACAAACGGTTAGGGCAAACAAGATAAAGGGATTTGAACCAGGTACAGGACCAATGGGTCACTTTCCCGCTGGCGGGTGAAAGGAAACGGTTGCGCGCTCATTCCCTGAGAACCAGGCTATCTCCAGACATAATACAGGTGCAGTTCCCAGGCTCTAAAAGCAACAAGCTGGCAGTTAAGCGTACTCCCCCAATACATCCTCCAGTTGTTTGGCTTAGGCATTACAGCAGAGTAAAATGCAGGCGCACAGGCGGGGGGGGGTTAGCAACTGTACAGAGATACAACTAACACAGAACACCATGGCAGCTCGCTGACAGGTAGGTGGGGCTGAGAGAGCTCTTTCAAGGACTGCTCTTTCAAGAACAGCTCTGAAAGACCTTATGACTGACCCAAGGTCACACCAGCAGCTGCACGTGGAGGAGATTTAATTATTTACCACACTACAAAAGAATAATAGAGCCATCAGAGATTTCAAAAAGCATCCGTTCAAATTTGGTTTCCTCCATCTCCTTTAATCTGAGATATACATATTTGTGTGTGCTTATATACCGGTCAAAGGCATTCCAACACTCAGCTCAGAGCTACAACTAGAAATTGTTCCTGTATCCACAGCTAGAGTATTATTTCCTACAGGTTCCTTCTCAGGAATGATTCACACAGTTGCTTTTGGGCTTCCCTTCGATGGGGAGGGCACAGTTGAGAAGAATCTGCCAGCCCCAGCTGAGTATCATCTGAGCTGAATTTCTTTTCTCCTCTGCTTGCAGGTGATTAGGCTGATTGTGGCCAGAGGCATGAACCATAGTGCTCTTGGCTCACAGCCTGGGGCCTACAATAGCCAGGCCAGTGAATCCAGACCTGCCCAAGATATATTTTTGTTTTGTTTGTTTAAATTATACCATTTAACTCAGCTGGTCTGGACATTTGTCTAAGCTGCTTTGGGCCCCATCAGGGAGAAAAGCAACCTCAAATTCCCAAATGTAAATGAATAAATTAGCCATTAGGTCTGTGGCTCAGTGACAGAGCATCTGTTTGGCATGCCAAAGGTCCCAGGTTCAATCCCTGGCACCTCCAGTTTAAAAAGGATCATGTAGCAGGTGATGCGAAAGACCTTTGTCTGAGACCCAGGAGAGCTGCTGCCAGTCTGAGTGGACAATACAGACATTGATGGACCAATGGTCTGATTCAGTATAAGGCAGCTTCATGAGTTCATATATCATATATAGAGAGAGACCTTTTGGGCAGTGTCTGTGGCAACATGACCATTTGGATTAATTTCCTCCCTCATCTAACTTGTCGCCCCAAACAATTGTTTTTGAAACATCTGCAGTGGGATCCTAAATCAGAAGCTATACCTGCATTGGCACATTCAGACAATCATCTGGGGTAACAAAAAAACCCCACAACTTTCACAAAATGAAAATAACATCTTGCAAATCCTTCCTGATACGGATGAAAGGCCACCAGCTGGTATCCTGGGAGCTTTCTGGGCAGGGCAATAGGCAGTAGGCAGGGATGACATCCAGTGAAACATGGTTTTGCGTTTCCAGACCACTTGGATGTGACATAAGCATGTCAGGCAATCCTCTGGCCCTGAAATATCTCCCTACTTCCCATCTCAGAGACAGGAAGTAGTATTTAAGCAACTTGGACTACGCTTCCCTTGTTTTGTGAGGTGATCTATCAGGAATCAAAAAGGAAGAGAAAATCAGTCCAGGAAAACTGTTCTAACTCTGCAGTTGTTGAAGGATTTACACGCCTTCTTTCCTTATCTGCCCAGCACACCCCACCTTGCCCTTAAAGTGGTAAGCAATAAATCAACACGGCCACTTTCTATCAACCAAGAATGTTTAAATGAAGAAGGCAACTAACACTTCAGCTCTGCATACCTGTCAGTCATTTCCCATATTCTTCCAGTATGCACACCCCACAATCCCAAGCAAGTAAAATGCAAGAACTTTCATGCTAAAAATGTAATATTTTGGGGGGGAGGGGGGTCTTTTGAATGTAAATATTTGCTATGGAAAATGTAAGTGTATAAAATTCCAAACCCAAGCAAGGTTTGTTCATTGAAGTCAATGTAGTCAAAATGGTGGAACTCTGCTAAAGACTGCACTGTAAATCTGGCCATTAAATTTTTTTGCCACTGGCCCTTAAACATGAATGAACATAAAGCTGCCTTTATACAAAACACTGGTCCATCAAGGTCAGTATTGTCTACTCAGACGGGCAGTGGCTGTCCAGGAGCTCAGGCAGAAGTCTTTCATATCACCAATCACCTAATCCTTTTAAGTGGAGATGCTGGGGATTGAACCTGGGACCTTCTGTGTGAAAAACAGAGGCTCTTCCACTGAACCACAGGCCTGAGAGTACAATCTGCAAAGTACTGCTGTATCTAATTGTAAACTTGCTGCCCCCTATGAAGAAGACATAAACAACACTGAAGGAATACACAAAGACATTGCTGGGGGACTGTCCCACTCCGGAGGTTGCGGGGCATGCGGACCAAGCCCTGGGGACCCCGACAGACCCCGGAAGACACCCGATGCATGACTCACCAGGTGGGACGGAGTTCAACGGTCCGGGGAAGGAGGAGGGAGCAGGGACCCCTCCCACGGCTCACTGTGTCGGTCAAGCCGAAGGCAAGACCAGGGTCCACGGAGTAGCCCCATGGAAGAAGAGAGGAGCGGCGGCGGCTGGTCCAACGGGCGAAGAGAGGACACAGGCCACAGAGCAGCGCCGGCGGAGCGGCCCAGAGGCTGCCAGAGCCGCCGGCGGTGTACCAGCATTCACCCCAGAGACACCCCACTGGCATCTTGATAGATAAAGAAGGGCGTGGCCCAAGCCGCAGGGCGGATGGGCGGTCCTGGGAGTGGGGCAGGGAGATAAAAGGCAGGGTGGAGAAGGGGCCGGGGAGGAGGAGTACGCTGTGGAACGAAGTGGGGTGCTGACGAGAGAGATGGAAAGACGGGAGAGAGAGAGAAAAGAAGTCCACAGCATGCTGACAGAGGGGCGCTCAGGGTGACCTTAACCCTGTCCCCTGCCTATCTGAGGCCCCTCACTCCCTCTCCCTTTTTGGACCTTGTCGCTTCAAGGGCCATCTTCCCTGCCGGAGTCTGGTCAAAACCCCCAACACCACGGCCACTGAGGGCGCCGCACCGGAGTCCAAGGGAGAGCCCGACAGGGACTATCTGGGTGTGCAGAAAAATGGAATTTGCAAATGAGTTAGAATTTTTTAATGGCCTGATGAGAATCAAATATGCTCCACCTTGTCTCATTTAAAGGGAAAAGGGAGGGATGAGAAATCAGGCTGGCTAAGAAACTGAGAGCTCCAAAGAACTGGAAGGGGGAAATTCGGGGGCAACTGGATGGGGATACCCAATTGTCAGTCCCTCCCCAGCAATTCCTCAGGGTTCCCCAATATGTTATCTGTTTCCCCCTTCTAACATACAGACAGGTCCTTATTTATGCTTCTTTTCTGCTGAATGCCATCACTGTACTACTGAAACATTTGTCTGCTGGTAACCCTCCAATCTATGGACAGATTATCAAAGTATACGAACAGAAGGCAATCCAGAAATCAGGTTACAATGTATGATTGAGACAGCATCCAAAATTCATGTATGAGCTGCTGACTCGTCCTTGATAGGATCAATTTACGCTTTACACTGCCAACGCTTTGATACAATAATGTTTTCAGGGATAAATCACTGTAAAAAATTTAGTGAGAGTAAATGCTTGTTACATGCCGTGGTTGTATAACAGTTGGGTCTCATTGGCTTATAGTCCACTGCCTAAATGTTTAAAAACCAATTTCTGCCTCTAGACTATTTATTGCTGCTGTTAAGGCATCTGAAGCATTAAAAAAAGATCCGAACGCTTCTCCTAAACAAAGAGATGCCCCAAACATCAGGTTTTTGCATTCTAATCAGTAACATCAGTGGTCCATCTCATCCAGCTTCTAATCATCTATCTCGATGGGTGACTTTTCCAGGGTCTTGGGCATCAGCCCCTTTCCAGGCAACAACCTGGATATTCCTGTAGCAGTATTAAGGACTGGACCTGGGGACTCATGTATTCAAAGCATGTGCTCACCATAGATCTAAAAACTATTGTCACCGTTACACAAAAAGACCAGATGCCTCATTGCAGCATAAACATGACAGATTCTCATAATCTGTCAAAGTTCTTCAAGTCAGGAAGCTTGACAGAAGCCTCTGCTGGAACAAAACTTAATGAGGAAGAGTTTATTTATACCTCAAGTAGAGGCATACCAGTGGGAAAGACAGAAGCTGCCTAACATATTCATTTTGTAAATGGATTATTACAAAAATGCATCGCACGCCACCTTGCCAACTTTTTAAAGGGAGCTTTGAACTTCCTGGTCCTTAGAAGCTGGCTGAGACACAAACGAATATTCAACATCCTTTCTCTTTAAACTCAGACTTACCATTTATCATTACAATATTCACCAGCCGAGCATGTCTTGATGCAAGCTGGATAAAGAAAATGTGTGTGTCACAAGTACTTCTTTCTCTGCTCACTTATAGGGCATTGGCCACCGAGACTATGATCCAAACAGAGTTCATTACATAACCTAGGCTATTGGTCACCAGATTTCGTGTGAAGCAAAACTGAATATAATAATTATTATCATTAATAATAATATTTATTGCATTAGCAAAAAAGCCATAGCAACTGTACAGGATAAAATAAAATAAATTAAAAAAACAACAACACACACTTAAAAGGTCGACAGTGATCAGCAGTAAACTAATTAAACTCAGGGAGATTTGTTTTCTTAATCACCGCAGCTAGAAAGGAAGCCACTATAGCCGTGGTTTGATTGTCAGGGAAGTTATCAGACAATAGCACTGAAACTACCCAAGGAAGGAGGGGAAGCTTTTCTTTTCTCATAACGGGAATGATGTATCTCTCTCTTTCCTTATTCCACTTAGGACAAAAAAGCATTATATGATCCATAGTTTCTATCATCTCTTGTCCACAATCGCAAACACGTTCCGAAAACGGAAGTCCCAAGAAACGACCAGAGAGCACCTTAGAGGGGAAGGAGTTGAGTCTCGCCAAGGTGAACGCTCTGCGTTGTCTTGGGATCTTCAAAGTGTAGCAATATGACGGAATAGCCTCGGGGGGGGGGGAATATAATTAAAGAGATTTGTACCCCTGCCTTCCTACTAAAAAGCCATAACAGGCAGCATTCAAAGTAGATGTGGAGGTTTCTGGTCCCGACACACAACTGAGGAATTTTGAAGGTAACCAACAGAGCATCAATAACCTTGAATAAACCTTTGTTGGTCTTAAAGGTGCCACTGGACTCAAAATTTGTTCTACTACTTCAGACCAACACAGCTGCCCACCTGGACCCACCCAGAGCATTAGGGAAGCAGTGTTGGAAGAGAAGGCCTAGACGCTGTCTCAAGCCTCAGCCTGGGG
>NW_015161952.1:660872-682349 GCF_001447785.1 Gekko japonicus | reverse complement strand
CCTCCCTCCCTCCCTCTCTCTCACATACTCTCTCTTCTCTCACACACATCCATGATGGAGGCTGGATGCCTCTCTGCATCCGGACCCATCCAAGGCAGTTTAGGTTAGTTCTGTCTCTCTCTCTTAAACTTCACTATTTGGAATGCAGTAATAAAAGGACTATTATTACTATTGAAATTGAAAAATGGCTCTGTGTAACTTTGTAACTCTGCTCACACACTGAGAACAAACGTAGCCTCATCACACACGTAGCCTAGTGCACTCTGCTAAATTGAGACGGGATACTGGACTAACTAACCAGTTCCTCCCAACAAGCAGAGCATCAATAAGACCTGCAAAACTTCTTAGGGAAGGTTCTGCAGACCCATGCAGCCTTTCTTGCTCTGTGTCTTAGATGATCATTGTACAAATGGGCAAGCCACGGGAAATCTTGTGACTGTTTCTTCCTCCCCTTATTGCCAATTTTAAAAAATGCTTTATGTTAAGTCGTGCGCTTAACAAAGAAGTCGGAGAGTGATTCAGCAAGAATGCGGTTTATTCTTCAGCTCTGTTACTTCTCCGTACACGGTACAACGATCGCCAGCCAGAACCCATCATTCGAACCACTCGAGCCAAAGGACAAGCACTGGCTGCTCTGTATTTAAACATTCCCGGCTAATGTAGCCACACCCACTGTACAATAAGCAACCTATGAGGTTGAAGCAATAAGGACCAATCACAAGCGATCCCGCTCTGCACGGTGATTGGCAAACATATTCTGGGCTAGGGCTCCTATTGGTTACATTAGGATCCTAGCCCAGGGCGAAGCTTAACATGGCATCTCAATGGCACAGTTCACAAGGCAGTTATATACATCTCAATACATAACAAATCCCTCCCCCCTAAGCAAAAACACTATGTACAATCATAATCGCTTAGGTACATTGGCGCTCTGCGCGATCTCTGAGACCTGCGTAGCTGTACAGGTTCAGGGCACCTTTCATTCTGGGGAGTATTGCACGACTCTGGGACCTCAGAGTCAGGAGCACTTCCATCACTAGCAATGGGTCTTTGAGTAGGGGTCTGCCCTGGCTCGCGGACAGTACTTGGGCCCTCGGGCACATCAGAACTCACCTCCGGAAGAGGTTGTGGAAGGTCCTCGGAATCAGGTAGCTCGGCAGGTTGCGAGGTGGGGCGGCCAGTCGCCCACCGCTGCCTCAACTGGTCCACATGTCGCCTCCATTTGCGCCCGTCCGCAAGCTGGACTACATACATGCGGGAACCCACTACCTCAGTTACAGTGGCTGGAAGCCACGAATGTCCCCCAGCATAGTTCTTGGCGAACACAGTATCTCCGCACTCGTATGTGCGGACCTTATTGGGAACACTCTGCTGCTGGGGCCTCAAGTCGTTGAGGTCTGGATGCAGCCTATCCAGCAAAGACGCTAGGCGTCGCCCCATCAATAGTTCGGCCGGGCTGCGGCCTGTGGCAGAGCACGGCGTTACGTGTTGCCGTAGAAGGAATGACGCTAGTTTCACTCCCCAATCCCCGGATGTTAGCTTGGCAAGCGCATCCTTGGTCGTGCGGACCATTCGCTCTGCCTGCCCGTTCGATGCTGGGTGGAACGGGGCAGACGTAATTTGCCTGATGCCATTGTTAGCCAGGAATTGAGCAAACTCTTGCGACACGAACTGAGCGCCGTTATCGCTTACCAGGACATCAGGCAACCCATGCGTGGCAATTAAGCGGCGCAACACATTTATAACAGCAGTGGAAGTGGTGGTAGACATTGGCGCCACTTCCAACCATTTCGAAAAAGAGTCCACCACAATCAAAAACATTTGACCCTGTACTGGGCCCGCCAAATCTATGTGCAGCCTCGACCAAGGCTTTCCCGCCGATTCCCATTTCTGTGGGAAGGCGGTTGGCGGTTCGGGTCTCGCCTGCTGGCATGGCGTACACCCCCGTACCCACTCTTCAATGTCAGCATCCATCCCAGGCCACCATACATATCCCCGGGCCAGAGCCTTCATATGCACCATGCCGGGATGGCCCTCGTGTAGTGATTTCAGCACTTTTTCGCGCCAGCGTTGCGGTACAATCACTCTGTTCCCCCACAGCAAACAGCCCTTTGATACCGACATTTCGCTTTCCCGCGTTTTGTACGGTTTGAACTCCGGCTCCAACGTTCCTGCCGGCCACCCCCTCCACACCCAGTTAATAACACGACTGAGCACAGAGTCTTTTGCTGTCGCAGCAGCAATGTCCTTAGCAGACACAGGTGCCTCCGGCAGTTCCTCGATAGCTAGAATGGAGCAAGTAGGAGCAGGGTCCAAGTCCTGGCCGGGCAGAGGGCAGCGGCTGAGCGCATCAGCGTGTCCAATGGCCTTACCCGGCCTGTGCTCCAGGTCGAACTCGTAGGCTGAGAGGAACAAAGCCCACCGCAACATGCGTGCGGACATAACATCAGGGAGTTGCCGGTCCTGGGCAAAAATCCCTAGCAGGGGCTTGTGGTCTGTCACCAGTATGAATCTCCGTCCAAACAAAAAGTCATGAAACTTCTTAACAGCGGAAACTAGCGCCAAAGCCTCTTTGTCAATCTGCGCGTAGTTTCTTTCCGCTGCTGTTAGCGACTTGGAATAAAAGGCGATAGGGGCTTCCCGCCCGTCGGGCATTACGTGGCTCAGCACAGCTCCCACCCCAAATGGGGACGCATCAGCAGCTAACACAAGCAGTTTGTCCTCATCATAATGTGTTAACACTGCATCAGACGACAACAATTTTTTCACCCCATCGAATGCCCGCTCATGCTCTGGACCCCACCTCCATTTTGTGTCTTTATGCAGCAGGTTGTGCAATGGGGCCGCAATCGACGCCTTGTGGGGCAAGAAGGCGTGATAAAAATTAAGGAGTCCTAGGAAGGACTGTAACTCCTTCTTCCCTTGTGGCCGTGGGGCATTCTGGATTGCGGAGACCTTATCGTTAGTAGGATGGACCCCAAACTCATCCACCCGGAACCCCAAGAACTCCACACTCGGGACTCCCACCAGGCACTTCGACTTTTTTACCTTCAGGCCCGCATCAGAAAAACGTTTGAGCACCTCCCGCACTCGGCACAGCAGCTCGTCATCAGATTTGCCCGCTATTAAGACATCGTCAAAATAGGGCACCGTGCCCGGCACCCCCCTCAACAACCCCTCCATGAGGCTCTGAAAAATCCCCGGCGCAACATTCACTCCGAATTGGAGTCGATTTACTCTAAACGCCCCCCTATGCGTTACGATGGTCTGGGCGTCAGCCGCCTCTTTGGTCACGGGGAGTTGTTGGTACGCTTGGGCCAGGTCGAGTTTGGCGAATACCTTCCCTCCTCCCAGTGATGCCAGTACGTGGCTAATGACTGGTACAGGGTACGAATGCTGCTGCAAGGCTTTGTTAATCGTGCACTTGTAGTCAGCGCAAATTCGTATTGACCCATCGGGTTTAATTGGAGTAACAATGGGGGTTTCCCATTTACTACAAGGAACTGGTTCCAACACCCCTTGTTCAAGTAGCTTATCGAGTTCAGCCTCGATCTTTGCCTTGAACGGAATGGGCACTTTCCTGTATTTTAGGCGTATAGGGCGTATAGCAGGATCCAACTCAAAAGACACTGGGGGACCATTATACTTTCCCAATCCGCCCCCAAACACTTCAGGAAATTCAGCATATAATACAGCCCATTTATTTTCCACAACGTTATTAACTCCCACAACAGCAATACCCAGAGGCTCAAACCAGTCCAACCCGAGCAGGTTGGTACGGTTTCCCTCAGCGATCAAACATGAAAGCACAGCACCTTTCCCTTTGAAATTAACTGTGAACGTATCCCTCCCCGCCAGAGGGATTCGATTTCCCTGAAAATCGGACAATCGGATGTCCGCAGCTCGCAACCTCCGCCGACTTCGTGTTGGGAACAGCTTGTGCCACGTCTGCGTAGACAAAACGGTTACCGCCGACCCGGAATCCACTTCCATCTCACACGGTGCGCCGTCGAGATGGAGAACGACGTGGATCTTTTGTCGGCTCTCGGTGCTTAGGACGGTGGCTGTGGCTTCTGACGACAGGCTCCCTGTCATCTGGCGGGTGTCTTCTTTCGGTGCGGCTCGGGGACGTTGGTGCCGGCGGGGAGATGAAGCTGGTGAAGACTTGTTTGCGGCTCTGCATACCCGGGCAACATGCCCCCGCTTTCCGCACTTCCGGCAGTCGAGGTCTCTCGCCCAGCAACGCTCGCGCCGATGTTTCCCGCCGCAACCGTCGCATGCTGTACACTCGGCAGGTTTCCGTTGGGTCCGCTTGGACGTTCCCGCCTTCACTTTGCAGACGTCATCATCGGAGTCGCTGCTTGCGTCGTTAGCCCTCTGCTGGTGGACGCGTTGATCAGCTGTGGCGACCCGTTGTCTCACTTCCCTGGTTGACCTGTCAGCAGCTTCCGCGGCGACAGCCTCGGCATAGGCGATGGCCCACGTTAGTGTAGTTCTTGCGAACAAGCGTTGCTGCAGTCGCTCGTCTCTCAGACCACAAACGAGGCGATCTCGGAGGGCCTCCTCCACATTCGCGAAGTTGCAAGGCCGTGCTGCCTTGCGAAGAGCTGC
Source organism: Gekko japonicus (assembly GCF_001447785.1). Classification (NCBI taxonomy): domain Eukaryota; kingdom Metazoa; phylum Chordata; class Lepidosauria; order Squamata; family Gekkonidae; genus Gekko; species Gekko japonicus. Next base: position 677,738 of record NW_015161952.1, on the reverse strand, counting down.
AACGTACTCAGCTATGGACTCATTTGCGTTCTGGCCCCGCTTGTAAAAAGCGTGCCTGCAGGCGATTTCCGACGGCTGTGGAGAGAAATGTGATTTCAGCTTGTCTGTCAAGCTTTCAAAGGATACGGTTTTGAGGTCATCTGGTGCCACCAGTGACCGGGCGATGTCAAAAACGCTCTTTCCACACGAGCTGAGTAGAGTCGCCCTCTTCTTCTCCTCCGTCGTGATGTCATTCGCCTCCAGATGGAACTCAAACCTTGTGAGGTAAGAGTCCCAGTCTTCAGTAGTCGGGTCGAAGCATTCGAACTTCTGGCTGCTCGCGGCCATCGTTATGCGCACAGGCGGGGCCACCAGAGCGGGTGGAGCCTGTGGCTGGCCGGCCTCGGCGATTTCCTCGTTGTCCGACATGGGGTCTGCTCTAGCGGGGCTGCCTACCCGCACTAGGATCCCATCCTCGTCGCCAATTGTTAAGTCGTGCGCTTAACAAAGAAGTCGGAGAGTGATTCAGCAAGAATGCGGTTTATTCTTCAGCTCTGTTACTTCTCCGTACACGGTACAACGATCGCCAGCCAGAACCCATCATTCGAACCACTCGAGCCAAAGGACAAGCACTGGCTGCTCTGTATTTAAACATTCCCGGCTAGTGTAGCCACACCCCCTGTACAAATAACAACCTATGAGGTTGAAGCAATAAGGACCAATCACAAGCGATCCCGCTCTGCACGGTGATTGGCAAACACATTCTGGGCTAGGGCTCCTATTGGTTACATTAGGATCCTAGCCCAGGGCGAAGCTTAACATAGCATCTCAATGGCACAGTTCACAAGGCAGTTATATACACTTCAATACATAACACTTTAGAGATGCGAACTTCCCCAGGCTCAAATCAGGGCAGACTGTGACCAACAATGAAGAACTCTTTCCCCAAAGAGTTCTCTCATCACACCTGTAATCTTCCAGACCCTCCAACTGAGCATTCGAACAGTTCTCCCACCACCCCAAACATCCCCCAAGCTATCCCAAACCACTCACCTACCTTGCTGTAGCTGTGCAGGCCACAGTGGCGGTAGGCCAGCTGGTCTAAAAATGTGGTCTCTTTGGCCCTCTCTAGCTGAGTGAGAAGGAGGATCACTCTCTGTTTCCCATTTCCTCCGCTCCCTTCTCCCAGGGCCTGAAACACTGTTTTGGCATTGGTTGAGGAGAAGAATGTGTCACTGAGTCACAGCTGGCAAGAGATGAGCAGAGGTGGATTGCCATTTTCTTCCTCCACATAGCAACCCTGGTCTTCCTTGGTGGTTCCCTATCCAAGTAGTGACTGTGACCATCCCTGTTAAGCTTCCAAGCCCTGACAAGCTCAGGCCAAATGGAGCTATCCAGGCTTAGGAAACTGAATGCCCTACAAATGACATTTCCCCAGCGTTTCCAGCACCCTGGACATTGCCAAAACAGCATCTGAAATACCAGAGGCAGGGGAAGAGAGCCAGTTTGGTGTAGTGGTTAAGTGCACGGACTCTAATCTGGGAGAACCGGGTTTGATTCCCCACTCCTCCACTTGCACCTGACTGGATGACCTTGGGCAAGCCATAGTTCTGGCACAGCTGTTCTTGAAAAACAGCAGTTTCTGTCAGAGCTCTCTCAGCCCCACCTACCTCACAGGGTGTCTGTTGTGGGGAGGGGAAGGGAAAGGAGTTTGTAAGCCGCTCTGAGACTCCTTTGGGTAGTGAAGGGCGGGGTATAAATCCAGTCTCTTGTCTTCTTCTTCATCACAGGCTTAGAAAAGAATGCAGGGCTGTACTGCTTTCATATTGAAAGTGAGCATTATGTGTCACCACCCTTGGGACTGTTTAAGGAATACATGCTTCAGCGGCATCACTAGCAAGAATCATGCAGCTGCCTATAGCAACACAAAATTTAGAAGATAAGTCACGCAGCTCAACCACTGCTCCTTCCTGGCCATCCACTGCTTGTATCCCCTGCCACAGAGAGCAAGTGCACTCTACAGAAGTGTCCACAGAACACATATCTCCAGATGACCCACCAGATGAGCCAGTTTGGTGTAGTGGTTAAGTGCCAGTTTGGTGTAGTGGTTAAGTGCGTGGACTCTAATCTGGGAGAACCGGGTTTGATTCCCCACTCCTCCACTTGCACCTGCTGATGTGACCGTGGGTCAGTCACAAGCTCTGGCACAGCTGTCCTTGAAAAAGAGCAGTTTGTGTCAGAGTTCTCTCAGCCCCACCCACCTCCCAGGGTGTCTGTTGTGGGGAGGGGAAGGGAAAGGAGTTTGTAAGCCGCTCTGAGACTCCAAGTGAAGGGCGGGGTATAAATCCAATCTCTTCTTCTTCTTCTTCAATGAGAGGCTATAGCCTCTTGACCTCTTCCATCCTCCATTATGTATTACAACCTAATCCACTCCAGTCCCTTGGACACCTCACTCTAGGCCTCAATCTGCCCCAGACTCCTCCCCTTCTGCAACTTTCCTAATAAATATGAGGAATTTGATTTTTTTTCCCATTGCATCTGAGGAAGTGAGCTCTGACTCATGAAAGATCATGCTGGAATAAATGTTATCAGCCTTTACAGTGCCACTGGACTGAAGAACATAAGAACATAAGAGAAGCCAATGTTGGATCAGGCCAATGGCCCATCCGTCCAACACTCTGTCATACAGTGGCCAAAAAATACCACGTGCCATCAGGAGGTCCACCAGTGGGGCCAGGACACTAGAAGCCCTCCCACTGTTGCCCCCCCCAGCACCAAGAATACAGAGCATCACTTGCCCCAGACCAAGAGTTCCTACCTATACCTTGTGGCTAATAGCCACTGATGGACCTCTGCTCCAGTTTTATTCTGCTGCAGGAGGACAATGGGGCTACCCTTCCCAAATAAGGTTTGAGTCCAGTGGCACCTTTAAGGCCAACAAAGTTTTATTCAAGGTATGAGCTTTCATGTGCACCCACATGCCCACAGAAGCCCATCTCTTGAATAAAACTTTGTTGGTCTTAAAGATGCCACTGGACTCAAACTTTGTTCTACTGCTTCAGACCAACAGAGCTGCCCACCTGGATCTATCTACCCTAATAAGTAAGTGAAGCATTACACATTGATCTTTCAGCCATTTCATTAGATATTAATATAGTGTTCTATAAAGCTATTGACAGCACAATCCCTAAAGATATCATATAAGCATGCAGGTGCAGTAAAGAAAGAAGTCTCATATTGAAACTGATGCAACGTATCAATTTCCTACCTACTTATGACCCTTGGGGGAGTCAAAGAACTACTTCCCTGTGCCTCTCCAACCATGACCTCAAAACCTCCTTCTCTCTTGATTACCAATGCATGACTTTCGATTATGAAGAACCTTTCACCCAGAATTCACCTCAATGTGACCTGCCTGTCTTACAGAAGTCATTTTTGAAATATTGAGATGTACCAAAACATGGCATTAGTAGGTTTCCTCCGAGGAACACATTATTATTTCAGTTATAATTTATGTACAATTAAATGTTTTAAGCACAAATAAAGGTGTAAAAGGCAGTGTTGAGGGAAACTGATGCTATACAATGGCAGCATCACACTTCTCAAATAGACTGCATTAACATTGCCTTCATGGGATATAATATGCATTTTGTTTTTGTTCCTTTTTGTTTAATCCACAGTTGGAAAGACCATTTTCATCCCACCTGTTGTATGTGGCAAATTTCCTGGTTTTACTTACTTTCCCTTTATGCAATTTTTATGTTATTTTGCACATACAAAAAAACTCCCAAACATATCAATTTTAACAACTTTTGAATTTTGTTAACATGGTCAGGAAAAAGGATAACCATCACTTCATTCCAAACATGAAGGACTCATAAGAGAAACTTTAACATTCAAATCAAGCTGGAGTTGTTATACATTCAGTAACATCCCTCATATTTTCTTATGCACATGTCCATGAATTCAATTCTCTTTGTGTACATACTGCAGAAACCATCAGGATCAGGGGATGGTCATGGCTCAGTGGTAGAGAAGAAGAAGAAGAAGAAGAAGAAGAAGAAGAAGAAGAAGAAGAAGAAGAAGAAGAAGAAGAAGAAGAAGAAGAAGAAGAAGAAGAAGAAGAAGAAGAGGAAGAGGAAGAGGAAGAAGAAGAGGAAGAAGAAGAAGAAGAAGAAGAAGAAGAAGAAGAAGAAGAAGAAGAAGAAGAAGAAGAAGAAGAAGAAGAATGAGGAGGAGGAGGAGGAGGAGGAGGAGGAGGAGGAGGAGACTGGATTTATACACCACCCTTCACTACCCGAAGGTGTCTCAGAGCAGCTTACAAACTCCTTTCCCTTCCCCTCCCCACAACAGACACCCTGTGAGGTAGGTGGGGCTAAGAGACTCTTGACAGAAACTGCTCTGTTTCAAGAACAGCTGTTATCAGAGCTACGGCTTGACAAAGGTCATCCAGCCAGGTGCAAGTGGAGGAGTGGGGAATCAAACCCGGTTCTCCCAGATTAGAGTCCGTGTACTTAACCACTACACCAAACTGGCTTGGTGTACAGAAGGTCCCAGGATTAATCCCCAGCATCTCCAGCTAAAAGGATTAGGTTGTAGGTGATAGAAAAGATGTCTGCCTTGAACTCTGGAGAGCCCCTGTTAGTCTGAGTAGACAAAAAAGAGTTGAATTTATACTCCGCCCTTCACTCGGAGTCTCAGAGCAGTTTACAATCTCCTTGCCTTTCTCTCCCCACAACAGATACCCTGTGAGGTAGATGGAGCTGAGAGAGCTCTGAGAGAACTCTGACTGACCCAAGGTCACCCAGCTGGCTGCATGTGGAAGATTGGGGGATCAAACCCGGTTCTCCACAACAGAGTCCACCACTCTTAACTACTACACCAAACTAACAATACTGACTTTGATGAATCTATGATCTGATTCAATATAAGTCACCTTCCTGTCTTCATGCATGTTCAATCATAACCCGCTGGATTTTCTTGCAACAAGAACAGTAAAAATCAAGCAGACTCATTCATGACATGCAATGGTACTCATTCATGACATGCAATGGTGTATACAGAGGGGGCTATATAGTTTCCTATACAGAAGACCTGTGTTAATGTAGAAAATGTACCTCCTGTCCCATAAGTAAGCTCATGCAATAAGCTAAAAGCTTACTGCCAAATTCCATCTATTTGCATCCTTCCATATCTGCTGCTGAGGGCTGTTCTTCCTTAAATAGTAAAAGAAGTCCTCTGTAATACATTTCCATAAGTGAACAGTTATGATAGCTGTAGTTTATCATGCAAATAACAAAAAAACAGATTATTGGTTATAAGAAAGCTACTCATCCAACACTCATACCCTATCTTGTTCAGCAGAATGCACATTAGATTCTTAGCACAGCATGATTGACATTTCCTAAATTCTAACTGCCAGAGCAGTAGATTTTCTGTGTCGCTACCAACATCATCATCCAGTATTTATAAACACCATCTTGCAAATGCAAGGAGGGAGGGATGTGGCTCATTTAATCAAGGCTCATATCAAGCCACCAAGTTCATGCTTCCGGCAAAATCCAAACCCGGCTCGGAGTTCACCCTCTTATACACTCTGCTACATTACCCCTCCATAGAGTAGGATGGCTGATTGCATTATCATGTTTCCCAATTGTGATTTTCACCTCAGTGAAAAGATTTCTGATCATTTCCCTTGCACATCTTCCAGGAACAATCTTCTGCATTCAAGAATGGTTTGCATGGTTTTACCTTTTAAAAAAAATAACTGCACTAAAAGGGGTAGCTTATTTTAAAAAGTTAAAGCAAAATCGAATAGCCACATGTACTTTGCAAAGAAACGGCGGCGACATTCATTATCGTCGTTGTTTTCTTGCTGACTGAACGCTGGAGACTCAGTGACTTTGAAATGAACTTGCAAGGAAGATCTGGCAGCGGCTGTGAGGATAGAGTGACCAATGCAGAAATAATGAGAAACTGAAACCTGGAGGCACATCACTAGGAAAGCCAGGGATGTGCGCGTACATGACAGGAGATCGATGCGGGCTGAAGATGACAGAATGGGTTTCAATGAGAAGGAGAAGAATGAGTCAGGTCAAGTAGATATGAGCAGGAGAGGACAGAAAAGGGCTGCCTAACATCTGGGCAAAGAGCTTGAGAGGCAAGCAGATGACATACAAAATGGGCTGTGAGAGGTCTGACGCTAATCTAATGGTGGCCCCCATCAAAGCCTCTTGGGACTCCACACAGCTGTCAGTGTGCTTGTAGCCAGCAGCATCCAGGCAGACGTACCGTTTGTGAGAACCAGCAGCTCCAACAGGGAACTGTTTTAACAGACCTGCAATCACAGCAGCTCATGGAAATAAGATTTACTTATATATTTCCTTTCCTACTGAGGCTCCGAGATGAATTACAAAATACAAAGAAAGAATGCAATCACACAGCATAAAACTCTCCGTAGGACTAGAATTACAGAACTGGAAAACAGTGCAAACAAAACAAACAAAAAATGGCCAAAGGAACAATACACCAGTCGCCCAAGCAGGAGGACTCTTATTTTGGCCATGGACCAGATGTTGTGTGTCCTAAGGAAATAATTGGGACTTGCATGTTACATTTTTAAAGTATGGTAACCAAGTTTAAACCAAAGGCTGTGCTATATACATTTATTTGTGAAATAGCTGGAGTAGTGTGGTCTCGGTGGTACTGATTTGCATATCCAGGAAATCTAAATCTTAGTTCTGCTATCGACCCACAAGAACCAGCCATTCTCAAACTTTAGCAGCCTGAAGGCCCCCACTGTAAACAGAAGAACAGCAGACCAATAAGCCTTCCATTCTCTCTGACTGGCACACACCCCATGCTGGACAGCTCCTTGGTCAAGTGCACACTGCAAGCTGCACGTGACCTACAGAGGCTTCCGCCTACTCATGTCCTCTAAATAAACTGATTCGCTACACTTTAGAGGCGAGTTTAAGTAAAATGTTTGTATTGTTTGTATACGGCCAACAATATCAGATGGTAGCTGATTCTCAAAAGGCTGAGTTCTAATGGGCCTTGTCCCTCAATTAGGCCACTAACTGGGCTATTTTAATAGTGGTATGGTGCTGGCCACATATTTTAATAATATAAAATTTTAATGTTAACATTTTATATTTGTTTTTTGTTTTTATGTTGTTTTGCCTTACTGGTTTTAGTGCTGTAAGTTGCTGCGGGACCCTTTAGGTGAGTGGCGACTAAAATTCTAATAAATAAAAATAAATAAATTAGAGGGGTTGCACTGGAGTCAGCTAGAAACTTCTACATAGAGGCCATTTAAACAGGGGTGGAAAGAGACCTGGGGAAAATTTCAGAGCTGCTCACAGAAATAGGAAAGCAGCACAGCTTCTAATATTCATCTGAAAAGTACCACTCACTATTGCCTATGGATGCTGACTGGTCTCTCTCTCTCTCCCTGCATGCTGTACTCATGAGAACATAAGAAGAGCCCTGCTGGATCAGGCCAGTGGTCCATCCAGTCCAGCATCCTGTCTCACACAGTGGCCAACTAGTTCCTCTGGAGGACCAACAACAGGGCATAGAGGCTGAGGCCTCTCCCTGATGTTGCCTCCTGGCATTGGTATCCAGAGATTGACTGTCTCTGAATGTGGAGGTTCCCTTTAGTCACCCTAGCTAATAGCCACTGATATTCTCCATTAATCTGTCTAATCCCCTTTTAAAACTGTCTATGTCTGTGGCCATCACTACTTCATCTGGCAGGCAATTCCACATTTTAATCACTTGTTGCATAAAGAACTCCTTTTGCATTGGAAAATTCAGTGAAAAAACAGTTCAATTTTATACTAGAAACAACTATGATTATTATATTAGTTGTGCACCCATGGGTGCCACTCAACCAATTAGAGTTTCTGAGGCTAACCTATTGGTTCTCAGCAACCTATCAGTGCGTCTTCTGGTTCATGCTTTGAAGTGGGCCCCTTTCACATTACCATTCTAAACCAGATGTTATCTGTTGTTGGCCCAGTTCTGAGTAAAGTGAGATAGGGACAGAGGTTTCATACAGCGGATTTCATTCCATTAATTAGCCATCTCTGAGGCTATCTGGCCATTTCAAACAAAGCTTCGCTTTTCCCCTGCCTTTGTTTTCCATGTTATCTTCTTCAAACTTTTTTGGGGGAACGTTCTAGGTTGAGCGCTATAGCACTAGACCAGTACAGCACTTCTCAATGAATCACAATGGTGCTGCTGTAGCACTGAAGTGCTACATTGGTCTAATGCTATAGCACTCAACTTAGAACATTTTTTTTAAAGGTTTGAGGAATATCATGCTGCAAAAAGGGCGGGGGGGAAGCAGCACTGTTGGAAGCACTGCAAACATTTTAAACAGCACACTACAGCAATTCAGAAGAGGTGAAAACAAGAAAGCAGTTTCAAGAATGGCTCAATCGCGCTGGATGCAAGTACCTGTGTATGAACAGGTAAATAAAACCCATTAGCAGCCAGTTGCTAAACCGTTTGTGCCTGAGATGACACAAAATAAATCTATTTGCAACCAGCTAATAAAACAGATTATAAAGGTAAAGGTAAAGGTTCCCTTGCTCAAAAGCCAGTCGAATCCGACTCTAGGGTTGCGGTGCTCATCTCCGTTTCAAAGCCGAAGAGCCAGCGCTGCCCAAAGACGTTTCCGTGGTCATGTGGCCAGCATGACTAAACACCAAGGTGCACGGAACGCTGTTACCTTCCCACTGAAGTGGTACCTATTTATCTACTTGCAATTTCTTGCTTTCTAACTGCTAGGTTGGCAGGAGCTGGAAGTAGAGACAGGAGCCTTGATCTACAAGCCAGGAGGCCACAGATGGCAGCAATCCTATAGACCTCCCACCATTCAAAAGGGAGAAATGATAGTGCCATCCCCTCCCCTTGAGGAGGAAAGGCCCTGCCTGCATTCCTGGAAAACTATGAGGGTTCTGTTGTGATAGTCAGGTAGGCATGAGAAGGCTGTACCCTCAGCCCTGCGTAGGACTTTCATAGACTGCCTACAGTCCTTAGATATGTTGAAGAAACACTGCACTGGATGGATTGAGTCAAGCACCTCTCTCTGAGTCTTCCTCCCATCTTCAATATGGGGTTACTAACAACAGCCTGCATTACAGGTATGTTGTGAAGTCTATTTAGTAATTGACAGATTTATACTCCGCTTTCCCCCCCAACAGGGTCCCAAAGCAGCTCACAATGTTGTTTCTCCTATCCTCCATTTTATTCTCACAACAGCCCTGCAAGGAAGGTTAGGATGGAGAGTGACTCGCTCAAGGCTACCCTTTGTGCTTACATGGCAGATCTTAGTTTGACACCCTAACCGCTATGCCATGCTTGCTCAAGACAAATCAATATAATGTATATGAAGCCCTCTGAACTACTCTGAAAATGTTATATAAAGGCTTCATGTTTACATTTCACATTTCAAGTGTGCAGCATTTTAAAACTGCAATCTTTTAAATATTAGAAGCTTCCCCTGGCCTTGAACGATTGATTAGATACACCAGAAGTGTCCAGTTTAATCCTAGACACTGAAAACCAGCTAAAAATAGAAAGCCCTTACAATGATTCAGTGGAAGAGCTCTAACAATTGTGAACATGACATCTGTATCTGTTTTAAAAATGAAAGATGTTTTTAAAATGAAAGAACACAACAAAAAGTTCATTGGCCTGATAATATCTATAGATCCGTAACAGGCTTTAAAAAACAGTTACACAGTATTTTCTGTTTCCTAATCCAAATCGGGTTTAAAGCATTTCCATCATTGTCAAGTTATCTTGTTTTATGGGACAGCAGGAAAACATTGTTGAATGTAATTATGTGAGCATTAAACACAGCTTGGACTTATCATGCATACAAAAGAAGTACAACAAGGGAGAAAGAGGAAGAAAAAAAACCAATGGAAACAAAGGGGGATTTGGAAAGCAGCCATTATAGATAGAGTCCTTAAAGCAGAACTAAGAATCATAGGGCTGCCTTTGAAAATGGCAGCCCAATTCTTGGTCATCACTCTCTACAACATTCATTACAACATCTATTACAACTTCACCCATGTCTTGATGTCATGGAGGCATGCACATCCCTGCTCTTATCATTCCCAGATGAGGGCATGACAATTCACAAAATTCAGAGATAATGCATAGATGGGGCATGACAATTCATCCAAAGAGTAAACACATGGAATTCACTGCTTCAGAAAGTGGTGGCAGCTACAAGCATAGACAGCTTCAAGAGGAAATTGGATAAACATATGGAGCAGATGTATGTCAGTGGCTATTAGCCACAAGGTATAGATGGAACACCCTGTCTGGGGCAGTGATGCTCTGTATTTTTGGTGCTTGGGCGGCAACAGTGGGAGAGCTTCTGGAGTTCTGGCCCTGCTGCTGGACATCCTGATTGCATCTGAGTTTTGGCCACTGTGTGACAGTGTTGAAGGGGCCATTGGCCAGATCCAACAGGGCTTTTCTTATGTTATGATAGTATTAAGGCATGGGATAATTTACATTAAAAGTTAAAAGAGAGAGGATAGAACTCAACACAAGACTGCCATTTACAGTAGCAGTCCTGTTTGTTTTTTTCTGTTAATGTTTAAGGGCATAACTAAACAACTAGCTCTTGGGTCATTCCACTGAGACCAGCAGTCTAAAAGGCCTGACCTCGGGCATCATGAAAGGAATGTAGCCTAAGACCAGAAGCCATGTAACAGCATTAAGGGAACACCTCATCTCAATGGATCCCAAGGAGTTCTCCCTGCTGAGGAGTAAGAATTGAACATTCACCTTTCGACAGGTGCAACAGTCCTCACCACCACAGTTATTCCAGGGGTCTGTGAAATATTTAACATGGTCCCCTCTCCATCCTAATGGCCACTGGAGACTTTGCCTCCATTTTCCTTTGCCATTGTCACAGCTGATATATGGAGACCCCATGGTGTTTTCAAGGCAAGAGATATCCAAGGTTGTTTGCCATAGCCTGCCTTTGCATTGTGACCCTGGACTTCCATGGTGGTTTCCCATTGAAATGCTTACCAGGGCCAACCCTGCTTAGCTTCCAAGATCTAATGAGATCAGGCTAGGCTGGGCTGTCCAGGTCAGGACTGCCTCCATAATACATCAAGAGATATCAACTGAAATTAAGCCAATCAAATCAAATGTAAGTGTAAAAGGTTTCTTGTGTCCTTTGGATATTTCAGAAAGAAAATCTAATCTGTCCAGCACATTTTCCCACCCTTCCTCCTTCACACTCAGAGTAGAGTACACAGTTTTCCTGGCCTCCATTTTATCCTCGCAACAACCCTGAGTGAGGCAGTTACATTAAGAGAGCTCATGACTGGCCCAAAGTCACGCAATGGGCTTCTTGGCCAAGTGGGAATTCGCAGTGGGTCTCCCAGGTTCTCATCTGACACTAACCACTGCACCAGCTTTATAACCAAATATGTTATTTATCTCTATTTCCACCATGATTAGATAATTATCCAGAATGGTAATCCCCAGCTTCCTTTCACACAGTGCAAATGGTTGTTTTATACTGCGGTTCTTTATCTACTTTGAGCCTTCAGAGAGAATAACTCAGTATTAATACTGAAGCTTGGGTTTATGATGAGAAAACTTGGTTTTAGAGGACAAATACAGAAATGAGACCTAGGAAAATGTTGGGTTTTTAATGAGGATTTGAACTTTAAATCACTTGACTCAAGTCAGAATAGTCTTTTTATGCTTTAGCGATTCAACTATAGAACAGAGATAGAAGCATGAGAAAGCCGGGTGTTTCACTAGGCCGAACTCTCGTGTGTAAACAGCCATGCAATTCTGTCCCTCAGGATCAGAGAGGATTAATGCTCCGATAGATATTGCTGCCAAATGAAAAGAGAGGATATTCATATTTCATGATTTGCAAGTCTTCATTTGCATTCAAATTCAAGTCATTTATTTGTTGAAAAGATGGCTTCCATTTAAACACATTCCACAGCTACAGGTCTCCCTTTAAAACCTAATTTAACCTTCCACAAACTCAATAACCAGGGTAGGCAAAAAGGAAGCCAAAGTGATGAGGAATTAAAATTTCTAAACAGCCGGGGCTTCATCCCAATTCTTCTTGTTGCAGCTAGTTTCTGACTAAGACAACAACATCTGCTAACATAGAGGGCAAAGCAAGAATTTGACCCAAGGTCACCAAAATCTGATGTGCTGCCCTGTACTCCATCCTGCTATCAGTTTCTTTGCCAGAATCTATCTATTTTAACAGCGGCAATCCTGTGCAGAATTTTAACAGCACAATCCAGTCTAAGCCTACTGAAATCAAGTAAGCTTAGACTGAATATTTATTAAAATATTTATATCCCATCTTTCCTCACAGCTCAAGGTGGCTTATGATTTTTTTAAAAAAATAAATAAATAATCAGTAACACTCCCCCAAAGGTGCCAGCAGTCTACGTGTCGTCAAGTTGCAGCCAACATTTGGTGACACCCCCCTTCGGGTTTTTGAGGCAAGTGAGTAAGCAGAGATGGTTTGCCATTGCCTTCCTTTGCAAAGGCGTCTTTGGAGGCCTCCTATCCAAGTACTGACCCAGCTTAGTTTCTGAGATCTGATGAGATTGGGCTATACTATACCATTCCATGTCCCCTTGCAGCTTATACATCATTAAAAACCCTATCAAACAAAATGGTCTTGCAGTGCCATCTACAAATGTCTAGGGATGGCGCCCCCTTCAATTCCTCAAGGAGCACTCTTCACGGAGCCTGTCCCACAAAGTGGAAGCTTCAACCAAAAAGGCACAGACTCCAGTCAATGCCCAGTGGGCTACCCTAAGCAAGAGGACAACTAGCAAGTGGCAACCTGAGACCTGCAACTGCAACATTTGGGGGGAAACAGTTGTTTAGATATGTAGGTGTTAGGCCCTGAAAGGCTTCAAAGGTCACAACTAGCACCATGAATTGAAGCAAACTGGCAGCCAATGTAGCTGTTTTAAGATAGGCAGATTTAGTTCCCATTGAATAATCAGGCTGCTGCATTCTGAAACACCTGCAGTTTCTGGGTAGTCTTCAAGGGCAGCCCAACAAAGAACACATTACAGTAATCCAGTCAAGTAACTCTGTATAGAATTGCACTGTAACATTACTAGAGGGGCATGAGAAACAGTCAACAGGGAGAACCAACCGTACCACTAAAGATGTAGGGCCATGCCCTTTCTCACTTTTTATTTTCCTGGGTTGTTACAAACCTTGTCAGTTCCTGGTGTTTCCAAATTATTTTTCCTTATACGGCATCTTTTATGCCATTTTTTAGATTATGTACCATTTACACACACACGCAATGCAAAAACGGGCGACACTTTTAACAGTAATATTTCTATCGAGTTTCATTACTATGGTCAAGAAAAACAGACTGCAGTTTAGCCCTGGGCATGGAAATTTCGAATCAAAACAGTGTGCTCACAAAATTCATTAATACATCTCCATACCACTCCTCCAAACCTGAGAACTGGTCTTTAGGATGATGGGCGACACTTTTAACAGTAATATTTCTATCGAGTTTCATTACTATGGTCAAGAAAAACAGACTGCAGTTTAGCCCTGGTCATGGAAATTTCGAATCAAAACAGTGTGCTCACAAAATTCATTAATACATCTCCATACCACTCCTCCAAACCTGAGAACTGGTCTTTAGGATGATGGTGGGAAGTGCCATCAAGTCACAGCTGACTTATGGTGATCTCAAGGGGTTTTCAAGGCAAGAGACATTCATTGGTGGTTTGCCATCGCCTGCCTCTGTGTTGCAACCCTGGACTTTCTTGGTGTCTCCCATCCAAATACTAACCAGGGCCAACCCTGCTTAGCTTCAAGATCTGACGAGATCAGGCTAGCCTAGGCCATCCAGGTCACATCAACCTTTAGGATAACACCTCTAAAATTAAAAAAAAACAAACCTCATTGACATTTATCTGCATAAAGCCATACCTCCTATTTATAGTGAGGTCTTTCTTTCTAGGACAGCTTAAAATTATTTTCCACTGAACTCCATTCCATCCTTCTATATTTGCGCATCCTGCCTGCTTTTCTTCAGTTCTCGGGCTCTCATGAGAGCTCATTTATAGCTCAGCTTGGCAGACAGTCATTCTGTCTGTCTCAGTACCCATTAACACAGTGAGCCAGCACACAGGAGGTAAGAGTAGATTAGTTCTCCAAGGTGTCCTTGGGATCTTGTTACTTGTTTGAAGTTGCTTCTATCCTGGTTCCTGCTGGTGCAACAGCAGGCTGTTCATTCTTTCAGGCAATGGCATGTGGGAATTCATGCACTGGCCGATTCTTGTCGTACCAGAGGATATTGGGTCCAAGCGTGACGGCTCTTGATAGAACGGCACATCAGACTCAAAGGAAAAAACGTTCACAGCCCAAGCTATATATATCTTGTGTTCTAGACTCGGAGATGAGTAATTGTCATACCTCCCTCCCGACTCCACTAGCTAGACTGCAACCAAGGAGTGCTGGAGAGCAATGAATGCATTATGACTGAGCACATCACAAGCGCACCTCAGTGGCAATTCAACAAGGATACTGGCAGGATTCACTCAACCCAATCAACTTCCAATAGACATGTCAGAGTGCACAGGGAAGTCAGGCTGTTTCCAAAGTCTATCTGTCCTGAGGGTCTATGCACCACTCATTACTTGCAACCCGAGACCCTTAAATTACCTTCCACCTGGCGATGCTAAATGAAGCAAAAGAGGCTTGCTGCTGCTCGTTTTCTAAGCCCAAGCACATCCGCACAGCGGCAGCTATAATTTGGGCATTACTGCATTATAGCAAAACAGATGGCTCCTGAAAATGACTTCTGTATTCTTGGATGAAGTTCCACAGTCCCCAGTCAGACAACCAAGTGCCAGAAAGAAGTCCGTTTGATGAAGGGCTATCAGGTATGACCCCAATTACTGGCACACCAATGAAATGATTAAAAGCTTTAATTCCTGTATTTTATGGGTGTGTTAAGAAAATCAGGGCTCCTAAGCAAACTTGGGGGGGGAGGGGACACATTTTCCTTTAATTTCTCTAGATCATACTTCAAAGTATGTGACCCAAATTCTTTCACCTAAGGCTTTGTGTTCAAGTTTCCATCTGCCTTCCACTGAACGGCCTTATGCTCCGTTCCTTGTCCAGACCCCACTGGAGCAGTTAAGTTTTGAGTTTTTCTGGTACATGTGTCCTTAGACTCCCAGCTTAGAGGGCCATGCAGGAAGAACACAAAGGTACTTTTATATGTACTAAAAATAAAAGCTACACCATGCTTTTGCTACTTCCCCCCCCCCCCCTTTGCTCTTTGGCGGAATGCAGTTTAAGTGAACAACACACATTCTGTTTGGCCTGGCCTATTATGTTGCACCAAGAGCTTCTTCTAAAACTCACCTACTAAATCCAATGTTCTACTTTAGACTGCAGAAACTAGAGAGATATTGGCTGAAAGGGATAAACAGGGCAGGGTGATGAACAGAAGCTTGCTGACTCTACCAGTGTGGAACTGTGCCAAGAGATGCTCCAATTCACCTTCCTTTCAGGGAGATATGTATGGCAGTACTTTTACGGCACACGAAAGATCAAACTAATGAGCACACACATTGTAGCTCTTGCTGCTGCTGCTGCTTCTGCTCCCTTTTTTTAAGGAAGTCTCTATTTTGAGAAGATGATAATGTATTTTCCCAGAGATTTCAATTATATTTGCTTGAGCCATTCATTTATTGTACTAGCAAAATCACATCCTTCCTTCAATGAAAGGGGCTTTTAGAGTTTTGTGGGTCACTCATATTTTGACATTCCAGATGGGTAACCGGGTCAGTATGTGGCAGCAAAGTAAAACAGGATGCCAGTGGTTTGAAAAAATTGTGCTGGATTAAATTGTGCCAGTCTTTAAGGTGTCATTAGACTCCCATTTTTTCCTATTTTTTTTGGGGGGGGGGGGGACTCTAGTTCTTCCTTTGAGTTTTTCTGGTATATGTGTCCTTAGCCTCCCAGCTTAGATGGTTTTTGGTAAAACTCCATTTTAAAAGCCCATTTTTCTTCCAAATGTTATGCTGCTCAAACAGAATACTTCTACTGTATAGAGCTCGAGTGCACCCCCCTGAGGTTTCTGCCTCATAACAGAGGGGAGGGAGATACAACGGTAGGGAGGATGAATATGGGAAAATACAGCTTTATGTATTTAAAGACTTATTGTCAAGGTCCATGAAGAAAACTTGAGTTTCAAAGAAAGGAAGAGAGAAGGCACTTGGTTGGGACCAGAAAGACCCATAATCAAATTCCTTGCTCAGCTATGGAAGACTGAGGAGCCACAGGCTGGTCACTGTCCCTATACAGATCCTACTGTGTTCAAAGGAACAACTGAGGACCCTAAACTGGACTGCCACTTTCCCATCTCCATCAAAAGGTACAACCAGTTGAATGGAATTCAAAACAAGCACCACAATACAGAATGAACACCTGGAGGAAGTAAAGCAGCAGAAAAGCTCTCTTCTTCCAGTGTTTTTGGGTAACACAGCAAGGAATATGTGGATGGCAGACTACTGGGGCAAGACAGACATCTCCTATCTAGGGTCACAGCCAATACGGTCAGGCATCTCCTGAAGCCCTAGCCTTCCAGAGAGTCCCCCCCTGACTGGAGATGTCAGGATCATTTTTCATTTCCCAATTGGATAATTATCTGGAAAAATCCATGAAGAAATCTGGAGAAGCCCAAGGACTCAGATAAACCTACAGCCAATGTAGGGCTGCCAGGCTTCCAATTATGGCAGGAGATATCCCACCAGCAGCCCTAGTTTTCCATCAGCACTCTGAGCAGCAGCAGGAGATATATATATATATATA
>NW_015161952.1:635855-660860 GCF_001447785.1 Gekko japonicus | reverse complement strand
TATATATATATATATATATATATATATATGTGTGTCACTCTGGGGGAAAGCCCAGAAACAATATAGGTAGTACTACAAATCACTAGAAACTCTGTAGTTTTTCCAGAAAGTGACATAGTGGCATAGCTGATGTCATGCATCTCTAGGGTTGCCAAGTCCACTTACCTGCCTGGGGGGGGGAGTGCTCCCGATGTCCTTCTGGAAGACCAAAAGTAATGTCAGGCAACTTCCGGTAAAATAGGAAGTGCAGGCCCCGACACAATGATGTCTCCCAGAACTGGCATCATCATATCAGGGACGTCGGGAGCAATGCTCTGGTTTTTGGGCAAAACTCTATGGTAAATTTGGCTTCAAACCATAGAGTTTTGCCCAAAAAACAGAGTGTCCCTCCAACATAATGATGTCACTTCTGGGTGACATCATTACGTTGAGGCCCGCACTTATGGGTTTTAGCAGCCGTCGCTTGGGAAGGTTTCTTGGGGGTGGGATTCCCCCCCCCATCAGCCAGGTGGTCGGTGGTGAGCAAGAGCCCACAACAACAGGGGTGTCCCTACACCCAATGCATCCCCAGGTTCCCACCCCCAACCCTCCCAACCCCCAACCTTCATCAGTTGCCAGGAACGGCTTAGAGTTCTAAGTATGAACTAACCAAACAATGTGGATGCACCCTATGAAAACTCAGCTTCCTCTTTATGGCTATTTGACTGCCAAGCTAGAGGACCACTCCTGGGGCAAGCTCTCTTGCAAAAGGAGCCATGAGTGCCCTCCATGCACCCTCATTCATTTCTTTTAAAAGTACTTACTTACTTTTCCCCTCTAGGCAAGGAAATTACATCAATTAATCTTGACACTGATAGGGTAACCCATTTCAGGGCACAGCAGAATTTAGCTTTAAGGGAACAGTAATTAAGCGCTAAAGCTGATGAACAGAAGCAGCACGTTTCTGGGAGCGGGTCATTAAAGCAGAGACAGCGTTATCTGCCTCGTTGTTTAATAAGATTTATTAGAGCAGCAGGGAAAAATTAAATAGCAACCCAAAAGGTGAAATCATTATTCATAAAATATCAGGTGAATCATTCCGCTTTTTTAACTGGCTTGCAAACACCAGACTTCAAGGCCGGGCGAATCTCTCCGATTCAGCTCACTTGGCTGTTTTTAGGACACTCCTTTAGGGATACATGCAACTTTCCCATGTATTGCTGTGGATACTTCCATCTTCTTGCATTTGGACTTCTGCCAAAGTGGCTGTGCAGCTTTTGCAAGGATAAGATTTTTCTTAGTTTTCCTTCTTTTCTTCTTCTCCAGTAGCCCAGCAAATGTGTGCAGAGATCCCCACATTAAAAAAGAAGAAGTGTTCTCTTTTAATGGCTGTGGTTTGTTTCAGTATTGATGTTTGGAAGTCTGTCCCATCAGGGAGACTGTAGTCCATTGCTAGGTAGACTAGGCCCCTCAATACTGAATGGAAAGGGTCAGAATAGGAGAAGGAAAAGAAAGCTGGAGGAGCTCTTAGAAAGACAGAAGAATAAAACTTGTGTTAAGAATCCTGCCCGTGTTGTCTACTCACCTTCACCAATCTATATATCAGATGACCATGTACTTGTGTGCAGCAATGAGACTCAATATTTGTTTGAAAAAGGAGAAAGGAAATGTTATTTCACAGCAATAGAAAAAAACCCTCACAACTTACCCCAAATGGGGGCTTTTAATTGAGAGGTTCAAATTTTTTAAGCAAGCACAATATATTGAAATATTATTTCACCCTCCTTCACAGGATTTCCCTTTATCTTCTTTTTGGCTGAGCAGCCCCTTTCCCTTTTGTGTTCTTTGTTTTTCTGTGGCTGTCCCACCCAGTCGTTTGACTGTATTTTGTTAGAGATTGACCCAGCCTAGGGAACTGAGATGAGAGACTAAAAACCTTCTTATGTCCTGTTTTGAAAATGACACATGAGAGGCTGATGGTAGTTCAAAAATAACAATGTTTTATTTAACTTCAAGGGGAAATGGTCAGGTTGGAATCAGGTGGAGGACTTATGAAATGAACAGACAACAGGAATGAGGCAACTTCGTATACAAATCAATGCCACATAATTTGTCACAAGCAGTCTTCTTTTTGGCTGAGCAGCCCCTTTCCCTTTTGTGTTCTTTGTTT
Organism: Gekko japonicus; assembly: GCF_001447785.1. Taxonomy (NCBI): domain Eukaryota; kingdom Metazoa; phylum Chordata; class Lepidosauria; order Squamata; family Gekkonidae; genus Gekko; species Gekko japonicus. Next base: position 658,711 of record NW_015161952.1, on the reverse strand, counting down.
TTCTGTGGCTGTCCCACCCAGTCGTTTGACTGTATTTTGTTAGAGATTGACCCAGCCTAGGGAACTGAGATGAGAGACTAAAAACCTTCTTATGTCCTGTTTTGAAAATGACACATGAGAGGCTGATGGTAGTTCAAAAATAACAATGTTTTATTTAACTTCAAGGGGAAATGGTCAGGTTGGAATCAGGTGGAGGACTTATGAAATGAACAGACAACAGGAATGAGGCAACTTCGTATACAAATCAATGCCACATAATTTGTCACAAGCAGGTAACCATTTCTGTTATTCAGACAGGTCTTTAAAACTTGAGGAGAGAGTTTTTAAGCCTCTGCTTAAAAACATAAGCATAAGCTTCTTTGTCTCATAGACTGTACTTGGTGAAGGCAGGAACATTGAAACAAGTTTGAGTTTCCTTCCTTCTCCACAGGCTAGGGATCACTCCTTAGGAGCTGTTAGACTTAGGTGAGTAGTCGTGTAGGACTGAAGCAATGGAACAAAGTTTGAGTCCAGTGACACTGTTAAGACAAACAAAGTTTAATTTTGGGTATAAGCCTATGTGTGCATGGTGTGATGAAGTCTGCATGCACACGAAAACTTATACTGAGAATTAAACTTTGTTGGTCTTAAAGGTGCCACTGGATTCAAACTTTATTCCCTCAGACTTGTCAGGGATGGGTTAAGCTTCCCACTTCCCTAACTCAGGATCCTTCCTGATCCTCTCCCAGTCTCTTAGCCTTCCTTCCCAGGCAACTGTCAGTTAACTGCTCCTCCTGTCACTCTTCAACTGACACTCTCAGCTGAAGAATTCCATTTGAATCCCCTGTCACTCAAGGTTCTCAGACCAGCTAACAGCATTAACCATTTACTGTCTGTCAAGTAAACCGAGTAAGGGTATTGTTTTATCTAGTCCAATACTACCTAATATGATTAGCAATGGCTCCCCGAGGACTTCTATAGCCTTGTTGTCTAAAACCCTTTAACTGATGATGTCCACACACCTGAACAACCATCTCTCCCCCCCCAACATACGACCCCACACTGGCATTAGTCACCTCACTCCCTGGTTCTAGAGGTCCACTCCTTCCGCAAAATTCATCATCCATCTGTAAGAGCCAATACCTCCTCTGTTCTAGCCCCTACACCCTGTAACAGTCTCCTAAAGGAACTGTGTAGGCCTCAGTCCCTGTCAGGATTTAGAGCACTTTACCCTGACCTGAATAGCCCAGGCAAGCCCGATCTCATCAGATCTCAGAAGTTAAGCAGGGCTGATCCTGGCAATTGGAAGGGAGACCTCCGAGGAACACCAGGGTTTGGGATGCAGAGGCAGGTATCAAGCCACATCTCTGAAACATCCAAACCCCACTAGGGGTCGCCAGAAATCACTGTGACTTCCAAGCACGTAAGCGTGCGCGCACACACACATACACACAAAGATTTAGAGCACTTTGTAAATTTGCTTTATTCTAGCGAGCTTTCTGGACCTAATTTGTTAGATATTAATTTATATATTGGCTTAGATACCACTGAAAGTATAATCAGACACCAGCAAAGCACAGTTTTCTCACCTCCTCTCTCATGTTGAAGCCCAAAAAGTCCCCTGAAATACTTGACTGGAAAGACAAGGCCCTCCCAAAAATGCATGAAGCACCAATCTGAGAAAACTGTCCCCCTTCCATCAGTGAATGGGATCCAACCCACATAGTCTGCATTGGGTTCAAAGTAGCACTATTATATAGATAGAGGGGGGCATATGAGGGTAATTAATGGACTGTGCTGGGGTGAACTATTCTACTCGTTGGAGGTTTTGTTGGTCTGGCATTTTACAGTCAATGCATATTATTTATCTGAGGTTGTCTGGATTTGAATAAAGTGACTAAATTCCTGGTTTTGGGTCTCCACGCATTTCTCTTTGGGATCCAACCCACATAGTCTGCATTGGGTTCAAAGTAGCACTATTATATAGATAGAGGGGGGCATATGAGGGTAATTAATGGACTGTGCTGGGTGAACTATTCTACTTGTTGGAGGTTTTGTTGGTCTGGCATTTTACAGTCAATGCATATTATTTATCTGAGGTTGTCTGGATTTAAATAAAGTGACTACATTCCTGGTTTTGGGTCTCCACGCATTTAGTGAAAAGAACACAGCACAAGATCTGGCTGTCTTCCAATGATAAAATGATCCAGAAGATATATAAAGTTTTACTGGAAGAATATATGGGAGAAGAAACAGAGAAGAACAATATTGCTGCTTGGACTAGAGATATAGGATATGAAATACAAAAGGACAAATGGGCAAAATTGTGGAAGTTAACTAAAATTATGAGGGCAACCAGCTTTAAAGAAAATGTGTTTAAAATGTATTGTGGAAGTTAACTAAAATTATGAGGGCAACCAGCTTTAAATGTGTTTAAAATGTACCACAGATGGTACTGGCCACCAGAAAGAATAGCTAGATGCTATGCTAATTGTTCTAACATTTGCTGGAAATGTAAAACAAGTGTCGGAATATTCTATCATATGTGGTGGCAGTGTCCAAAAATAAAAAAATATTGGATACACATACAAAAAATAATACAAGAAATATGCAAAGTAAAACTGGAACTAGTCCCAGAAATATTCTTGCTTAATATACTTCCAGAAGGTATTAATTATAATGATAAATATGTAATATTGTATATGATAACGGCAGCAAGGATATTATGGGCAAGATGTTGGAAGCAAGATAACACCCCAAAACAAGAAGAAGTTATAGAGGAATTAATGGAAGTAGCGGAAATAGATACATTAAATTTAATGCTGCAAGGGAAAAATGAAGAACTCTTTGTAAAGCGATGGGCGGGAATGTACAATTGGCTAGAAAATGAATAAATGACTCTAAGATGTATGTATAGAAGAAAATTAATGATGTATAAAAACCAATAAATAAATTAAAAAAAAAAAGAACACAGCACAGATTCCTCAAAGGTGCATCCTAGATGTTAACACTCCCCTGCTTTGGGAGGGAAGTGTGTCCATCTCAGACTGATCAGATTTCAAAATGAAAATGCCCATTCTGCCTTTCCTCTAGCCAGGTTTCCCTTCACCATGAAGAACTTCCAATATTCCTGTGCCATTGCAAAGTCTAACAAATTTATTTTGGCTTGACCTTTTTCAAGCCATCTCATCATATGCACAAACACATCATTAGATACTCCCCCCCCCAAAAAAAAAACCACATTCCGGGTGGAGAAATGTAGGGGTAAATTATACCTTAACAAGCAGCAGAAACTCCCTATTAACATTCATATTTCTTTTACACCCTGACACATTTTAGATTCATAATTAGTCTCATTATTGTCTCTTGACAATTCTTCTTAATTTATTTGCTATGATTACTTCCCTGACAAACTGTGACAATTAAGTTAAACAAGTAAGCCCAATACCAAGGGGGAAAAAACTGACCTGGAATGGAAATCCGTTTTAATAAAGCAAGCATGGAGAATAAATTTCTTCTAAGCAAACAGATTTTTATTCATCTGAATCGACGATGGCTTCCAAAGCCGAAGCCAAAAACCAACAAATCATGTATGCACACTGTCACATTGTCTCATGGAAATATTACTATTTTACCTACTTCCCCCTGTATATGTTTTCAATGATGCATCCTGACTGTCAGATACAATAAGAGGCCAAGGACAAGTGATCTATGCTCAAAAAAGGAGGTGCCTGCAAGGGACTGAATGTGTGTGTGTGTGTGTGTGGGGAGAATGGTGCTGATTTGAACAGGACCTTTTACAAAGTAGGGAATGTGCACTCTCTCTTCCAGATGGAGGTATAATGCACTTAGACTATGTTCTTTCCCAAAAGATTGGGGTAAAGCAGGCTTGGGAAAGAGCATATTGAGGATGTGGGCCCGCTGGGGAAAAAGAACAATTGCAGATTGACATTGAGTGGAAGAGCTGGGGGTGGGGGGAAGACTGAAAGCCAAGATGGAGGGAAAGTTCCATGTGGTAGCCGCTTATCAAAATGCCGGACAAAACATCCAGCTTTCCTGGTGAAATGTTTAGTGGAACATACTCATGTCCTGATATCTATGTTTTCCACTCAGAGAGAACTGCTCCAGATCAGAAGAAGAAAATGTTTCAAAACCTACATCTCACTGTCAGATGTGGGGCTTTTGAAAAGCACAATGCCCCAGCCTGAAGAAAGGGACCACTCCTACCTCCTCACTTTTACCCTTGAGCAGAAGAAGCACAGTACGGGGTTAACCCCACCGTGGAGGCAGGAAAGCGGATTTCAGCACCATTGGCCTGACTAAAATGCTCTTCTCATTCTACCCATTCAAGGTTTTTGTGGCTAAGTACTCTGTGAATGTTCTGCGGAAGTAGAAATATGAAGGAAAGCTCTTTTTTTTTTTAAGTGCATGCTTCCCTGACTGTATAGCTAGAGAGGGAAATTAAAAGTAATGTATCATCCAGACCAAGTTGTAATAGATGCTCCAAAGGAAAGGGAGAATTAAAAAGCCAGGTGGGGGTATTTGGGAGCAACATCAATTTACTTTGGCCCCCAATGCCCACTGATGTTACTAAGATTTAGCAGAACTTTCTGTTTTGGCCTCAAGTCCCATTAAGTCACCAAGATTTACCTGAGCATAAGCAGCAACCAAGCCACACCTGTGAACCGGATGGTCTTTAATGTGGATAATGGGTTTCTAAATTAAGTTGCCAGTATAATTCCCCGTTTCTTCTCCTTCCTGCTCTTCTATGCTGCAACAAAAGGCGGATGTCGCACCAAGTGATAAAAACAAGTTAGCACCAAACACAGCCCTCGCTTATCTTTGGGGAGAAGATATAATTCACTTTAATTGGCAAAAAAGGGTATCATTCTGTGCCACAACGAATATATGGAGCACCTGTGTTTACAAGCATTACCAGGAAAATGAGATAAAATGAAGAAGTGAAGCGAACAAGAGACAACGACGATTGCCAGGTGTGTAATTAAATGTAGGAAAATCGGAAAGAACAAAAAAGGTTATTTCCACTATTTTTTCACGTTTTATTTTTTTCCACAAGAGTATTCTGACTACAGTTACTAATGCAAGTAAAACTGGTCCACAACTTGCATGGCCTTCAACCCAAGTTCAAAAATCAAATTATCTTCATTTGGAAGATAAAAGCCATCACCAGGGACTGTGGTCATTGTCATGTTAAACAAAAGCATCAGATAAACAGCTTGTCATTCAGTCTCTCTCTTTCACCTTAGTTATTCCCTAGTGTTGATTTATATGCGGTATGTGGAAGAACAGGATTACTTGTTTATGCCAGGCAACAATCAACAGAGAGAGCTCTTGTAGAATTTCCAATCTAAGCAACAAGGACGCAAAGCTAAGCACAGAACCGTCTCGTTGTAACTCAATGTAAATATATAAAATAAATATGTAAGTACAAGTATCTGTCCATCTGTCTGTGGCATGCATAACTCATCAGAAAATGAAGCTAGCAGCCTCAAAACTGGCAACTGGCTTCAGGAGGACTGTGGGTATTGCAGCGCCAAAGACACAGGGCCCTGGAACACCCTGGCTGACCCCGTCTTCAAAATTCCCACTCCATCACGCTGAGTTTTCCACTGGAAGCCATGGTTTACTCTGGCAGGCATAACTCACCTGAGATTAAAGCTAAGAACCTCAAAATTGGCCATTGGCTTCAGGATGATGATGGGAGTTGCAGTGCCCAAAACAAAGGGAACAGAAACATCGTGGCCCAGGTTATCACCCAAGGAACCCCAATTCTATTTGCAATGGAAACAAATATTGTCTGTCGCAGGCATAACTCGTCCGAAAATAACTCCAGGGGGACTGTGGGAGTTGCAGTGCCAAACTGAAAGGGCCCCCCACATAATCTCCAGAAACTCTACCACCCCACCTTCTGCTTTGTAAGCCATGATTTACTACGGCACGCATAACTCAACCAAAAAGAAAGCTAGGCATTTGAAAACTGGCCACCAAGCTCAGGATGATGATGCGAGTTGCAGTGCCAAAAAATGAAGGGGAATCAGTACATCTTGGCCCAGGTTATCTCCAATAGCCCTCCGACATGATGTACAGTGGAAGCAAAGATTGCCTGTGAGAGGCAGAATCCATATGAAAACAAAGCTGGGAGCCTCAAAATCGGCCACCAGCTTCAGCATGATCATGGGAGTTGCGGGGCCATACTGTCACAGATCAGCTCTGCAAAGTCCCCCTCTGCCTTTCGCAATTAAATCAATGATTTTACTCATGAGAAACCAGGAAAATGCAGACAGGATGGAAAATGCTCCCTCTGTGACATGGCAATGGGGGTGGAACAACTTCCCTGCACTATGAGGGCCTGTGTGGTGTAGTGGTTAGAATGTCAGACTAGGATCAAGGGGATTCCGGTTCAAATCCCCCCTCTCCCATGAAAGGTTCCCGGCAGACTTTGGACCAGTCCTACACTCCCGGCCAGATCTACATCACAAGTTTGTAGTGAGGATAAAACGGAAGAGAGGAGAACAATGTAAGCTGCTTTACTCTTGGTACAAGCTTTCATGTGCATGCACACTTCTTCAGGTACTTGTAGTCAAAAGCTTATACCAGGAATAAAACTTTGTTGGTCTTAAAGATGCCACTGGACTCAAACTTTGTTCTGCTGCTTCAGATCAACACGGCTACCCACCAGAATCTACCTTCAGACAGGGAGGTCGGAACTTATCTCTTCCTCTACAAAGTAAAGGGTTTTTAAGAACCTCACTGGCCTATCAAAGAAGAAGAAGAAGAGAAGAAGAGATTGGATTTATACCCCGCCCTTCACTACCCAAAGGTGTCTCAGAGCAGCTTACAATCTCCTTTCCCTTCCCCTACCCACAACAGACACCCTGTGAGGTAGATGGGGCTGAGAGAGCTCTTTCCAGAACTGTCCTTGAGAGAACAGCTGTGCCAGAACTATGGCTTGCCCAAGGTCATCCAGCCAGGTGCAAGTGGAGGAGTGGGGAATCAAACCCGGTTCTCCCAGATTAGAGTCCGTGCACTTAACCACTACACCAAACTGGCTCCAAGTCAACATGGTATAGTATTTACAGTGTCTGATTAGGATATAGGAGACTCAGGTTCAAATGTGACCTCGGCCACCGAAGCTCGTTGGGTGAATTTGGGCCAGTCACACCCGTTCACTCTTACTACCTCACAGGTATGTCATTGTGAGGATGAAATGAAGGACAGGAGAATGGTTTAAGCTCCTTTCGGTCCCAACTGGGGGGAAAGGTGGGGTTTGACACTGGATATAAATCTAATGTTGCCTACAGCTTGCATCCAAAACATGATCACTCTTGCTTTTGCTTTATCTGGCATTACTGCAGCATTTAGGCGGGAAGCTTAACTACTCCTTCAGTATTCAGACTACCCTCAAATATGGGGGAGCACAGGGAACTATAGGGTTGGCGAGCCAGTAGGCATCCGTGTGTATCCTACCGTGTGTATCCTCATAGCAACATTATTCACTTGACATCTTCATCGGTCCTCTTAAATGCTTTGAGCCATGTTTTCAAGATGGAAGACTTTATTTCCATAAAGAAAACACTTCCATCCTCACTGTATCTTATTTATCAGCTTTCTATAGATACGTGCAAGCTAAAGATATCCAAAAGAGAGAGTTTAGTATATTTCTTGGCAGAGGGAGGCCATCCATCATAGCTATGTTGCTGCAACCTTACTCAAGGGAGCAATTGCCCTGCTTCATTTGAACTACCTTCCTCCAAATTAAAAAAAAGTATTGTGTAATTTTTCCAAGAAACAGACCTTTCTGTGAATTTGGTTTCAATCAGGATATGTAATCTATGTATATTATATAAACAGCACGTTACATAAAATAAAGGGTTTGTTTCTTTTTTGGAGTTGATTTCCAAGGAAGTTCAAAAACAATGGAACACACACATACACACAAATACTTCTACATAGGGATCACAGTATGCTACAGAAGGTATATCCAAGGGTTGCCTATCCCTGAAATTAAAAATAAAATAAAATGTTGCCCAAGTGAAGCACAAACACGGACTCAGGGGTGGAACCAGGGCACAAAGCCAGAGATTTCTGGCAGGTCTGGACTTCAGCACAAAAGCTGCTATTTTTGTAAGGGATACAGCTTTTTTAAAGACCCTCACAAATTAAAGGGGAGGGGGAAAGAATGGCCTTGTCCCTTTATACCTGGTGAGCTGGCAACGCTGGGGTACCCTGAATACTACTTGGGAGCCTTGTTTCGATATTCTAATCTGTAAAAGAGATTCTTTATTAATATGTTTGGATATGAATCTATAATATATTATTTTGAGAAGTTCCTAACATTTTTTCCACGGTTATTTTTGCTGTTTTTACCCTTAATGTTCCCTTCTCATTTGTCAAAATAGCTAATTTCTGATAAGACACCATAAGAAGCTGCGGGGAGGGGGGTAAGCAAGTTAAGGCTTAGGCACACAAATTCACCTTTTGTCCTGAGGCTGGCAAACTGGAGGTCCAGAGGACCCTTCTCAAAGAGTTGCACCTCTGTCAAGAACCCACCATTTGCTGACCCTCCGTCCACAGACATTCTATAGTTTGATAGAAGATGCTACAACCGCTTCAAGCACAACAGACTTCCTACACAGAAACAACTGTGTTATAAAGAGCACACAGACACTCCATGACAATGGCACACACATTTCACCTTGCACACATGCATGCAGCAGAACGTTGCAGTTGCCAGGGGCTTCTCATCACTTGAACACACAGAAAAAGTATACCCTTCAGGTACAGTGATCGACACAACTGAAGCTGATGTCAATATCATTGTAAAAAACACAGAGACATTATTCAAAAAAGGAAAAAAATATACTTAAAGGTACACCAGTAGAGCATGTGGGATTTTTTTTAAAATTGGAACTTCTTTCTTCTTCCAGTCATTCTGAATAAATGGATGAGCAATTTCAGGGGGGTGGGGGGGAGTGTAATTGAAAAATCAGAACACAAGTACTCCATAGACTGGAAAAGAAACTTGGCTCTCCTTTTGCTCTTATGCCCGCTTTCCTTTTTCCCATTATATCGAGTTACGATCTGAATCTTCCCCAGCCACTGTTAAATGCAAAGCAACCTCTCCAGTTCATCAGATGTTGCAAAACCAAGACATTAAAATTTAATCAAGGAGGCCCATCTTCAGTGAAAAATGACAAATGTTTTCCGATCTCCAGAGTAAAGGAATCTCTTCCTACTGTAAGCTACTGACTTCATGCCTGAACGAGTTTCTTTGGGCTCAGGTATTGTTTTCAACACGTTCCAACTCTGCAGCCTCCAAGCCAGAGGTCTGAAAACTATCTAACTTTCAGGAATGGTTTCCAGCTCACCTTTATGCATCAGGATCCCCGTGAATTGTGAAGGACTCCAAGGCATGTTCTAGGGCACACAGTTCAAGCAAAGCACTCGAGCAGGCAAGCCGTGCCTCAATGTGGCCTTACAGTAGGCATTCACATGGTTGTAGCCTGTGGGAGAAACCTGGTAGTCATGGGGAAGCCATCTTGTATCTTCTCTCTGAGCAGCTCCTGATAAGCTTTCAACCTGCCCCAAGGTTCCATTGCTTCAAAACGCATACTCTCAACCAGTGTTCCCTCTAAGCTGGGTTAGTGTGAGCTAGCTCACAGTTTTTTAGTCTCCGGCTCACACATTTTTGTCTTGGCTCAGGAAGGATGGCTCCAGAGCAAACTAATGTATGCAGCAGCCGAATCGCTCGCTCACAACTTTTAATGCCACTAGCTCACAAAGTGGAATTGTTGCTCACAAGATTCCACAGCTTAGAGGGAACATTGCTCTCAACTCAGCCTCTTTTACTTCTATTAATTTGCATCCCACCCACCATGCTCCCCTCCCCGCTGCCTACCCTTAAGTCCCCCACTGCCGGCCTGAACAAAATGACTTGCATCACTTCTGGGAAATCCCTCAGACTTTGACAATTAAGAACAGAATGATGGTTACCGCTCTCCATGCCTCTGTAGTAATGCAGAAATGGAGGAACCATCACAGGGGAAGAACCAGAGCAGCACTTCCCTGTCCCAATCCAGTTGCTCATGCTTAGGAGGTTATTTGAAAACACACCGGTTCTTCCCAAGCAATTCTGCCACTCCTGTCTTAGCACACCTGAAGCTACCAGAGCCCAAGTCAAACCACTGGTTGTTCAAGGTTTGATTGACAGTGAATCTCCAGGATCTCAGGTATAACTCTTTCACAGCACTTACTACCTAATCCTTTTAACTGGAGAGCAGTGTTCCCTCTAAGCTGAGTTAGTGTGAGCTAGCTCACAGTTTTTTAGCCTCCGGCTCACACATTTTTGTCCTAGCTCAAGAAGGATGGCTCCAGTGCAAACTAATTTATGCAGTAACCAAATTGCTCGCTCACAACCTTAATGCCATTAGCTCACAAAGTAGAATTTTTGCTCACAAGACTCTACAGCTTGGAGGGAACATTGCTGGAGAGGCCAGGGATTGAACTTGGGATGGTCAGCGTGCCACGCAGATGTCCCACCACTGAGCCACAGCTCATCTCCTTGCAAAGGAAGGAACCATTAATGTCAGAAACAGCCCTTATTTGAACTTGAAAAGTACAGGAGTTTGTGGAGTTCCATTAAGGCCATCTCTATCAACTGTGTGAACAATTACTAAAATAAAATGCCAAAAAACCCCAACAACCCACACACACCAGCAACATGACATGGAACAAAATGGCATGAACAAAAGGTAGCTTGAAATACACATCTGTATAAATCCACCAGATTGAGTTCCAAGCTAAGTAACTGACAAAACATATTCACCCCTTTACTAAATATCTCGCTTTCTTCTCTTTAAAGTTTCAAAATCCTGAATCGATACAGGAAGTGACTTAGAAGATCATGTATCTAAGCCATCTAGCAGAAGGCACATTCTCGCCAAGGCTTTGTTAATAGAGTTCCCAGCTTTCCTAATGAAAAGATCCCAGACTCCAGGGAGCAGCCTTCTGTTTTGTTTAATACTTACAATTTAATAAAGTAGATATAATCCAGAGAGGTCTTCAGGGATACACACACTGGATAAAATCCATGTGTGCGTTTTTAGCTCTGTTCCAAGAAGACTACTGCTTTTATTCTCTCACAGAGCCAAAAAAAATTATGTACACAGAACAGTTGTCTTTTCTCCTTTACCATTTATTTATTAAGCAGCGCTGGAAGTATTCGTAACTCCATCAGTTATTAAAAGCTTGTTCAAGCAGGAGATGGGAGAGTCCCTGAGGATTCAGAAGGTCAACTCAGTTGAACATCTGAATATTATCCAAACCACTTAAATGCAATCACAGCTCAAGGAAAACACACAGTATGCAAGGCCATGTTATGGCACTGGTGGGCTGATAAATTAGTGGGCACTCATGCTTTACCCTTAAGTAGAAGCCAATAGAAATATGTTGGAATAAAAGTTCATCTCTTGATGTGCACTTTTGTTGATGCATAATGCAGCAAAACACCATTTAGATATGGCACTGAATAAAAGTACTAGCTCTTTGGAAAATGAAGCTAATGGTGCTCCAGATCGTGGTTCTGATTAAGCTCCGCCAGCTGCACAAATTTCCTTCCCCATTTACTGTAAGGATCAACTCTGCAAATGCAGAAGGATGTGAACCCACACAGTGCTGCCTTCTCCCTTGAGCAGCTCCATTGGGATACACATGAAGAAATCCCTGTTCTCCTTCCAGTGTCTATGGATAGCACCCACATACACAGCTCTTTGGGGAGGGGCTGTGGCTCAGTGGTGGAGCATTTGCTTGGCATGCAGAAGGTCCCAGGTTCAATCCTAAACTTCACCAGTCAAATTATCAGAAAGTTGGTGATGTGAAAGACCTTTCTCTGCCTGAGACCCTGAAAAGCCGCTGCCAGTCTGAGTAGACAATACTGACTGATGGGCCAAGGTTCTGATTCAGTATAAGGTAGCTTCATGTGTTCAACTACTCAAACGAGCTTCATCAGCAAGCCAAGACATAAAAAGGAATTGGACCGTATTTAGAAAAAACAGGCTTAGATAATCCAGACATCGACAGAAGAATGCATTCCTATTAACTGTTATTGGAAAGGATGTTGGTTTTATGCTGCCTTATGGAAAGGCATTTTCTAGGGAAAAGTAATTTGCTGCATGCTCCTGTTTATGTACACTTCAAACAGTTGGTGCAGCCCAGAGATCTTCAAAACAAAAAAATGTCAGTAGGGCTAGAAAGGAAGTTCTGACAACCTGCAACCATTTTGCTTTTGCTTCTGATAAAACAGCTATATCCAGGGCCTTTTCAAAATGAGCCCTTAAAAAAAAAAAAGTGTAAGAGCTAACAGGCATATCCTCAATCAGAAAACACAAAATGGAGTTAACTGAAACGACAATTCTAAACTGGATTGCTACCATCCTTTGCAGATAAAGCGCCTAGTATTAATAATTTTATTGCAATTTATTTTATTGGCCAGTTTATAGCAACCCCATACGTTTCTCAAGGCAAAAGATGTTCAGAAGTCTATGGAGCAGCCCTGTACTTCCTTGGTGGTCTCCCATCCAAGAACTAACCAAGGCTGACTCTGCTTAGCTTCTGAGATCTGCCTATCCAGGTGCTGTGTCCTGACCCGGCCATGTGCTCGATCCAGTTTTGGCCAGTCCCGCATGTGGTCAGGCAGAGTACCTGAGCTTCGCTCCAAAACACAATAGATGTTAGGATCCTAGTTCCCTGCCTATCGGGAACATAGGATTAATCTAATCACTGTAGACCATTCACGGGTGTTGTGTGTTTGGGGTTGTGATTTCCTAGGGGCATATAAGCCGGCCTGTGAGCTGGCTAAAGTTGTCTTGTTCTTGATGAATAAAAGTACGTCAGCTGAAATCACTCATCCATCTGAGTACTTTTCACTGGTGATGAGGATGGGATTGCTAATCTCCCTTCCATGAACAACGACCATGACATGAGCACCGCATCATCGCGTTCCAGCACCGAGGGCACCTCACGCCGCCGCCGAGCATCGTGTCTCACTTCTCCAGCCAACGCGCACCGCACTGCTCCAGCCATCGCTGACTCCGAGCGCAGCACCGCCTCTACCTCCACCTCTTAATTGGTCACCTCCTCCACCGCACCTGAGCAACTGTCTCCGCCTCCATGTGTCACTAAGATGGCTGCTGGTAAGGAGAGTTTCCCCGAGTTCGACATCTCCTGCCCCGCACAGTGGGAGACCTGGCTCGAGACACTCGAAAACCACTTCGAGATAAACGACATCTTGGACCCTGGTAAGAATAAGGCCCATCTTCTGCGGTACTGCGGGATCGAGGCGCACCTTCTTTTGAAGGACTTGATGGAGCCCCGGTAGACCAAAGATGCAGCTGCCACCTATAACATCTTGGTGAAGGTGTTCACAGACCACTTGGCCCCTAAACCCACCAAGTTTGCCGAACATATGGACTTTTTCTCAAAGGTCCAGGGACCAGACGAGTCAGCCTCCAACTTCCTGGCCAGGCTGTGCCAGGCAGCCACAAAGTGTGCCTTCTTGGACTTGGCAGAGGCACTCTTGAACCAGTTCTTGGTGGGTCTCCGGGAGGCCAAGTTACGGTGAAAACTTGTCAGCCGGGACGACCTCGATCTTGAGATGGCAATCCAGGAAGCGACAGCCTATGAGAAGTGGCTATTAGCCACAAGGTATAGATAGGGGCTCTGGGGCAAGTGATGCTCTTGTCTTCTTGGTGCTTGGGGGGGGGAGTCAACAGTGGGAGGGCACTAGTTACGGTCGGCAGACTTTGAGGCAGTCTGCGGGGAGTTTCCCAAAGTGTTTGATGGGTCTTTGGGGCGGTTCACTGGGGCCCCCATCTCCCTGGACCTTGATCCGACTGTTTGCCCCATCCGCATTAAGGCGCGACTTCCTCCCATTGCGATGAGGGCCAAAATCGAAGCCGAGCTCGACCATCTTGTTGAGCAATGGGTGTTGGAGCCAGTCGCGTCCGCACGCTGGGAAACCCCAATTATTGTGTCGGTCAAACCGAATGGTGATGTACGCATATGTACCGATTATGATTATAAGTGCACTATCAACAAGGCCTTGCAGGACCATGCTTACCCGGTACCAGTGGTGAGCCACGTCTTAGCCTCCCTTGCAGAGGCCAAGGTCTTTGGTAAGCTGGATTTGGTGCAAGCTTACCAGCAGTTGCCATTGGATGTGGCCGCTGCCAAGGCTTAGACCATCGCAACGCTCAAGGGGGCGTTCCGAGTAACGAGGTTGCAATTTGGTGTCTGTGTGGCCCCAGGGATTTTTCAGTCATTTATGGATTCCCTTTTAAAATGCATTCCAGAAGTACAACCCTTTCTAGATGACATGATCATTGTGGCGTCGGACTCCACCACCTTCGCCGACCAGCTCAGGGCAGTACTACAGAGGTTCAACTCCGCCGGCCTCAAAGTTAAGGAGAAGTGTCTCCTAGGGGTGCCTTGCATTGAATTTTTGGGTTTTGTGGTGGATGCTCAGGGAATCCACCCCACGGACGATAAGGTCAGGGTGATCCCACAGGTGCCTCCTCCCACTTCCAAAGCAGAGCTGCAGGCTTTCTTGGGCCTGCTCAACTTTTATCATGTTATTTTGCCCTTGAAAGCTGCCATGGCGGAACCGCTCCACTGCCTGCTGGATAAGGACGCACCCTGGGTCTGGACGTCCACTCACGCGGCGGCGTTTTAGGAGGTCAAGGACTTGCTTACGTCTAACTCCATCTTACATCACTTCGATGAGTCACTGCCGGTTGTCCTCGCCTGTGACACTTTCCCTTATGGGGTTGGGGCGGTCCTGGGATATTGGTTGCAGGACGGGCGAGAGGTCCCAGTCGCTGTTCACAGCACGAAAACACGAACTGTCCACATACAAGGTGTGTCTGATGTGGGGTGGCTGGGTGGTGATTCCTGAACCACTACAGCAACATGTCATAGAGGTCCTGCACGAGCACCACCCCGGGGTCATGAGGATGAAGGCACTGGCGAGGAGCTACGTCTGGTGGCAGGGCCTCAATCGGAACACTGAGGACAAGGTAAAAAGATGTCATCCCTGCCAAGCCTCTTGACCGGAACCATCCCAGGCACCGGAGAAAGCCTGGGAGTCCTCCCACCGCCCCTGGTCTCGGCTCCACCTAGACTTCGCGGGGCAGTTCCAGGGGCAGCTGTTTTTTATCCTGGTTGACTCTTACAGCAAATGGTTAGAGGTCATTCCAGTTCCGTCCGCCTCCTCGAGATCCGCCATCAAGGCCATGTGGTGGATCTTCAGTGCTCAGGGTATCCCAGACACCCTGGTAATGGACAGTGGCACTACGTTCATGTCCGGGGAATTCCAGGACTTTACATCCTACTATGGAATTCGCCATGTGTGGTCGGCTCCATTCCACCCCGCCACAAACGGCCAAGCTGAGCGGATGGTCCGAACCACCAAGGACGGACTCAGATGGCTCGACTCGCCTGACTGGGACTACAAGTTGCCCTCTTTCCTCTTCGGGCAATGAACCACCCTGCACACCACAACGGGGCGCACTCCAGCTGAACTGCTCCTGGGTTGCCACCTCACAACCCGTCTAGATCGATTGCATCCGGATCAGGCCCCCGAACGCGAGCTGGACATGGAGGACCAAGAAGCCACTCGAGGGTTTTTCCCTGAGGACCCCATGTACGTGCAGAACTACACCAAGGGCCCACTGTGGATCCTGGCGAGAGTGGTATGAGTCAAAGGACCCCGTTCCTATGAGGTCTCCTGCAAGGATGGTACAATATTCCAGAGGCACATAGACCAAATGCGCCAGCGAGTGCTGCCTCTGGAACCGGAGGACACTGAGGCGACCTACACAGGAGAGACTACCGAACAACCACCAGCTCCAGGGATAACCAGCCCACAGCAGATCGCGACCCCAGTACTCCTTAACCAGCCTGCAACTTCCCTGGCCTCCTCAAACGAGCCCACAGGAACAACACCATCCTCACCAGCGCTGGCCAAGAGCATCTGTGCCGGTGTCCCACACAGCCTCAGCAACCCGCCGCTCCACGAGGGAGCGTAAAGCTCCGGTATATCTGAAGGACTATATATGCGGGTGTCTTTCAGACCAAGGGAGGAGGGGAGTTGTGTCCTGACCCGGCCATGTGCTCGATCCAGTTTCGGCCGGTCCCGCATGCGGTCAGGAAGACTACCCGAGCTTCGCTCCAGAACACAATAGATATTAGGATCCTAGTTCCCTGCCTATCGGGAACCTAGGATTAATCTAATCACTGTAGATAGACCATTCATGGGTGTTGGGTGTTTGGGGCGGTGTTATCATTGGGGCACATAAACCAGCCTGCGAGCTGGCTAACATTGTCTTGTTCTTGATGAATAAAAGTACGTTAGCTGAAATCACTCATCCGTTTGTGTACTTTTCACCAGGGCAGTGTAGGTCCTAGTAACAGATATATATTTAAAACAAATTGGTCACAATCTTGCTGTTCTATGATGCTCAGCAAGAACAGTATTCTATAAATGAAATCAACCTATGAATAAATCCCTCCAATTTTGTCACGGCTGTGCGAACAAGCCCCTGTTGTGCTTCATCAAAACCAGGAAATACACCACAACCAGAAGTCCTCCCCATGTCATGCAGGACAGTCCAATAGCCTGCTCTGTCAGACTCCAAGTTGTGTGGGCCACCCCCAGCCCAAACAAAAGTTTTATCTCTAAAGAGTCAGGGTGTCCTATGAATGAGCAAGTCCTCTACTGGAGATAAATTGCTTAGTCATTATGGAGCACAGCAGCTTGCATGATAGGGCAATAACATGGAAACTATATTTCTGTTGAACTTCTATGAGAAAAGTCAACCACAAATGGATGTACAACGTATGCAAGTATGCAAACCACCGAAAAAAATAACACTGTACAAATAAAGTATTAGGCAACAAATTGTGTCCTTAAAATGAATTAGTACTTTCTTTTACAGTCCTTTTTCACGGAACTTATTGATCACTCCCTCTTTTTTGTTCACAGTCACAAATAAAGCAGCTACAGATCGCCTAGGTTGCCATCCGTTTGTTCTGACTTCTTCAGGCCGCTGTCTCAGTGGTGGACCCCTAAAGCTCTAGAAGTCAGCTCTGACTTTGCAGTCTGTCTTGCTTCAATTCAGCTCTCTGGCTGGGCTCGGCGATCTGTAGCTGCTTTATTTGTGACTGTGTTCAGAGACAAAAAAGGGGGGGAGTGATCAATAACTTCTGTAAAAGAAAATACTAATTCATTTTAAGGACACAATTTGTTGTCTAATACTTTATGTGTACAGTGTTGTTGTTTTTTTGGTGGTTTGCGAACTTCTATGAGAAGCTGTTTTGCAAGCTAAGCTCAACATTTATTTATCTATCTATTTGATTTGTACCTTGCCCTCCCCACTGAAGCATGAGGTGGGGGAATGAAGAAGACGTGCAGGATTTAGGCCATGACTGATTCTTTTTAAAAAACATAAATGGAAAAGCCTTTGTAATTTTTTAAAATCTAATGCTTTCCACTTTTCTTTCTGGAATTAAACAAAGAGGGAAATGACATAAGGAATCCTGCAAACACTCCCTGACTGTGACCATTACTGAGCACGAGAGCACTGGGGGCCTTGTGAACTTTAAATCCCTCTGGATCTATGGTGACAACAGCATGTGTTCACTTAAATGTCATCTCCAACCAAGTGGTGTTACATCAACACAAGGATCACTGCACAAGCAGTAGCACCGAACATGGCACAGCCATTGCACAGTCATGAATACCATTCCTTAACAGAATTATTACATTATTATTATTATTTTAATTAGACCAGCATTCTAGTGTTATGCACTGTGTGTGTTGATTAAACTGAGGCTATCGTACTTTGGTCACATCATGAGAGTCACTGGAAAAGACAATAATGCTAGGAAAAGTTGAAGGCAGCAAGAAAAGAGAAAGAGCCAAGATGAGATGGATTGAGTCAATCAAGGAAGCCACAGCCTTCAGTTTGCAAGACCTGAGTAAGACTGTTAATGATGGGACGTTTTGGAGGTCATTAATTAATAGGGTTGCCATAAGTCAGATGTGACTTGACAGAACTTCACACACAAGTGGAAATAGCTCTTTGGATACAATGGGGTTTCCTTTGCACAACATCATACTACAATTTTTTTTTTAAACCCACTAACCCAACAGCTTTTACACAAGTTGAAGTGGGCTGCAGGATGCATGACCATCGCTTGGATCCCATCTAGATTACTATGGGTACAAGGGTGTCTGTGCGATTTTTGCTGATTTGTCCCTCCTGCGGCAGCCCAAAATACATCCTGCGATGCTGCTCCTGGGGGATGAGGCGCCCCCAGAAATAACTTGGGGGGGGGACCTGGAGTTTTCTCATGGGAGAAGATGGGTGAAAATCACCCTCTCCTTGAGCTCATGGAAATCTAGCCCATCATCCCATGACTCATGCAGTTGTCACTACATTGCAGGTTACTTTTCAAAGACACCTGATGACAAATGGAAAAAATGCAGCATGCTGTTTCACAATATTTTGGTGGATGGCTTGTGGGCATGTCAGCAAAACCACTGCAAATTACAGAAACCATCCTACCTCGGAGAAAATCTTGGTGAGCTGCTCCTGCGGCTCTGATACCAGGGCCAAAGGATTTCAGCAAGGACAGAATTTTTTATTCTTGTTAATTTCAGCTTTCCTACATTGTCTTCTGCTAGGGATTCACCTTAACAGGGACTTCAACTGTTAAGGTGCAAAGCGACAATACTGCAGCAAAAAATAAACCCTATGTTTTACTAGAATAATCATTGCTAAGACTGTTTTTCCCATTCCTACTGCGCCTTTGGTTTAATTTTTTTCCAGTTAAATAAATATAACTAATACAACCACGTTAATTCCAAGCATATGTATCTATCTAAAACATTTTTATCCTGCTGTTCATCCACAGAACTCATGGTGACATACATAGTTCTCCCGTATCCCATTTTGTTCCCACAATAAGCCTGTATGCAAACTTCATGGCAGAGTGAGGATGTGAATACAGGTTTGCCAGGTTCCAGCCCCATACTGGCTCGCCTAACCATGTTCCCTCGGGTTGGATAAAGCACTTTTTCACCGGGGAAGGGTGAACACCATCATCTTACCATTCCCTCCAAGCTAGAGGGGAAGATGCCTTGAAACCTCAATGACTGCAATTCCCAACTTACTGGCAGAACTACATTTGATCTGGTGTGCTTTGCTCATGCCGGAACACACCACTATCCTCCATGTTCTACAAAAAAAAAAAAAAACACCCCGATTCTATTGCACCACAAAACAGGGTTGTACTTGACACTTTTGTGCAGAAGACCAAGGCTCTTGATTTTAAAAAACCCTTAATTATATTTAATATTCACATAGCATTTCCTCCCAATAAAGCTGTATGATGAACATTCAGCTGGAGTAGCTTTCTCCATCACTGCATATGCATGCTGGGAAAACCAGCCCTTAGGGAATGAACTACTGGTTGGTGCTGTGATTACATATCAACACATACTTTTTAAGGTTAAAATTGCATTTTTGGCCTCCTACCCTCGTTGTCCAGAAGCCAAGCCCAGAAGCTTATATATGTATCTGACAGACTTCAAAGCAGGGCTTAATCAAAAACTATCGCAAGACTTCAGAGTTTAGGAGGCTTTAAAAAATGCTAACAGCCAACATCTTACACCACCATCATTAATGTGTGATTTGTTCTTTGCACTAACGAAGTCAGCTTGGAAATGTTTTGTCTTGTTAATACACTGACACATCTTGCAGCGCTCAGCTAATAAATCTTAACAGGTTTAAAAGACAATTAACAAGGAGAGAAGTCTGCTTCCTTTCAAATTACAGCAAACCCACCCCTCCTTTGTGATAACTGTATCAGAAAATACTGTTTTATGCTTCCCACAGTAGGCAGACTTCAGGGGCAGACTTCCGTAAAGCGGGTTTCCTTGGAATGAGATAATATCGAGGACTTGGGATACAATCCCATGCACAGTTTCAGGACGGCAGCCGTGTCGGCCTGCAGCAGAAGAGCTGGATTCGAGTCCAGTAGCACCTTGAAGACCAACAAGATTCTCATGGCATAAGCTTTCAAGTGTCAAAGCTCCCTTTATTGGATATATGCTGAAAATCTTGTCGAAGGTGCTAGTGGACTTTGTTCATCTTAAAGGAGCCACTGGATTCAGACTTTGTTCTGCCCCTCCTTTAAGTCACAGTGCATGAGACTGGACTATTATAGTGTCTATCATGAGAGCCAGTGCTCAGTGTGTCAGACTAGGATCCGAGAGACCCAGGTTCAAATCCCCACTTTGATGTGACTTTCACGTTATGTGTTTGGTCTAGTCATTCCTCTTCGTCTAGCCTATCTCTGGGGATGATAAAATAGGGAAAGGATAGCCACGCATGTCATCGTGATCTCCTTGGAGGAAGAGCGGGAGCAAGAAACCCACTAAATCAAGAGCCCAGACCTAATTAGTTGGCCTTTAAGACAAGATCAATTACCTCAAATGCAACAACATAGCCTTAGCAGCCCCAAAGCTAACCAAAGGTGTGCAGGATTGCTAGGAGAGCCAGCACAGTATAGTGGTTAAGAGCAGCAGCCTCTAATCTGGAGATCCGAGTACGATTCCCCACTCCTCCACATGCAGCCAGCTGGGTGAACTTGGGTCAGTTACAGTTCTCTCAGAGGTGTTCTCTCAAAAGCAGTTCTCTCAGAACTCTCTCAGCTCCACCTACCTTCACAAGGCGTCTGTTGTGGGGAGAGGAAGGGGAGGAGGTTGTAAGCTGCCCTGAGGCTCCTTAAGATAGAGAAAAGTGGAGTATAAAAACCTACTCTTCTTCCATATATGCCATCTCTTTGCTGGCTATATTCATACATTCCCCCACCCAATCATCATAGATTCCAGTAACTAGTAAGCACTAAGAATTCAAGCCATTCCATCAGCACCTTCAGTTGGCAAACTGTACAGAACCCGAGCCTATCTTAAAAGCAAGCTTACCGCTATGCAGTAATGGATGGCAGCCATCCCAAAGGAAGGAAGTCAAATGATAATTATGTCCTCTTTTTGCTTGGTTAAACGTCGAATGAAAACACAAAGCACGCTTGGCCACTGTGCTGAGCAGATACCTGCCGGCCACAAACATTTGTATTAAATAACCGAACAAGATAACCTTGATCTACGACACACCACCAGAAGTGTGCCGACAAGACCCGCTACGTCAGGGAAAACAAATATTTTCTTCTACTGTAAAGTGGGAACTCAAGTGTTGCGCATGTAGACATTTTCCTGTTGATGCTTCGATAACAGCCATTTTAAAAAGAGCGGAAAGCGAGACGGTGGCGACGCATTAGCATTTTACTGAGGTTTTGTAAATTAATCCTGAGGGAATGCACAGACTAGCAGAGCATCAGCTAATAAGGAAAACCTGCAGACATGACCGGATTCAACAGTTGCCAGCAAGCAGGCATCTTCAAGGACCCATAAACATTAATTTATCATCAGCACAAAGTGTTTTTCATTGCCAAAATGCAAAGGCACAACCTTTAGCATGCTCCATTATCGGCCACTGGAAATAAAAATAAGGGAAGAAAAAGTAGCCCCAAGTATGTTGGGCACCTGGGGTCTGGTGTGACAGTGGGGGCTGGAGAAATGGAAAGAAGACTCTGAGCTACTGCCAAGCAGAGTCACGTGCTATCGCCGATTACTTTGAGGTGGTCAAAAGGACACATGAGTGGCAGCTGCAGATCAACCTGTTGCCACTTGCCCATCTTTCTGGCTACATTGTGAAGCACAGAGACGTGAACACAAACCCGAGAGACACCCCTGTTTGTGGAGCCTGAGAGCCTAAGAAAGGCCCTGATGGATCAGTCACCCGCTGAGTTTCCATGGCAGAGTGAGAACTGAACCCTGGTGCCACGAATCCTAGTCCAACACTCTAAGCGTTACACTGCCCTAGCTTCCCGTCTGGCACAGAGACTCAAACCTCAGTCCTCCTCAACCATCTACCGGGGGCAAGAGCTCAGTGCTTTGAAAGGGCACTCGTGATCAGTTGTTAACATTTAAGCTCAAAGATTCTGTGGCACTGGAAATAAATGGTAATAGTTGTTTTTTTTTAACGTCATTAAATACTGTAGATGTTAGCCAGCCCACCACTTAATAGATAGGCAGTATGTAAATCTAAGAACACAAGCAGAAAATAATCTTTAACATTTCAAATAGGTTACCCCTGTTAGCCACTCAGCACGAGCACGTTTTGCTGCAGTGCTCGCAAGCTCTTCCTACCTCACACAAACGAAGCAACGCTCTAATTGCCCAGGAGATTTCCAAATGGCACAGCTCTATGCCCATTGATCCACAGGACAAGGGCTGTCGTTCACTGCAAGCCCAACCACTAAATTTACTGTTTAGGGGGGGAGTGGAAGTTCATTACAAGCAGAATAAATTATGCCAATTAGAGAAATCTTTCCCATTTCATCTAGAACCAAACTGCATTCAAGAGAAGTGGTACCACTATATTTATTATTACTATTTAGCTCTTTCCAAAGCACATTCAATCTACCGGTGCCATGCAGATCACCTGTAAGCACATAATCCAAAAAGACACAAGCAGCTTGTCAATTGCTGGGTTAGCTTTTTTTTTTTTTTTTTTTTTTAAAAAACAAGAATAAGAGCTGGGAGAAAATATCAGAAGGGTGAAAAAAGCCAAGAAGATGGGAGGCTTCTTCAAAGAGAAATAACTAGTTGAATATTCTGTGGAGGAGAATTCCGAGCCAAGAGAAATGAGAAAGCTATGAACATGAAAAAGAGC
>NW_015161952.1:635299-635842 GCF_001447785.1 Gekko japonicus | reverse complement strand
AATCATGCAGTTTGAAGTACAAATTAGTATTAGCAGAACAAAGAGTATGAGCAACAGGAGCATCTATCTGCAATCACGCCATCTATAACAGCAAATGCATCGTGTGGGAAAGGGACAGAGAAAGAAAACTCCCAAGACAGTAGACACTCTGAAGTTTTGGTGTGGGTGAGGGCTAACAAACTGAATCCTGAGCCTGACAAGACAGAAGCTCAACTGGTGAGGAGAAGGTCTGCCCTGGGACTTACCACCCATTCCGGATGGGGCTGCACGCCCCTGAAAGGCATGCTGGGGGTGTTCTTGGACCCAGGCTTACTGCTGGATAAGCAGGTGGCAGATGTGGCCAGGAATACCTTTTACCAGCTTCAACTGGCTAGCTAGCTTTGACCTTTCCAGGGCAGAAAAGATTTATTTTTATTTATTTAATTGTATTTATTAGATTTTTACCCTGCCCTCCTGGCAAGGCCCTGGTTACATCTTGATTGGATTCAGGGGTCATTTGGGGGGGGGTTGTGGGGGATCGCAGTTCCCCCGGGTGAGGGGCGG
>NW_015161952.1:500763-635037 GCF_001447785.1 Gekko japonicus | reverse complement strand
CGGGGGCGGGGCACCCGACGAAGCCCCGCCCCCTGCTTCTGGTCGGGGTAAAATGGCGATTTGACGCACCCTGTAAGTGCTCGGGGTGGACGGGTGTTCCTTACAGCAGTTTGGACTGTATTTTGGTCCAACACGGCTTCCCCCAGGCAGGGGGAATGACTGGCAGGCATCAAGACCCAAGAGAGAGTTGAGATTGGTGTGATCAAGTCTCGGAGGAGGCTTGTGTTACACTTTGATCCCCTCTCCCAAAGCGGGCGAGTGCATTCAGGGGGTGTGGCCTCACGACATACTTCCGGTGATGTCAGGGGGTGTGGCATATGCTAATGAGTTTCCCTAGCTCTTTTTCTATGAAACGACCCCTGATTAGATTACTGCAATGTGTTCTGTGTGGGGCTGCCCCTGAAAAATGTTCTGAAGCTGCTGCCAGGACATTGAACAAGGCTGCCGTGCAGTCCACAGACGTGTATGATGGTTGTAACGCTCAACGGCAGTGGTACTATTTCAAGGTAGCCATCGGGTGATTTTTAAAAAATGACACAGTTGGTAGGCAGGAACGTGGGCATCTGCTTGCAAAGCAAGAAGGGCTTCAGCAGATCTCCAGGGTAAGTGAATTCTGTCAATATGTGAGCATGTCATGCTCTCCCGCAATCCTAGAAGAGATGGTTTTTCAAACCATTGGCCTCAGTGGTTAAACTACAGGTTTGTCGAAGCTCTACTTCAAGCACGTTCAGAAGCAGCATTAGATCTTTCTATCTGAGCATTTGGAGATCTGGGTAAACCCCTAGGTCTGAGAGTGAGTGTGGTGCAGTGGTTAGTGGGAAACTGGGACCGATTTCACACAAGAGCTGTGCTGCAGTCGCACCTTCCTTTGCCTGCTTCTATTGGTCAATTTCCCACTCAAAGCCGCGTGGCCGCATTTTGACCCGCGGCTTCGCCCAATTTCCTCCGCGGTTTCGTGATCCTCAAAAAACAGGATCACAAAACCGCGGGGAAAATCGGGCAAAGCCGCGGGTCAAAATGTGGCCATGCAGCTTCAAGTGGGAAACTGACCAATAAGCGGGGCAAAGGGAGGTGCGACCGCAGCGCAGCTCTTGTGTGAAATCAGTCTGAGGTTCACATCCCCCTTCTGTCATGAAACTCACTAGGTAACCTCTCCCAGTTGAAGCTACCAGGAAGGGTTGTTCTGGAGATAAAATGGTGAGCCTTGTATGCCAGCCTTAACTCCTTGCAAAAAGTATGGGAATATTGCTATTATTATTGGTGGGCTGCATGGTACACATGTTTGAAAATATTCCGCTCTAGTATCTGGATTAGAGCACAAGTCAGTAAATAAATCATTCGACTGATGCAAGCAAGAAAGAATCCCTCAGCCTCCTAGGAGATCTTTGAGCCAAACTCTTAGGGCAGGACTTCCTGACCTCCATACCCCAGAGAAGCACTCCACATTCTGTTCTTTATGGGTCAAGGGACTATCATAATCAGCATAGATGTGCAGAGGTGTGTGTGCATGGACAGATCTTTCTCAGCCTAAAGTATCGTTCTGTTGTTGGAAAGGGATTGTAGGGTCCAGTCGAACAGGGCTAGGCCAGACAGTGAAAATACAAAATTTTGTGAACTGCCTTTCCATACGCCCATTCTTAATCCTAAGGATTTGCTTCCTGGGTGGCAACAGAATTAAAGCGGGGGCGGGGATGAAAAATGATACAGGATGTGTGTAACAAAAATGCTGGTAGGAAGAGCTCCTCTCCCGGCTCTCATCACTATCCTCATTACACTACTGATAGTTTAGGGTGGCAATCCATTTACCACGGCAGTCAATCATTACCCTGCCAGCCTCTTGGCATTATCATTTATCCTGACAAGCGGATAATGGAGAAAACTGGGAGGTTCTGTGACTGATGAGCTCCTGCATCTAAGAAACCAGGAGGCTCATTTGTATTTTTGGTTCAGAAGGAAGGGAGGGGAGGGCAGGAGGACGGGCATCATTACAAAACCCCTCCACTGAAGGCTGCTGCCCTGCAACAAGCGGCAATGAAAACAGAGCGAAATTACACGAAAGGAAGATGCAGCGTATTCCTCCCACCCCTGCCCTTTGCCAGACGGGCAGCTCAGCTGCACTGAAGACATTCCTCTCATTGCTGACCTGCTCTGCTGAAAACTCCTTCGGGTGGGGATCTTGGTGTGTTTTTTAGGGTGGGGGGATTTTACTTACATAAAATGTCAAAAACACTAAGGGTACATAAGAACAGCCCTGTTGGATCAGAGCAGTGATCCGCCAAGTTCAGCATCCTGCCTCACACAAGGGCAAATCTGTTCCTCTGGAGGTCCACAAGGCATAGAGGCCGAGGACTTCCCCTGATGTTGCCTCCTGGCACTGATATTCAGAGGCTGACTTTAGTCACCATGGCTAGTAGCCACTGATAGACCTCTCCTCCATGAATCTGTCTAACCCCCTTTTAAAGCTGTCTATGGGATGCAATGCTTAATCTAGATTTGAGTCCAGTAGCACTTTAGAGACCAACAAGATTTGGGGGTGGGGGCAGAAGCTTCTGAGACACAAAGCTCCCCTCATTAGATTCAAGTAGGAAGGGAGATCCCTTGGCCCTTGTATCCTGGTCAGAAGGCGGGACGGGTGTTGCAAAGTAGGGAGGCCGGGGGCAAAGGTACGAAGCAAAATGTAATCAGCATGCTCAGAGCAGGGGGAAATACTGAGGAGCAGGAAATTAGTGGCTGCAGTGAGATAAGAATCTTGTGTCCCAGCTCATAATAATTACCGTATGGTGCTACGTGTGGTATAGCCAGGAGATCCTGAGATTGTCTGGAAGTCTAAAGCTCTAGCTCTTTTAGCGTTATGCACCACCATACCTGCCCCAAGGTGTATATAGTTGTCGCGCTCTCCCTTGGATTCTGGTGCGGCACCCCCAGTGGCCGTGGTGTCAGGGTTCGCGACCTGACCCTGGTGAGGGAGACGGCTCTTGGAGCGGTAGGGTCCAAAAAGGGAGAGGGAGTGAGGGGCCTCAGACAGGCAGGGGACAGGGTCAACGTCACCCTGAGAGTCCCTATGCCAGTACGCTGCGGACTTCCTTCTCTCTCTTTGCCATCTCTCGTCTCTCTCTCTTGGTCAGCGTCCCACTCCATTCCACAGCATACTCCTCCTTCCCGGCCCCTTCTCCACCCTGCCTTTTATCTCCCCTCCCCACTCTCAGGACCGCCCATCCGCCCTCCAACTTGGGCCACGCCCTCCTATATCTGCTTGGACGCTGGCGGGGCATCTCCGGGGCGAGTGCTGGTGTGCCGGTGGCGGCTCTGGCAGCCTCTGAGCCGCCAGAGCCGCCGCTGATCTGCGCCTGTACCCACTGCTTCATGCCCGCTCCTGGTCCATCAGAGAAACAGCCGCCGCCCCTCTCCTCTTCCGTGGTGTTGCCTCTTGGACCCCGGTCCTGTCTCCGGGCCCGGCCAACGCAGCCGGACCAGGGAGAGCCCCCCACTCCTGACTCTCTCCCCGGACTGTTGGCCTTCGTCTCGCTTGGTGAGTCATGCCTAGGGGGTCTTGCGGGGTCTGTCGAGGTCCCCGGCGCACAGTCAGCACATCGCGCAAACTCCGGGGTGGGACAATAGTCTAAAGTTTGATGGTGGAGAAAAAGCAGAGAGAGAAATGATGGGAGGGGTGAGCCAGGCTCATTTGGGGGGCTGAGAGAGCTCTGAAAGAGCTGTGACTGACTGAAGGTTACCCAGCTGGCTTCATGTGGAGGAGTGTGGAATCGAACCCGGTTCTCCAGATTAGAGTCTATCGCTCTTGATCACTACACCGCACTGGTTCCCAGCTGCAAAAAGCAGACATGGTGGTCTTCCTGGTATGGAGCAGGGCCATGGTGCTGGAGAAGAATCACTGTGAACCCTACTCCACACCATCTGCCTGATCAATAGTGCCTTCCTGGCTGCAATAAGCCCTAGACGGACTCTAATCTGGAGAACTGGGTTCGATTCTATACTCTTCCACAAGAAGCCAGCTGGGTGATCCTCGGTCAATCACAGCTCTTTCAGCCATGCAAAAATACAAGTACCCATATTATCCCTCTCTTCTTTCCACCTACCAGAGCTAAAAGCAGACCGGGGGGGGGGCATTTTCCAAAATAGGACATGGGAAGGGGAGTTTAACCCCCTCTTCCCCAGAGCTGAAGCCCTGACACACACCCCGTCCCCCATTTCTGCTTTCTGCATGCACGTACATGACTGGATCCCTAGAACGACGGGTCGTTTAGCCCTTGAAGAATAAAAACAAGCAAACCTTGTGACTGAGAGGCTCCCATTTCATCTGAAATACATTTATTTGCAATACGTGGTTAACAACAATGGCAGGCCACAAGGGCCACCCATGAACAATGCCCCTTTCGCAGAAGAGGGAGTGCATCATCTTCCCTCTCTCTGTTTTTTTTCCACCATCAAACTTTAGACTATATACACCTTGGGGCAGGTACCTGTAAGTTGGCTTACACTGTCAAGTGCCCTCTACGCTGATAGCATTATGTAAATATTACTATTATTATATCGTTCTCCTACTTTATGGCATGGGTTGCAACAAAAAAACAGCTTTTAAGAGTACTTCACCGGAAGAGGCATAATTATTTAGACCTCAGCTTTATATCAATAACAGGATTTCTTTCCCCCCACCCCCCAATTTTTTTATCTGTAAAGGATGCAAAGCAAGTGTCGGCAATCCAACTGATGGATATTGCCTCTCCCATCTCTGTCAGCTTTTCTAAGCTCCATGAGGCTACAAAATTACTGTGCAGGAAAACAGATTCAGGTCAGCAACCCTGAATATAAAGTGCTCGCAATACTGGCAACCGCCAAGGAAAGCAATTGCCTGTGAATTCTTGGTGAACCTAAAGCAATTAGATTTACAAAAAGGAAACGGTTAGAAATAAGTTCTCTATATAAAAAAAAGGCGAATACCAATACCATTCCCATTATTTTAGTACATCAAGACTGAAAAACCACTATCAAAATACTTCAGGCCCCGTTACAAGAAACGGTAGCCGGCTGCCTTCAAGGTGACCGTGAAGAAGACGTCGGCGTTTTCCAACTCTGTAGTTCGAAGAAAATTATCATGGTGAATTTTAGGGCAGCAGGAAGGGAGTTTGCGAGAGGCGCTTCACGCCAGCACTCTCATTTTCAGCAGCCAGGACTGTGTTACACCACTGCTCCCACCACAAACAGCATACGTGTCTGTGTGAAGTGCCATCAAATAGAAGTGACTTACGGAGACCCCAGCAAGGGGTTTTCATGGAGAGTGAGAAGCAGAGGTGGCTTGCCATTGCCTTCCTCTGCAGAGTCTTCCTTGGGGGCCTTCCTTCCAAGTACCGATCCTTCCTTCCAAGTTACACTATGCCACCTTCCCTCTCAATGATAGCATGTGTGTGTGTGTAAAGTCGACTTATAACAACCCAAGACACCACGGGTGTCAAACATAAGGCACGGGGGCCGGAACCGGCCCATCCAGGGCTCTTGTGCAGCCCGCGAGCAACTAGTACAAGGAGACTGCTCAGGAGGGGAGGGGGTGGAGCCACTCTGACTGTGGCTTCAGCATGGCAGAAGGACCTTGTCTGCAGCAGTCAAGCAGTATGGGAGCGTCAGCCCAGTGTTGCACTGCTGGTTTTCCAGTCCGCCCATATGGATTTCCTTTGGATACCCCCCCCCCCCAGCTCATGGGGCTTGCAGTGGGGATACACCAACCTGAAGTTTACCAGCTGCTGTCCTTTATACAGTTCATATCTGTAGTACCTGGCATTACGTTTTATGGTACGCA
Source organism: Gekko japonicus (assembly GCF_001447785.1). Lineage (NCBI taxonomy): Eukaryota > Metazoa > Chordata > Lepidosauria > Squamata > Gekkonidae > Gekko > Gekko japonicus. The sequence continues at coordinate 629,228 of NW_015161952.1, read as the reverse complement.
TGCCCCGGCCCAGCAAAGTGACATTTATGATAGATCGGGCCCTTGTAACAAATGAGTTTGACACCTCTGCCGTATGGTTTTCAAGGCAAGAGGACTAACAGAGGTGGTTTTGCCATTGCCATCTTCTGCATAGTGACCCTGGAATTCCTTGGTGGTCTCTGAACACTAACCAGGCCTGACCCTGCTTCGCTTCAGAGATATCATCTGACAAGCACAGATGTAGTTAAATATCCAGATGCACAACCGGGAACCCTGATAAGCTGTGTTACTGTGGTGTGTCTGCTAGCATGCACATCCGCCATTCATACTTAAAATTTGTTGAACTGTCCTTAATTGCTTTATTGCTTTAGCACCCTGAATAGCCCAGACTAGCACCTGCACAAAGGTTAAGCAGGGTTAGCTGTGGTTAGCTTTTTGATGAGAAACCACCAAGGAAGACCAGGGCTGCTGTGCAGAGGCAGGCAATGGCAAAGCCACCTCTGCTCATCTCTTGCCTTGAAGCCTCTAAGAGAGTTACCATAAGTCAGCTTCAACTTGATGACACTTTGTTATTATTATGAAATAAATTTACTGTTCAATATTTACAATTTTTTTATTTCTCGTTTCTCAAGCAGTTAGTCAGAGAGATAGGATAGAAATGTACTAACTAAAATAACAAACTCAAGTGTTTACTCCTGTATAGAAATATTGATTCCTATAAACCCCTGCCTTCCCCTGGAATGTGTCTCGCTGATACCCTGCTGTGTTGATTTCCTGTTGAAGCCAAATAGAGAGGTCCAGATGGCCTCTATTGCCATGCCATAAAAACATTCCTTCACACCTTCATGCTGGAAGCTAGGCCAGCATGTCAGAAACTGCACGTACGCTATGAGAGTTGGGGTTTGGGGGATCACATAACTGCAGGTGTGGCCTTCAAGAGTACTGACCATTCAGAAGTTGTACCCATAGCAACCCAACATTGGACACTCCCATGTCTACTCCAATTGGCCCCTGGCCAGGGCTAATTTAGAGACTAGGATTGCCCTATATCTGGTAAAACCCTATGGAGAGAACTCTCTCTTCTTCCTCCTGCTATGCTCTCTGTTGCTCTGTGTCTGTTCACCTGGGATGCTGTGCTGCCATGTGGTCCCTAGCAGAGACAAAGGACTTTTTTGGAGCTGAGCACATGGCTGTATGCTTGCACACAGATGGGACCTAATGGACTATAGCAATGGACAATATTGAACTCTTGGATGCTACCCTGATGTTGGTAAATATGCTTCTTACTGTTTAGTTAAGGTAAGACTTGCCTAGGCTTGTTATTTTGAATCCTTGTAGTCTGTGCAAAAAGTTCTGTACTGAATAAAAGATTATTCTTATTTCTGACCTGTCTGATGTTGTACCAGGTACAACATCAGACAGGTCAGAAATAAGAATAGCCACCAGGGGTCTCTAAGATTAATCCCTCACCAACCTGAGATTAGAGATCCCCAGAATCTCAGTTGGCATATGGGTTTTACACATTAGCAACTCTACTCAGAGCTGCGCAGATAATCTTACCAAGCTAAATCTTGCAGCCTAGACCGCTGAACAATTATGCTACCTTGGTAAGATTATCTGCGCAGCTCTGAGTAGAGTTGCTAATGTGTAAAACCCATATGCCAACTGAGATTCTGGGGATCTCTAATCTCAGGTTGGTGAGGGATTAATTTTAGAGACCCCTGGTGGCTATTGTTTTAGATTCAGAGAGTTTACATCTCTGGGTGATTGAGTAATGTATTGTGCCAGTGTAGAGATCTTCCCCTCCATCCCTAGATCGGTCTGGGGGGCAGAATCTATACAACTCCAGGAATATTTTGTGCAGTACTACTGAATTTGCAGCAAGCATGACTGCACCCAAAAGTAGGAAGAATCTGCTCAAACAATGGCTCCCAACCTTTTCTGTATGGTGAGTCACAAGTACAGATTTATTTGGTATGGTGACCATCCAGGGTTGGCCCAACATTGTTTTTTGTTTTTTTGTTTTTTGGCAAACTATTATCTTGGCACCCATCTAGTTCAGCATACAGATTTCTTCAGTGGCTAACCAGATGCTTTTGAGAAACCAACAGATATTACACAAAGGGCACATCTGCCCCCACTATGAATCCTAAGCAAGTGGCATTCTTATATACACAGCCTTGCATGGAGATTACATTACAGTCTCTGGCCACAATCTCATTCTCTTTTTTTATTTTTTTTATTTTCTAAAACACTACAAGAAAATTGGGAAAGGGAACTATAAACTACAGGAAAAAGTAAAGAAAAACCACTAAAACCCCAAGAGGTGGTGGTCATATAATGGTTACAACACAAAGCTTATAATAAAAAATAAAAAGATACTGGTTACATTAAATGTGATCATTAAATCTGCTTATATCCACCATCTCATTCTCCATTGTTCCCTTTAATCCCCTCTAAGATTCCAAGAGACTCACTGGAGTAAGCATCAGGACATGTTTTACTTGATCAACATGTATATGCAGTGAAGAAAAAATACCAACTAATGTATGACATGGAAGGTCCTGTTTCCAGGATCAAATCTTGGATTCCAAACTATGAAAGAGAGCAGAAGTGGCTGTTAAGGAGGGCTGGCCCGCAACCCAATTTCAGAGGCTTCGTGACCCATTTTTGGGGTTCTGACCCACAGGTTGGGAAATACTGTGCTAGAAGAGTGGGGGCTTTTCTCTCCCCAGCTGCACATTTTATCCTCACAATAACACTGTGCAGCTGGCATGAGGTCACCAAGCAAGCTTCCATGGCCAGTAGGGGATTCGAACCTGGGGCTTACAGACTGCCGTGCCAACCCTCTTAACACCACCAGGGGTCCCCAATGTGGTGCCTGTGGGCTTCACGGTGTCCCCCAAAACCTTTTCTGGTGCCCACCAAGTGTCTTTGGGAAATGGGTGGGGACAGATTGGGCTTTGCCCAGCAAGGCTTTTGATTGGCTGTGCCAATTTTTAGAAGCATTGCTTGGGCATCAATTGCCACCACAGCACAACGATCTTCAACGTGTGATCGAAGAAAAGCCGCAGCAGCCATTCTGTGGCTACACGCACCATGCTGTGTCAGAATGCCAAAGGTGCCTACAGGTTCAAAATTGATGGGGAGCCCTGCCCCCCTACCATGATGGCTCTGCATCGTTCTAGAGCTTAGAAGCCACAGATGGGAGGGGGGTACAGATACCTGGAGAGCAGTCAGTAGCACCAGCCAGTTAAGGCTGGAAGCTTTGCTATTCATTCCATTGTGACATCTGCAGCCATAACCACCTCCCCCGCCAAAAAACAACAACAAAACCCCTTGTGTGCAACACTATCAAGTTAATATTCTTTGGTTTGAGCAAACATGAAGGCGGTCTGTTTTATATGCAACAATGAATGTCTAAAGCATTACTGATTATTTGTGAATGCCAACAATTGTTCGCAAAGGTTGTCCAGCATCGAAAATCTAAAGATGCACCAGTGAACACTGAAAAGCACATCCAGCGTGATTTGGTGTATTGCCAAAAAACGGAGGTCTATTTTCAGACCCGGCAATTAGGAGATGAATTCTGTGAATGCCTGATATAAACTCCCGGTTTCCCTCATTGTTTTGCTGGAAATACACCAGTAAAGACTGACAAATCACACTGACAGCATTTGCCAACCATCATAGGCACATCCTTAGGTTTTCAATCATTCACAAAATTTGTCTGGGATTGTTGGCATTCACAGATGAATGCCAGCTTCTGGGACATTCACAAGCACATCATCTACCTGCCACATGTTTTCTCAGTAATTAAAATGCCTTTTAAATATTGCATTCTAGATCTTTTTTTTTTCCTTTCCCATCTTTAACCCAGGAGTGTGCCCTAAAATGCTGGGCCTATGATGGTTGGATGGAAGTCATAAAACAACTCCCACCCCCCCACCCCAAAACCACCCTTTTGTTTGCCACGTCCCCAGGGAAATCTTTGTTCCTGTTAATACTTGTTCAGCGAGCTGTCTCCCCAAATGACAAGGATTTTTGTTATCGTCTCTAACGCAAGCGGCTTTGGAGGCCACCAGCATTATCCATTCTCCGACAGCAGTTGCTAAAACCACAGGGTTGCAGGCTCCTAATTAGATCCAGCTGCCCCAACTGTGAGCTCAGTCATATTGGAGGGAGCAGGAATCCGGAGCGGCTGATGGGCTGATGGTGGGTCTCATTCCTGACAGACAGCGTAATTAACTTTGCGGGCGGTTCGTACAGGAGAGGAGGGGGGGAAGCGGCAGACCTGAAAAGGTGCTTGAATGACTCTAACACATTATGCGGGCATAGGAACTGAACCACCTAATCGCCAAACTCAAGGAAACAAGGCAGTAATTTTTGCAGGGGGAGATAAGGAAATGATGCATATTCTGGTTAATATTCTGGTTAATTCCAAAGTCCTGAGACACGTGGTAAGCAAGTATTGCACAAACATCTACCTCAGTCCTGGATACTCTAGTACTTGGATGGTGAAATAGATTTCTATGCATTTGCCACTCCAGATTAGGAGACTGTCATCAACCCGCCCCAAGACTATGTATGCCGCATGTTTATGTGCATGTACAATGTGTTCTCTTCTTAACACCACCACCCCAAGTTAAAATCCAGCCTCCTTCATTACCAGTGACTTAGAGAACACTAGCAAAGGCTGCCTCTGAGCAAGTATAAAAGGGCAGAGTTGTCCCAATTATTTCAGCCCCTTCCCCTGTGCAAGCATATTTGAGCATGAGCAAGTGCTTAAGGTACGCAAGGAGGAGTTTAGATCACATTCTGCTCTGTTAAACAGGAAAAGTTTATTGTTACGAATTAAGTTGGAGCACAAGACAGGGAAAATAGCTATCATATCTACCGGTTTACAGATATAAGGAAAATAACAGGAAAAATAAAATAGTACGCTAAACTTAACATTACAGAAGATTCACCTCTGGCATTCCCCTTGGATGTCCGTGGAACAAGTGCATGTCCTGACACACACACACACCCCAATTCAATGCAGAGGAATTCAACTCCCAGCATTAGAACAAAGACAAACAGGTGTTGCCAGACTTTTAACCATTCCTGCCTGAGCTGGCAGGAAGCCTTTTACCCAATCCAAATTGAAGGTGAACCCCAATCTCACAGTCAACCCAAGGCATATATCCCACACACCTCACTATCCAGATCATGTTTACAACAGCTATCCACCTTGCCCTTCCTGGCAGGTAGAGCAAATGGTTAGCCTTCTGCAGAAATGCATCTCTGACCTCATGGTGCATTTTATGGCTCTCTTCTCTGGGGGAAAAGCCTCTATCAATGTCCCAGACACTCTCTAGTGTGCTTCAAACCACCTTACATCTCTGGGACAGAGACAACACAGGATATAGAGACCTTCCACTCTTCCATTATGGGCAAGGGGGTAGTAGCAGAGCATCTGCTTTCCATGCAGAAGGTCCCAGGTTCAATTCCTGGCATCTACAGTTAAAAGGATCAAACAGTAAGTTATGTGAGTGACCTCTACCTAAGACCCTGGAGATCTGCTGCCTGTCTGAATGGACAACATTTATTTATTTTGCATTTATATCCCGCCCATCCGGTAAACGAGCTCAGGGTGGGTTACAACATTTCTATAAAAACAATAAAATTTTAAAATTCATTATAAACATATAAAATCAATAAGCATAGCTTGCTGTAGGGAGAATCCGGCCCTTTGATGTAGGTAGGTATGGCCGGTTATCAGTAGGTGGGAGACAGCAACCTCGGGGGACCATGTATGGACGCCTGCTGCCTCAGCCAAAAGCCTGACAGAACAGCTCCATCTTGCAGGCCCTGCAGAATTGAATAAGATCCCGCAAAGCCTTCAGTAGGGAGCATGTTCCACCCGGTGGGGGCCAGGGCAGAGAAAGCCCTGGCCCTGGTTGAGAATAGGCGGACGTCCTTTGGGCCAGGGATCACCAAGAGATGTTGACTCTCAGAGTGTAATGTTGACTCTCAGAGCGTAATGCACCTTGAAGCAGATCTGGTACTCAACCGGCAACCAGTGCAGCTAATGAAGCACATGCTGAATGTGAGCCCGCACAGGCATCGACATCAGCAGGCATGCCACCGCATTTTGTACCAGCTGTAATTTCCAGATCAGTTTCAGGGGTAAGCCTGCGTAGAGCGAGTTGCAGTAATGAAGCCTGGAAGTGACCACTGCATGGGTCACTGTAGCTAAGTCCTGGGGGGAGAGAGAGGGCTTCAGTAGCCTGATCTGCCTAAGATGGAAGAATGCAGATCTGGCAAGTATAGCAACCTAGGCCTCCATAGATAAGAAGGTATCCAGCTTTACTCCCAGGCTCCTGACCGACTGGGCCAGCACCAAAGGTGCCCCTTCCAGTGTGGGAAGCCTGGTGCCCACCTCCATACTCCCACAACCAGTGTTCCCTCTAAGCTGGGTGTGAGCTAGCTCACAGTTTTTTAGCCTCCAGCTCACACATTTTTGTCTGACCTCAGGAAGGATGGCTCCAGAGCAAACCAATTTATGTAGGAGCCAAATGGCTCGCTCACAAATTTAATGTCAGTTGCTCACAAAGTGGAATTTTTGCTCACAAGACTCCGCAGCTTAGAGGGAACATTGCCCACAACCCAGGTACAGGACCTCCATCTTCGATGGGTTTAATTTCAATCGACTCTGCTGCAACCATCCAGCCACAGCGTCCAAAGTCTCAGCCAGATTTCCAGGAACAGAGGACGGGTGACGGTCCATTAACAGATAGAGCTAAGTGTCATCAGCATACTGAGAGGCCAATGGTCTGATTCAATACATATTCCACCTCAACAATTCCATGTGTTCCAGGCAATCCTGGAATGTAGGGGAGCCCAGCTGGTTTCTATAATGCACCCTCTTAGCTCTTGCATCCAGTCCCAAAACAAAGAGGAAAGCCACTGAATGACCTTGGGCCAGTCTCTCTCATTTTCTTCCCTCTCTCTCAGCCTAACCCAAACGTCACAGACCCACATAGAACAGCTGATAGTGCACACATGTAGAGAATATTTTGTGTGTATATGTGTGAGGAAGAATTTTGGGTTTGCCTAAGCTGCCAAGTGGGGTCGGGTAAACCCCGCTTTGGAGGCCCGATTTCCGCCGCGGCGGAATCAGGCCCCGGGGGGAATCCCACCCTGGCGTGCGTGTCACCAGGAAGTGACGTTATGACGCCGGGCACACTGGGGGTGGGGCCACGACCATCTGAGGGGAAACTCTATGGCTTCCCCTCGAATGGTTGTGGCCCCACCCCCAGCGTGCCCGGTGTCATAACGTCACTTCCTGGTGACGTGTGTGCGGCACGCGTGCTCCGGGATCCACCTGGGAGTCCCCCGCTGCAGAGGTAAGTTATATTTGGCAACCCTAGGTTTGCTACTTTATTCTGGTTTTTACTGGAAATGCCTTTGAGAACTATTATTCTTCCACTGCTCTAACCTTTGGCTTGTTCCTCAATATGGTACACCTCTGGTTTCTCAGCTTGTGCTTCTTGTCCATACATCTCTTTCAGTTTGTTGCCCACAGTCCTAGCCTTGAAACAGAAATGCTTATAATTCTGCCCTCCCCCTTCCTATCATGTGACCAATGCAGCAAAAAAAATGTGGTAGATGGGGAAACCCTTCAGCCTGACCCACATGGTGTGATGAACAAGATTTAGACCTCCATCTGAGACGTCCACGAGTGCTCCATTTAAATCCTCTGCTCAGCTGAAAAGCAACCAATGATTTACACAGGGGAGAAAATAAAGTGCTACAATTTATTTGCTCTGACCTGGATGGCCTAGGCTGGCCTGATCTTGTCAGATCTTGGAAGCTAAGCAGGGTCGGCCCTGGTTAGTACTTGGATGAGAGACCCTCAAGGAAGTCCACAGTTGCTATGGTAGAGGTAGGCTGTGGCAAATCACCTCTGGTCATCACTTGCCATGAAAATCCCATGAGGGGTTGCCATAAGTCAGCTGCAACTTGATAGCACTTTCCACCACAATTTATTTATTACTTACCCTGTTTCAGCCCTGACCAGAACAGCTCAATCACATCAGATCTTAGAAGCTAAGCGGTATTTGGATGGGAAACCACCAAAGAAGTTCAGGGCTGCTACTAGGGATGGGCACAAACTGGGACAATGGAGGTCACTTTGGTTTGTGGGGCCGCACGAACCTTCATGGACCTCCCTGTTTACTGAACCAGTTAATTTTATGAGGTTCGTGATGTGGTAAAACGCCCCCCCCCCCCCGCAGGCTAGAGATGCCACAGGAGGAGACCCGCAAGAGATATCACTGAAATAACTTGCTTCTGTTTCAGCTGAACAGCTGACAAGTGCATCAGCCCCACTGTTAGGCTGAAATGGATGTGTGTGTGTGTGTGGGGGGGGAGTCTGCCCAGCTTTCCATATCATGACCCCCATCTCTATCACATTTTTATCTGGACCTTCCTCCAAGGAGCTCAGAGCGGTGTGTTGCTATCCCCTCCTCCAGTTTACCCTAACCGAGCCTCAAAGGTTGTTATGAGGTCAAGAAAGGGCCTGGCTTGAAGTCATCCAATGAGCTTAAAGGTTAGGCAGGGATTTGAACCTGGGTCTCTTTGGTCCAAATCTGACATTGTGTCCACTATACCACACTGGCTCCTGAGAGCAGCACTGTTAGTGGCCCAGGCTCCCCAATCAGGGACCTTAAAGCACCCCCTCTTAGGGTCACTGAAACAAACTCTCCTACCAGATGGGTCAGAAAGATGGGCACTTCCTTGGTAACATCAGCAGCAAAAGCTACCATCCCCCCTCCCCCCATGCTCCCCCCCTCTTTCTCTGGCCGTGTTTGTTTCCTTGTTTACCTAAGAATTGCAAATGGCAACAGCCAAAGCAGCACACATTTATTTCTAGTTAGTCCAGCTTCTCCGAGCCAGCAAAGTAAACAGCCTCTTCAGTCTCCCGCATTAAAGATGCATTTGTTCTCAACTGGTTATTCTTGAACCCATTTGCTGCTGTCGCATTTGTTTTGCACTTTGTGGTTCACCTGCCCGCCTACCCGTTGCTCTGCGCTAATAGCTCGAAAGTTCAGGTACTCAAGGGCAGTTTGTCAAGATGTGCGGATTAATATCTTGTCACACCTGATAAGGAGCCAGGCAATGATTTTTCAATCTATGTTTTACAGTTTCCATTGCAAATGTCCAAGCTTCATTCCTCCGACTCTTTTTCTTGGCGTTGCTAAAGAGAACTTTGATTCGGGAGGGGGCGTTACATTGTGTTAGCGGTGAAAAAAGGCAGGTTAAGTGCTCTTCCTCTGAAACTTTTAATCGGGGAACAGAGACACATAGATAGGACCACGATTCCTTGTGGCACTTGTTAGCAACCTTGAACATTTTCACCAAGGACAGTTAATGAAGTCAGAGTGAAAACATCTTCTTCTAACAGAAATGAGTGCAAACAATGAGCATATCACATGAAGATCACATGAAGCTGCCTTATACAGAATTAGACCATTGGTCGTTTTGGAGAGCCAGTTTGGTGTAGTAGTTAAGTGCGCGGACTAATCTGGGAGAACCGGTCTTGATTCCCCACTCCTTCACTTGCAGCTGCTGGTGTGACCTTGGGTCAGTCATAAGATCTTTCAGAGCTGTTCTCTCAAGGACAGTTCTGGAAAGAGCTCCCTCAGCCCCACCTAACTCACAGGGTGTTTGTTGTGGGGATGGGAAGGGAAAGGAGTTTGTAAGCCGCTCTGAGACTCTGAGTGAAGGGCGGGGTATAAATCCAATCTCTTCTCTCTCTTATCTTCCCTCATCAAGGTCAGACTCGTCTACTCAGACTGGGACCTTTGACAGGCCAAGATGATGCTCTATCAATGAGCCATAGAGGAGCTCTGGTAGACTGGACCAATTAGTCCCTTTAATCCAGGAGTCCCAACCGGTGTTCCCTCTAAACTGAGTGAAAGCTTGCTCACAGTTTCTTAGCCTCTGGCGCACACATTTTTGTCTTAGCTCAGGAAGGATGGCTCCAGAGCAAACTAATTTATGCAGTACCCGAATCGCTCGCTCACAACTTTAATGCCAGTAGCTCACAAAGTAGAGTTTTTGCCCACAAGACTCCACCGCTTAGAGAGGGCATTGGTCCCAACCATTTTAAGCCTCTGAGCACCTTTGAAATAATGACAGAGTAAGGTGGGCGCAGCCACAAAATGGCTGCCTCAGGAGGCAAAGACAACCACAAAATGGCTGCTGCTGCCAAAGCCATGTTTTCAAAAAAAAACTGCATGGCCAGTCAGAAGCTTTGTTGGGCAGAAGCCAGACCTGGCCCTGCCCACTTACTAAAAACAATGGGTAGGTGCCAGAAAAGGTTTTGGTGGGCACCATGGCACCCATGGGTACCATGTTGGGGACCCCTGCTAGTCCAACATATTGCTTCCATCCATCCAGATGCCCCCAGTAAGCCCATGAGGGTGGTAGAGATGTCAAACAGCTGGTATACAAGGTAACACTGACTTTGAACATGGAGGCTCCATTTAGCCACCCTGACTAACAGTTGCTGGTGGACTTGTTCTGCATAACATCTGCCTGACCTTCTTTTAGAGCCATCTCAGCCACAGCTACATTATGTGGACTGAAGGAGAGAGAAGAGATTGGATTTATACCCCGCTCTTCACTACCCAAAGGAGTCTCAGAGTGGCTTACAAACTCCTTTCCCTTCCCCTCCCCACAACAGACACCCTGTGAGGTAGGTGGGGCTGAGAGAGCTCTGACAGAAACTGCTCTCAGCTCTTATCAGAACTACGGCTTGCCCAAGGTCATCCAGCAGATGCAAGTGGAGGAGTGAGGAATCAAACCCGGTTCTCCCAGATTAGAGTCCGAGCACTTAACCACTACATGAGTGGGGTAAAATGCTTCATTTTGTCTATCCTGTCTCTGCTTCCTGTCTGCTTCATTGGATATCCTCTAAGTTCCAGTCAGTTCTCTGCATTCACTTTCCCTGAACCGAATGTAGGTTTGGATCCTATAGAAAATCTATGCTGACAGAAGATGAATTTGTCAGCTGCAGAGGACTTCTTTGGCCAACATGCCCCACAAGATGCTATTCCTAGAAAACAATGGATCCTCCCAAAAAAAGCATGAAGAGATGGCCAGATTTGGAAGTGGAATGAGGGAATTAGCAAAATTTCCTGGTACCCTTTCTTCAGCAGAAATCCTCAACCACAGCCAACACTTAATTTTATAAACTTCCATTGTGTTTCCCCCTTCCCCCTTAAGTAGCCTTTATTCCTAAACTGCAGGACTCAAATTCTTTAACCCTTCCTTACAGAGAAGATACTCCAGCAATAACCCTGGTTACTCTTCTCTGCACTTTTTTTTCCATCTCTACAATATCCTTTTATCAATGATGATAGCTGTAAACAGTCACACACACAGGCATTTTAAAAAACGTTTGCTCCTTTTCATCTTTGATGCCTGTTTTTCAGATTGACTTGGACCGTAAGAGGCAAACTGCTGTTGCATAATGGATAGAACGTTGGCTTGAAACTAGGGTTCGAATCCTGCCCTTCCAAAACTCACAGCTAAGTTTACCCTTCAGCCTTTGGCGCCAACTGGACATAGGCTCTCTCTTCTTCCAGTCCTCCTGTTGAGGGTCCCTGCGTGCAAGCCAGGCAGAAAAGCCATCAACAGAACAGCAGCTCTGTTAACACCATCCATGCTGCGCAAAGCTGGCCTTGAATTGCTGCTTGCCATGCAGATCTTAACAGCACCAGAGCCAAAAAGCAATGTCCTTAGCAAAAAATAACTTTGTCAATTACTAAGCGTCTCCCCCCCACCCCCAGCCCCGATGCTGTCTTTTTACAACCTGGAGGTAGTAATGGAATAGCCGTCCAGACTGAATTTCTGCTATTCAAACACCTCTTGAAGGTACAGGATTCTAGTGGGGGGGGGGGTGAGAAAGAGCCACAGAGCATCCCTAACGGGAAATAATTCCCTTATTGGCAGTGGATCTCCTGAAGCAAAAAAAAAAGCAGTGGAAAATGACAAATCACATCATTTTAATTCGATCACTGGCATTCAGCCTTTTCTCTGCATGTCGCTGTAAGGGAGACCCCTTAGAAACCCTTTTACAGATGGGACCTAATTCAGACATGACAGGGGTGGAAAGTGCCGTCAAGTCGCAGCCTAGTCACAGCAATCCCATAGGGCGTTCAAGGCTTTCAGTGGTGGTTGGCCATGGCCTGCCTCTGTGTTGCAACCCTGGACTTCCTTGGTGGGCTCCCATCCAAGTAGTAACCAGGGCTGACCCTGCTTAGCTTCCGAGATCTGACAAGGTCGGGCTAGCCTGGGCTTTTCAGACAGGTCATGCCAAAAGGTGGACTAGTGCTATGTTCAGTTGCAGCAAGGTTTTTAAAACCTTTATTTCTTTATTTGCCAGCATGATGAATGCTGGAGAAACCCTGACGATTCTCTCCTGATAATTTTTTTTTTGTTAAATAAACAGCAGCTGTCATGTGGCAACCAAGGGGGTTTCTTTGCTGTCTTGCAGGGCGCCCCCCCCCCCGCCCTGTTTTCAGAGCTGATGCTGGCAGATGCACCTTCAACATAGCTCTTCAATTTCATCCCCCAAGTTACAGTCAGTTCTTGGCAAGCTCCCTGCTCCCTCCTCAGCAATAATTCTTGCCAAGTTCCCACAATCGTTTTAGCCCTTCTAGAAGGTCAGGTGTAACCACAAAAGCATTGTGGCACAGCTCCTGCCCAGCATGTGGGAGGGGAAAGGTTTTGCTTTGGAGGGAAGGCAAATGCCATTCTGGCTGGTTCTGCATCTAGCATTCGCTCCACATTTTCTCAACTGGGAGGAAAAAGTGCAGCTCAAAGCCATACTCAAATACCCTGGGCCAACACTGTACTGACTGCAAAGTCACCCCTGAACGGCCATAGAACAGCCATAAATCTATGCAGAAGGTACCATAAAACCCGATGATCAAAGGAAGTGAAATTGGCATGGAGTGTGGAGACTACCATAAAATCCGATGATCAAAGGAAGTGAAATTGGCATGGAGTGTGGAGGCTACCATAAAATCCAATGATCAAAGGAAGTGAAAGCATGCAATGCAGAGGGGAATTTCTGTTCCAATGTAGGTTTGCTGAAACAACAGAGGGAAACGCCAATGCAGAATCGGCCCCATGTGGCAAAAGGAAACCTGCATCGAGGGTACTGGGAGGCTGGAGAGCCGAGAGCATAAAAAGTATAGTTTATCTCATTAAAACAAGCAGCCGTCTTGCTTTTACTGAAGTTTCATGAAAATGTCAATGCTTTCTGGAAATGGTGCAGGTCAGAGGTTTCCAAAACACACAGCAAAGACTTTGATTCAGCTGAAATTTTTACCAAAGCGAAAATACTCTGAGGGATATTTGAGCCTCCTGCTGTGAGTTCTGATTACAAGCCAATTATTGCTGAAATTTTGACATGAATGGATGTTGGGCTTTTCTCTACACACACACACACCCCTGCAAAAACCCCAAAGCTTATAATACTTTTAAAACAGTTCACTGGTAATAACCGGCTTCCAATAGAAATAACTCCTTGTTACATACTTATTCTACTACTATGAATGCAAGGACATTTGTAGCAGTAATAGAGGGTCCACACAGAAGGAGCCTCTTTTCTTGCCTCCAGTTTCCCTTCTCTGGTCTGAAATGTTAGAACACCCTCGGGCCTGAGATTCCGCCGGACACTACCCCTATCGTTGGATGGGATTTGGATTACCGCCATTTCTGTTGGGTTAATTGCAACTGCTGTTGTTTTAATTGGTGTGGTATTTATTAATTGTTTGAACTTGGTTGTTTATGCCATTTTAATGTTGTTAGCCGCCTTGAGCCAGATATCTGGAAAGGCGGGATATAAACATAAATAAATAAATTATCCAAATCACCGGAGGCCTTTTTTGCAATTTTATTAAGCAGCAGTAGCTATATCGCTGTCATGTAATGATACTATAGCAATATGACAAGTGATTTAATAAGGCCAGCAAAAAGCCTACTGTGGTATGTATGGGGGGGGCACCATGCAGACACAAGGGGAAACAGCGCTGACAGAGGTGGGGAGGTATGGAAATCTGCAATTTCCTATCCACATGGTAAGCAAACCTTCTTTGAGTGAGAGCTTTCCAGAAAAGCTGTACCAAAGCTGTTTTTGGAAAAAACAGACCAAAGGAAAGGAGGCCACAGAAGTGTGACTGCTGAGCAACTGGGAGACCAGGTTGTGTGAAATATATATATTTTTTAAAGAAGCTGCTGTTTTAGACAGAAGCAGAACACTCATGTGAAAACTTCCGAGACTGCTGCACTTCACACTTGCTTGGAATTAGCGCCATGCCCAGGACTACTGAGGAAAACCTCAAATTCAAACTGGAGCAAACAGGAGTCCTTTCCCATCCATTAAACTACTTGCACTTGGTTTGGAGGCAGGGCCGGCTCCAGCTTATTTTGCACCCTAGGCGAGGATCCTTTCTGCCCCCCCCCCCGGTGCACCCACCAATTTTCAAAAATAAATGCATTTTAGGAAGAATGAAAAACACAAATAATCAAGAAACTCCCAGAGTACGGGGCCGGGTGCAGTTTTGTGCCCCTAAGGGCCGTCCCGCTCTAGGCGATTGCCTAGTTCGCCTAGTGAGTGAGCCGGCCCTGTTTGGAGGCAGCGGAGAGAGCTGCGATGTGCTGGTGTACAGCTATGAACCAAGAGCCCTTGGGTCACAGATTCAAGGCTGGAAACGACAGATCCATTCTGCTACATATTTTCATCTCATCATTGCTACTATTTAAAGCCACATTCAGCCTGCAAGAGACTCAGAACAGCGTATGTAACTGCAAGCCAACACCAGCTTTTCTGCACAAATGCACAGTGAGGCTGTGTCATCCCTGACTGAGGACAGAAGGGAAGGAGGGGGCACTCCCAGAAACGCACACCTGTCTCCTCCATGTCTTCCCTTCCAAACATTTCTCCTTTCCTATTCTCAGCAAGAGATTTCTTCTCTAGGCAAATTCCAAAAATGACTATAGCTTACATCGCTTCCCTTCCCTTCCCTTCCCACCCTCGACAACGTGCACCATCAGTTATGGCTGCCCTTGCCCTAGAGTTGCCAGCACAAAGCGGGCACCTGGCAGGAAACTTACCAGGTGGGGGGAGACTCCGCCAACAATGCTGACATCACTGCCTTGTGCTGGCATCCCTCTCATTCCCTGAGACTAACACCAGTGGAAGATTTTCCCCAAATGCTTAGAGTGTTCCCAGAACATGCTGGTGTCACTTCTGGACACACAAGGAGTGACTGCAGTGAGTTGGAATTCCCATTTCCTGTTTCCCCCCCCCCTCCCCCGGATTTCCCTTTTTATTTTCACCTGCAGTCCAGCTGAGCAACAGAAGCAGGCATCCACATGCAAAGGGGGGGATCCCCCGTCGCCAGCGGGAGCCTCACAAGTAACTTCCTTTCAAGTTGAAATCTCAGAACGAATCTTCATGTGTTCTGTGAGTTTCTAAAGCAATTCTAGATTTTGTTCTTTAGGCTAAATAGACACCTGCACCTCACTTCAAGGTGCGTGGGAGGGGAAGATGCAAAATCTATGGTGCACTACCTCTCAGGCACTGATCTCTCAGTGGAAATTGCAAGGAATGTCAAGATGACACGAGTATCATTCTTCATTTGAAGTCTGAACACAATTCAGTTTGCAAGAGCTGGAGAAGACATGCGAAAAATCCTCCTTCATCCTAAAAGGCCGCTCCTGTAACGTCCTGCCACCTACGAAGACGCAAACACTTTTGAGGATTGGTAGGGAAGAGACGCAAAGGGTAGGACAAGGACACTGTCAAGCACTACTGTGAAATGCTTCAGTCTCAATGCCAATGCTTCAGTCTCATTTCTTTTCTTTTTTTAAAAAAGGAATTTTATTTTTTGTAACCAACAAACAAAAACAAACATAAATACACACACGTTGTGGGATTCCATTTACATCCTTGTTATGTCTAATATGTTACCTCATACATTGTCTGCTTGTATATTATTCATTTTTACCACCATGTAGTTTGTGTAAATATTTGCATCATATTTAAAGATATAGTTCGTACTTTCTTCTAATACGGTTATATGACCATATTGTTTATTTATTGTAGTCCTCTAACCATTTGTAAAATCTCGACCAGGTATTTTCAAAGCTGCCTTCATCTTGTTCTCTCAAAATTAAAGTTAGATTATCCATCTCTGCAGATTCAAGTATTTTGTTTATCATTTCTTCTGATATCAGATATCTTGGTAGCCCTTGAAGAAAAAGATCTGGTCCTTTAAAAGGCAATGCTCTGCTTTCCCTAATTATGAACATTTGCTTTTTTAAAAGATCATCTTCCCCCATTGTTGAACTGGATTAAAAATGCAAGTGTATCTATTTCAAGGGGGGAAAATGGCACCTAGTTCTTAAAAAAAAGCAACAAAACTCAGAAGTAAGAACAGGCAAGTCTTGCATCTCTAGTATTTGTTACAAAAGAGGCTACCTCATCGCAAAATCTAATCCTTTATTTTTTCAATGAAACTTTACTGTTAGTAAAATCCCAATGAAATTCCAAGATGTGCAGGGATTGTCTTTCCACCCCACTGCTCTGCAAGCCTCATTCTATGAATCATAATCAAAATAACCCCCACACTGAAATACCTCCTGTTTCAGGCTTACTAAATACACTATAACAGCTCGCAGGGACTCATTAGGCTTTATCTCGTAAATTGCATGGGAATGGCTTCTTATTACCGATGATGATACCCCTGGGCTGTCCTCAGTTATGTCAGGGAACTGTTAAAAGCCTTCTACACACCACAGCTCAATGTAATGCATTAATAATAGCTCCGTTTTCCAAAAGGAACTCATGACCCCTTTCCTCCCAATGTAGTCAGTGGCTGATGCAGATGCCCAATAACAAGATGAAAATTAAAAAACAAAACAAAAACTAGTCAGGTCAGAAATGTGCATTCCAACACACTTTGGTATTTAAAGAAAAAAAATCAGATTTAACCCTATCCTATCCTTTTTATATGTCTAAAGAGACCCACATGGATTGCATTGATAGCCCTCCATTCTGTAGTCATGGAACTCAAGGCACCATGCACCAGGTTCCCAACTGGCCTCCTATCCAGGCTATGACCAGCACCAAACTCACTTAGCTTCAGTTCTTACATGTGCCATTTAGATACATCAGAAGGCGGTCTTGCCTAGACAGGCTCATGCCACAAGACGTTTGTCAGTCAAAGTCATTAATACTCGTAATACATTCTTTTTTCCCCATTTTGCAGTGTTCTGCTTTTCTCCCAAGGTGGTACTCAAGGAGATGTACATGGGGTTCCCAGATGCTCCATCTAGACATGGCCAGACTCATGTCAGCTTAGTTTCAACACAGTTACTTTATCATTGTGGTGGTAAGTATCAGTATGGGCCAGTATTCAGTACCAGGAGTGGCCAATGGTACCTCCCACTTTCTGCTTTGAGCCCCCCACCCTGAGAAAGAGTACCAGTAATAATTACTTTCATCCCCGTGGCCGAGACTTTTGATGCAACCCACCTTAGATAAGGGCATAGTCCAACTGCTGGCCATGATTATCAACTGAAGACCAATGGTACAGGTATTACTGGTGGGAAGGGACATCAAGTGGCAGCTGACGTATGGCACTCTAAGGTTAAGGCAAGAGAACAGCAGAAACAGTTTACATTGCCTACCTCTGCATAGCAGCCTTGGTCTTCCTTGGTGGTCTCCCATCCAAATACTAATGAGGGATGACCCTGCTGGGCTAACCTGGGCCATACAGGTCAGAGGCAGGCATTACTACTAGGAAACCTTACAAGGCCAACAAGATTTTAATCACATGGCTTAATACTGGTTTTATAGCAAGGGAGTAGTTTATGCAAACAAATAATGCAGCAGTTATCTCAGGTTTCTTTCCCAAGACTACTAACTCCCATTTCAAGCATTTTCAACCACAGAGAGGGTATTTCAAACCTAATGCCTTTCTGAAGATCTTCACTATCAAAGCAGTGGTTACAAACTCCATAGCAACCTCAGAACACACACCTGGCAGAGCTGTTTGCAACAGTTATGGGGGCTTTTGCATTCCTTTCCCAAGAGAACAAATGACCCTGAACCATTATTTACAAATCGATTCTTCCCCCTCCCCCATAGTATCTGATTTGCAGATCTACTCCCGGCAGCTTCTCAATAACCATTTTAACTAACAATGAAACTTCAGAAGCGATGACTGAAGAAATTCCATCTGGGTGCTCAGCAATCAGTAGAAAGTGTGCAGACCCACTAAGATAAAAAACCCTCCCCCAGCCCCATTGCAAAGAACCAGAAACAGCAGACTAAGTGGCATTGTTTTCACAGGCGTCGTGTCAGCACTCGTCAGCTCCCCAGGAAATAACAACCACACAATCTTGTTTGGATTCCAGGATCTGACCTTATCGCTTGCACATACTGCAGCTCCAACACAATTCCCCCGCTTTTGAATGCCATATGCCTTGCCTGCTCCAGGGAATGCCTTAGCACTTAGACATTAAAAGTAATCGCTGCATTGACAACTGGAGATTTGAAGCATGGCCCCAGATTCCTCCGGCATTCCCCTGTCAAAGTCAAAGGGAGCAGTAAAGTTTCTGCTGAAGCTGACATTGTGCAGGTGCAGATGGAACATGGGCCCCATTTTTGTGCTTCCAACAGAAGGATCCACATCTGCTGGTGATTTTTATGGCTTGTTTTTATATTGAGAATCGTATGGTCTTTTTATTTTTTATTGTATTTGTCTGCATTTATTGTGTATTGACTGAACTCGGACTTTCCTTATAGCCCACCTTTCTCCCAGCAAGAACCCAAGACCGGTAACAACAAGAGATAAAATAAAAATAATCATCCATTAAAATTAACACAAATAAATAGTTGATAACAGTTAACTAAAACAGTTCCATCAGAGCCCATTCAAACTGCCCCATAAGGTCTTTTACATCATACCTCTGGACACAGAGCAGGGGTCACTGGAGGAATGGGGGGGAGGTAGCTGTGAATTTCCTGCACTGTGCAGGGAGTTAGACTAGATGACCCTCGGGCTCCCTTCCTGTCTTGCAGCTGTGCAGGGAAGGCCTTGAGGGTCAGTGCCTGCCTTACCTCTTCCCGGAAGCTGTTCCATAGCAGGCATGACCATCAGAGAACACACCCTCAAAAGTAAGGATAGTCTGTGTTACCTTCAGAGCCACCAGCAAGTGGATCTCTGGAGAGGCAGCTCAATTTTTTTTAAAAAAATAAACAACTTTACATTGCATCTGGAAAGGTTCTATTCATGCAGCCAAGAATGACTCACCCAATTTCCTCCATGCAATTTAAGCTTAGAAATGAATGTTGATGACATCAGTCATTAAGCGACACTGGTGGACATTCCATTGTGGAATGAGAACACTCCCAGCATTCCCCACAACTATATACGTGACCACCTAAACCCAGCTCCAGCTCCCTTACCTGAGACCAGGGCTATTTTGGGGGCAGAACGCACAGGAACGGAGTTCCGGCTGGCTCCCAAGTTGGCCACGCCCAGCAGGAACCTATTAGCATTATAGGCCACACCCAACAGCAGAAATTCATTAGGATTGGCTACATTAGGGATGTGTGGCCTAACATGCAAAGGAGTTCCTGCTACAAAAAAGGCCCTGAGTTTTGACAACAAACAAGGTAAACAGAATAACAAGCAAAATGTGGGTGCGGCTGGATAACCACACTTCTGGTAACATGTGGATGCGTCCTAATGTGCTAATGAGCTTTGCTGGCAGGGTGTGGCCTAATATGCTAATAGGGTTCTGGTGTTGGGTGTGGCCTATTATGCTAATGAGTTCCTGCTGGGCTTTTTCTACAAAAAGAGCCCTGCCTGAGACGTGGAGGGAAAGATTTCATTCAGAAAGTTAATTGTTGGCAAATGCTTCAGACCAGATTATTTATGTGGAGACACCAGCATTACCCTTCCTTCAACCCTTCCTACTCTGCCCACCCGTTAACCAGCAAGACCGAAGAGTGTTAGCCATACATACAAAGCAACCTTCAGCAAACCCCACACAACCACTTGTACACCAACTGAACGACTTGATGCAGGAACTATGCCACCACGATGCCTAGATACTTGCTTAGATCGCTCTGTGTAAAACACAGAACTCTTACCCCAATCTAGGCATTCTGTTGGTCACAGAATCTGTGCAACCTTAGAAGGACAGTGTACTGACTCAAGAAGTCCCAACAGAACTAAGCCACTGCAGTGTGACTCCCTCTCAGTGGATTTCCATGTAATGGAGTTAGGGTTGCCAACTTCTAAATGGGGGGCTGGAGTTCTCCTGGAATTACAACTGATGTCTAAACCATGGAAATCAGTTCTTCTGGAGAAAAGAGCAGCTTCAGAAGGTGGACTCTATGGCATCACAGCCACTGTTCCCTCTAAGCTGAGTTAGTGTGAGCTAGCTCACAGTCTTTTAGCCTCCGGCTCACACATTTTTGCCTTAGCTCAGGAAGGAGGCCTCCAGAGCAGACTAATTTATGCAGTAGCCAAATCGCTCGCTCACAACTTGAATGCCAGGAGCTCACAGAGAAGAATTTTTGCTCACGAGACTCCGCAGCTTAGAGGGAACATTGGTCACAGCCCTGCCAAGCTCCTTCACCTCCCCAGACTCCATCATCCCCAGGCACCGGTCACCAAATCTCCAGGAATTTTCCAAGCCAGACTTGGCAACCCTAAATGAAGGTAAAATGCTGATGGGACCCGTTTCAAGACAATCTAAGAGTTCCAGCTCACCATACTGGCACCGCAGGCCCTGAAATCCCTCTGGACACTGGCACATCTGAGACGTTCCGCCATAGCATTTCCCTCCGTTGAAGCAAGTTCTGACAGAGCACAAAGCTAGAGAGCAAAGGGGGAGTCAACAAGGGTGTGTTAAGGTGTGAAGTCTGCAAAGGCTCCAGGACACACACACAAAAAATATTTCAGTTGCTACTTAACTATCAATTTGCACCATCTGACCTTCCAAGCGACTGGTATCTTTTTAACATGTCTGCTTCCAAACATGAACACATCTGGAGCTCAGTGGTAGAACAAGAACATATGCTTGGCATGCAGAAGGTTCCAGGTCCAATGCTAGCTTCTCCAGTTAAACCACCTTAGGTGGCAGCTTTTAGAAAGAAGTATAAAGCCAACAGTCGTGATAGTCTGACCCACAATCAAACAGTCATAAGACTTATAAAGAATGCTGTTTATAAAGAGACGCCCGGGATCCAGTAGAAACATAGCAGCATATTTTGAGCTTGAATGTTAATTGAGATCAGCATCCTATCTGAATTTAATATTCTTAAGACTTGTTGTCTAACATTTATGAAACTGAGAGCTTTGGCACCACTATAATATCTCCCGAAGAAGATCCATTTTTTTAAAACATAGTTATGTAATCCGGAGAAGACGTTGATCATGTTGTAGTGCTTTAGATTGCAATACATAAACAGCATTCTTTATAAGTCTTATGACTGTTTGATTTGTGGGTCAGACTATCACGACTGTTGGCTTTATACTTGTTTAACTGATTGGGTCGTGTGTGTCCAGATTTTTTTGTAGCTTTTAGAAAGAACCTTTCTCTGTGAAGACACTGAAGAGCTGCTACCTGCCCGGGTGGGTCATGCTGAGTCAAAGGAACCAACAATCTGTTTTAGCACACGGCAGTTTCATATACATGGAAACTCACTTGTTTTTTTTTAATGAGTAAACTTGAAGAGAACCTCTCAGGCAGGGTTCCCCAATATGATGCCGACGGGCACCTTTCCTGGCACTTGCCATTAGTGTTTTTAGAAAGTGGTGGGGCGGGTGGGGCTTTTGCTCATCAGGGTTTCTGACTGGCCATTCAAGATCTGATTTGCTGTGCAATTTTTTTTTAACAGTTGTTTCAACAACAGCTGTCACCACAGCACAAGGATCTTCACGGCAGGACTAAAGACAACTGTGTGTCTACAAGCAAATGTTTTTAAACAAGATGTTACTTTAAGAAAATGCATCATGCTAAGTGGAGCTTCTGCCTGAAATGTTCAAGAGTTACTATTGGAGTTATGCATAACCCCCCCTCCCTATGATTCAGCAGTTGGCTCCCCCACTTGTGGCTGCCATTTTGTGGTTGGGTCCACCATCCACTCTCAGAATTTCAAGGTTGCCCGTGGTCACAAAAAAATATTGGGGACCAACACTCCCTCTAAGTTGTTGGAGTCTTGTGAGCAAAATTTCTACCTTGTGAGCTACTGGCATTAAAGTTGTGAGTGAGTTGTGATTTGGCTACTGCATAAATTAGTTTGCTCTGGAGCCATCCTTCTCGAGCTAAGACAAAAATGTGTGAGCTGGAGGCTAAAAAACCGTGAGCTAGCTCACACTAACTCAGCTTGGTGTAGTGGTTAAGTGAGCGGACTTTAATCTGAGAGAACTGGGTTGGATTCACCACTCCTCCACTTGCAGCTGCTGGATGACCTTAGGCAAGCCATAGTTCTGTCAGAGCTGTTCTCTCAAGGGCAGTTCTGGAAAGAGCTCTCTCAGCCCCACCTACCTCACAGGGTGTCTGTTGTGGGGAAGGGAAAGGAATGGAAAGAAATTTGTAAGCTGCTCTGAGACACCGAGGGAAGGGCAGGGTATAAATGTATTGATTGATTTTATTGATTTTTATCCCACCCTTCTGGCCTAGGCTGGCTCCAATCTCTTCTTCTTCTTAGAGGGAACACTGTTGAGGACCCCTGATTTAAGGTATGTTCTCACCCAAGCAGCACAGTGTGAGAAGTGGACCCAGTATTGGACAAACCCAACACTTACCATGTAGGCATCCAGGTTCATCATCCTTTTTCCTGCCCCAGCCAGGACAACACTTAAAGACAGTGTGATGCTCCATGCTGTACACTTGCTTATAGATGGTGTAGTAGCCAGTTCTATTTAAAAAATTACCCAAAAAAAATGGTCAAAAACTATCCTAGTTTGAGATGGTTCAGAAAACAGTCATTGTCTGCATCCAACACTTCATGGCACATTATTCATTTATACAAAGGGGTGGTTCTTCCAAACCAGTGCTCAGGAAACACCCATACCATCAATTTATCCTCCATGGAAACCTGTAAGTTGTAGTGGGGAGGGCCAACATTACACATTTCTTATGTTTGTTGGGAGGTGACAGGAGGACTTTGTACCAGATGGCTGATGAGAGTTTTGTGCCCCCCAGATGCATGCTGGCCCCCTTTCTCTGGACTTTTTACATCTAACACAGGTGAAATGCCATTCTCCTTTGTCTTCTCTCTGGGAGTTCAGCTGCTGTGGAGAAAGCTTTGGATATTATACTTTCAAGTCAGCTGCATTTCATAGGTCCAGATCTAGTGGTCTATTATTATTGGTTTGACCCTGACCTGGATGGCGCAGGCTGGCTCGATCTCTTCAGATCTCAGAAACTAAGCAGAGTTGGCCCTGGTTAGTATTTGGATGGGAGGCCACCGAGGAATACCAGGGTTGTTATGCAGAGGCCAAGCAGTGGCAAACTACTTGTGAACATCTCCTGCCTTGGAAACCCTATGGGGTCACCATAAATCTGCTGCAACTTGATGGCAATCTCTCCTTATATATAATTGAATAGTGGGTGCCAAAGTTCTAATTCTAAAATGCACTCCCTTAGTGTATGGCTGATGGCACTGCTCCTCAGCATATATCGCCACCAATCAGAAGGCAAAGCCCGGGTCGCGCCCACACCACAACTGTGCGACAACCTGGTCTTTTGCATATGGAAGCTGATTGGACTTCAGTCCATTCCACACCTCAAACTCCCCCCCCCCCGCAAGGCAGTTGGAATTTTCAGTTGCATAACATACCTCATAGGGGAGAGGTGAATGGGTAACAATGGTTACCACTCTCCAGGTGAGGGCTACAGATAACTCAAACATACAAATGCTCTTCAGGTAGCAGAGATCAGTCCCTCTGGAGAAAACAGTGGACTCTGTCATTAAACCCTGCTGAGGTCGCCACAGGAAACTGACACTGTTTGCCCAAAGCCAGAGCACTCTCCCAGAGCCTCTTTCTAGATCCCGTTGTATTTATTTCCGCAACGGGCATTATTTCTAGTGTATACATAATTTTGGAAGAACTTTGTTTTACGTACTGGATTTGTGACTTTAACTGTGCTTATATTCAGATATATTTTCAAACAGACTTGTGCGGGAACAGGCACTTATCTTTTGCAATACAGTCCAAGTTATGGCTACAGAGTTTCATCTGTATAACCACCTTGCTCACACCCAGTTATCAGTGTTCTTTGAAAGCATCCCCCACACCCCAGTGTTATGGTGTTTCTGTGCAGCTCTCAGGTTTCCCCCGGCTTTCCTGTTTTGGGAAAGATCACAACAAAGCTAGGGTGGCACCCATGTCGACAGGAAAATCTGGATCTTCCCAGTCCTGTCCCAATCAGCGTCATCTTTTCAGTCTGGACTCCTGCAGTGGCCATTTCCCCCATGACTGGAGAGCTGTTTTTTTAATCAGCAATTGAGTATTTTTGTAACAACCTGTCTATCATGTTCTTTGAAATCCCGACTTTCATTTTAAAAAACCAAACCTCTAGCTTTTTTTTTTTTACCACAGAGAGATACCTGTCCCCTTAAATCTCCACAATGAGAAGGGCAAAAGGCATACATTTTAAAAAATGAAAGATGAGGATTCAGAGAACCTGACAGACAGGTTGTTATAACATGACAATGAGGTTCAATTGCTGATTTAAAAAGAAAACCCCCCAGAAAAGCTCCCAGGGGCATGAGGGGGAGGGACAGATGCTGTTGGGGGACTGGAACAGGGTAAATGCAGGAAAATCTGCTCTGTGGAAGCCCCACTGCTGCTGTGCTGTTAGGAGCAGCTGCAAGAACCATGGGGAAACCACACAAGCGTATCCTCATATGGAAAACACCTTAAAGGAGAATGGTGAAGACAAAGTGAATCTGGTTTCCTCATGTACCACAAGAGTTACCAGCATGGTGGACACCAATAAGCCTACATATATGGAAAGTGCCTTTAAACATGGCCAGCCATGCATGGAAAAGGGCTGTAGTTGTAGCCCCATCCTATATAATTCAGCTTTACTGGGAAAAGTGAAGCAGGCAGAAAGTGGCTACAAAGTGGGGAACTGAATGGGGAGGGGCTCCCCTATTCTTTAAAAACTGGATTCAGTTTGTCCACTTGCCCTTAAAGACAGCAATATTGCGTTCCCCCAGTCTGAAATGGGGAACTATTTTAGTACTATTGTCCCTTCACAAGTTTGCAATGCATTCTTGCACAAAGGAGGCTAACCTTTCATATACTGCACCCACACCTATACTGCCAAATCAAACACATGAGCGGCCATTTCCAGATCCTCACATTTGTAGAACACAATGGCTAAGAACTAATTATACCGAAACATTTTTCCCCTTCCAGCCAGTGAGAGAGGAGCTTTGTAATACCAGCCTATTGAAAATAAGAGTCCACAGACCTTTTAATTAGGCCAGGTATAATGTGAGAACATGGATCCAACTTGTAAAGAAAGAGGGGGAAATATGCAGAAAACAAGATTTCTTAATCATGAACGATGACCCAACATTTGTTCAATGAGCAGTCAGAAAGGATGAATAGGTCCTGGATAGCCTCCTAGGTTAATATCCCAGGGATCCAATGCTGTACTTATTTTTCCAGTGCTCAACTTGAGAGTTTCATGCTGTTTGAGCATGTGTTATGGCCACCACTGACACAACTCCTGTCGTAAAAGCTAATGGCTAAAACAATAAAATTTTATTACTCGTGTGTCTGCCCTGGCATTCCTAAATTTATCTTCTGCAGTACTTCTGTGGCATAGAAGAACCAACTGTTTTCCAATTAACAAAAGCTTCCCTACCTGTTACCTGGGGGAGATACATACGTCAACAGGCCAATCCAAAAGCAAACAAAAAAACCCCATACAACTGTATCCAGTGCATTTCTTTATGCAAAGTCTGTCCATTCTACATTCTGTGCAAAAGTTACTTCACTCCTCTGGGAATGATCTCCAAGTTTCTGCTACTTCCATAATTTTTAATAAGAAAATTAAAAGCAAAAATCAAAGAGATCGTCAGAGGGAAGGAGGGTAGGAAGCAGCCAGGCTTCCATCTAACATGCCTGGATACAGCTCCAACCAAGAGGAGCTCTCCCGTTCCAGCTTACAAACATTATTAGAAGAGAAGGCAAGAAGCAATCAAGAGCTGACAGCCAGCACTACAGGCTGGTTAGAGCAGAGGTGTCAAACTCATTTGTTACAAGGGCTGGATCTAACATAAATGTCACTTTGTCGGGCCAAGCCATGCATACCATAAAATGTAATGCCAGGAACAGGAGATATAAACTTTATAAAGGACACAGGCAACTCCAATTAACAATTTTATTTTTTACTCAAAATACAGGCTTAAAACATTTAACACTCTTACATTATTTCCTTAGAACAAAGTTTGAGTCCAGTGGCACCTTTAAGACCAACAGAATTTTATTCAAGATATTAAACACTGGACTCTCTTTTCTGGTATTTCCTTAAAAGTATCTCCCTGATGTCCACCCTCCCACTTCCACTGCCCATTACTCATCAGCACTGCGACAGCATCTAGGGATGTAATGGACAGCCTCTGTCATCTGGCAATCAAGGTAATGACCAGTTGCTCGTGGGCCAAACAAAAGCCCTGGATGGGCAGGTTCCGGCCCATGGGCCGTATGTTTAACACCCCTGGGTTAGAGTGCTGGGCTAGGACATGAGAGAACCAGGTGTGAATTCCTGTTCTGCGATGGAAGCTCTCCAGGTGATCCCTGGCCCATTTATTTATTTAAAGATTTCTATCCCACTTTTCCTCTCGGTTCAAAGTGGCTTGAAGACTCTCAGCGTAACCTACCTCCCATGGTAGTTGTTTTGAAGACAAAGAGAGAATGTTGCGATAAGCTGCTTTGGGTCCCCACTGGGCAGGAAAGTGTGTATATATTATTTTAAAAAACAATGAAAACAAAGCAGCCAGCTAAGAATCCGCTCTCAAAGAGACCTTTTTGTTCCATTGTCCTGTGCATTGTCTGGGTGCCGGTAGGCAGTCACCTCCCTATGTAAAATGTGGCCCTAGATAGACAATTAAATTGTATGTAAACCGCGCAGAGACCCTTCGGGGTTAGAGCGGTATAGAAACTGAAAGCTAAATAAAAAATAAATAAAATAAATAATCCCTGTGACCTGCTTTTGGTACTAATATATGGCTGAAAAGAGGAATAAAATTTAGCAAACATACACACAGAGTTTGTGCGTTACCTTCTCTCATGGCTCACGCACCACCTCTGGGCCCCACAATCCTGCTTCCATGTTTTCACAAAACGGGTGAAGGCTTGTACACATGGCTGCTGATGGGCCACCATCGCCACTTCTTGTTCCGGACATACATTTGGCCTGCAATGTAGGAGAAACAGTAAATCGGTGCCACAACACTAGATAACTCAGGAATAGAATCAAGCAGTCCAACACGATACACGTGAAGAAATGAAGTGGCCTTATACTGAATCAGACCACTGGTCCATCAAACTAAACCTATTCAGAATGTCAGCAGCTCTCCAGAACTCAAGGCAGAGGACTTTCACATCTCCTGCTACCTAATCCCTTTTACTGGAAATGCCAGGGATTCAACCTGGGACCTTCTGCATGCTGAGCAGGTGCTCGACCACTGAGCAGCAGCTCCTTCACTGATATCCTGATTAGAAATGTGAAGGGCCAGGAAAAAAACGGAAAAATTCGGGGGGGAAAACGGTTTTTCCCCATTTTTTTCCTGAAACCTTTTTTGTTTTTTTCCAAAAAATTGGAAAAATTGGGGGGGGGAAAGAATTGATTATGGAACATTTCATTTTAACATGATGAATAAAGTATTTTAAGACAAGATGTTCAAATATTTTCCAAATCATTTCTAAAAAATATGTATGGTATCAAATTGATCTAATTTCTATGCACTGAGGACAAGCAAGTCCTAGGTTACAAACTGAACTCTCCAATGCAAGAACAAGATGCATTTCTTCGTTTAGGAGGTGGTATTGTCACAAAAAAAGTTTTCAGTTTTGTTTTTGCATGTGGGAAAGTATTCTGTTTGTAATAGTTGTTTGGATACACTATATTTTTAATGTGCTAGTTGTGATAATTTCATGCCAAGTAAAAATGTCCATAGGCATATATTATGTTCCTAAAGTAACAGAATGACTTTCAATCTGGAAAAGAAAAAAGAAGTGCTAATGTAGCATTTTTTAAAAAAAATTCCAAAAAAAATCTGTTTTTTTCCGGGGAAAACCCAGGTTTTTTTCCAAGCTTCAAAATTTCTGGAAATTTTACATCTCTAATCTTGATCCACCTATCCCCTCTACTAAGCCACAGTCCCCAATCTTATTTTGATCATCTAAACATTGGATCCTACGTCAGCTTTCAAACCACTGCTTCAGTGGCTTTTAGTCTTTTAATGGCATTCCCATGTTTAGTTGCAAACTATGAACTGATATTTTTGGTGATGCCAGAAGAATGAGCTCCTTATTCTGAATGAGATAAGAAGCATGCTTGAAGCTGCAAGGAATCAGGGGATAGCATCCAGGTGATGAAAGTCTCACACCAGCATTCCAATGAAGGTCATGTGTTTAGGTAGCAGCACGAAAATGCAAGGGTAATTGCCAGTGTGGCTGAAACAGCCCATATGCTGCCAGTACAACCCAGATGACATGTGGATCAAGAAAACATTGTTCGTAGAAGAGAAATGCCCATGACTTATTAGGCTCTCAGTTTCCCAGCTACTGCATAATGTTGTTTATTTATTTATTTCATTTCATTTATACCCCGCACGCAGGCTCAGTTCTCACTGAAGCCATCCTTAGAGGCTGAAAAACTGAAAACTATGGATGCCGGGTGACCATCGGTATTCACTCAGTTTACTCTTTCTCCCATCTGGAAGGGAGAAGCAAAGATCAGGTGACTTTAATGGAAACAAGACGGGTGCCCTCAGCAAAAGGCACAGAGATTAGACTGCAGCATCTGTTCCCTAAAGGAGGGTCAAACTAGTCGGTAGGTTGCAGTAGATATTAAATACATTATTTCAACTTCAGCGAAAGCATTTCCTTAACACGCACATTAAGGGAAGGTGGTATTAGCTTATGCAGAGCTCTTTTTGTAGAAAAAGCCCAGCAGGAACTCATTAGCATAATAGGCCACACCCAACAGCAGAAACTCATTAGCATATTAGGCCGCACCCCCATGTTACCAGAAGTGTGGTTATCCAGCCACACCCACCTTTTGCTTCTTATTCTGTTTACCTTGTTTGTTGTCAAAACCCAGGGCCTTTTTTTGTAGCATGAACTCCTTTGCATGTTAGGCCACACACCCCTAATGTAGCCAATCCTAATGAGTTTCTGCTGTTGGATGTGGCCTATTATGCTAATGAGTTCCCGCTGGGCGTGGCCAACTTGGGAGCCAGCCGGAACTCCGTTCCTGTGCGTTCCTGCCCAAAAATAGCCCTGAGCTTATGTCACATTTACGGATGAGTCTACAGTCAAAGCGCAATTGATCCCCTTGAGAGCTAATACACTAGACCTGCCAGAAGAAAGCCATTGTGCCCTCCCAGTTCTCTAAGCAGTAAGGAGTCAAATGGTGCTACGGGGCTCACACAGTCATGGAACGCCGGCTTTGCATGCAAAAGAACCCCAAGGTCCAGCTGCCAGTGCCGACATCTTCAGCTGAAGGATTTCAGAAAGAAGCACTGAGAGCCTCAGTGGACATCACAAACCACACAAGTTTTCCAAGGGGAGCTTGCAAAGATATTGCAGATGCTGGTTCCTGGTGGCAACTCGTGACCAAAAGCACAGCACTACCTGATTTGAACAGGGACCACTGTGCGAGAGACAGAATTCCTGTCTTCTCCACTGTACTCTTTTTGGCAGCTGAAGCAGCTGGGGGTGCAGCAGGTGGAGTGCATTATTTGCTCCACTGGGAGCCTGCACGTTCACTGGATGCTTGCAAGTGCTGCCTCCCCACAGAGCAAATAATTCCCCTCTCCGAAGACCCCTGGGCTGTTTCAGCCACCAGAAAGAGCACAGGAGAGAGGACAGGAATTCCTCCTCCTCCACAATGGTCCCACTCAGAATCAGGCCTTGCTGCGCTTTGACTCATGAGTCGCCACCAGGTGCTAGCGGATACAGTATAGCTGCGAGTCTCTGTGGTGAACGCATGCAGTTTGAAATGTCTCGTTAGGCTCTGAAAAAAGATCGCTCTCTGCTAGAGACTTTGGAGAACTGCTGCCAGGCAAGGAAGACAATACAGAGTTGTATAAACAAATGTTCTGATTCAGTGTAAAGCTGATCTTTATGTTTAGCTGCAGTTGAACAAGAAGCACTTGTGTGATACTTACAAATATGCAAGAAGAACATAGTGGAAGCAAACAGATTCCTATAAGCAGGCAGAAAATACCTGCCTCAGATTCAGAAAGAGCCTCTTAGCCCCAAGGTTTCCCAAAGGAGCCATCCTGCAGACAGGTAAGATCCTCAACCACCCCTTCGTCCACGTTCCCTGGAGCAGCTCCCACATGGAAGAACAGCCTGCAGTGTTGGATGTACTGTCTTATGCTGTATGATCAAATTGTTTTCTATCATTTGTATTCTGCCTCGCATCCCAGCAAGAAAAGTGGGCTATAAATAAATAAATATCTAGCTTCCCTTTGTCCAGTTCCAACTGCAAACTGGCTCCAAACTCTACCTCAGCCGTTTCACTTGTCCCCTTGAAAATGTGAAGGACAGAGATACCCAGCTATCGTGTTTTAACGCAAAAAAAGAAAAAAGCCTCCGTGTTAAATACATTTTCTTGGCTCCGAACAGTGCTGCAGTTGATAGCTCCAGATTGCAGTTAACAGCCTCTCACTACCAACTAGAGTGCTTCAGAAATGGAACAGAAAAGAACACAATCACAATAACAGCTCTTCTGCATCTCCAGAGTTGCAGATATAGGGTGAGTTGTTCACATTTGATATATACATGAAGAACTTTCAAAACGTGAAATGGTCATTATGGACTGAAACATGAATGGCCCAATTGACTCATTGTTACTGCAAAACCCACTGTGGATCACAGTGGTGGAAGAAGAGTCTTTAAGCACCACACTATCTAGTACGTTGGTATCCTGCTCTTGGATCAGCACAGTGCTCCTCATAACAGCCCTGTGAGGTAGACTAATTGTCACCCAGTGAGCTTGAAAGGCAGCATGGGGATTTGAACCCTGTCTCCAGAGTAAGAATTCAGCCTTCTAGCCACTACATTTCTAAAAAATTATTGAATGACCTTCTCAGATGCAGTTGCTAGTTATGAACCAATAAAGCTATCGAAGGAACTATATGGATGTGACAATGCGCTGCTGAGAACTGTAAACTGAAAAGGAAAATCTGCCCTCTATTGTCTTCATAAAATTGTGCTTAATTTCTTTAGCTGAATTTCTAAAAATAAGGCATGGGGCTCTCTCTGATAAGGGAAACCAGTTCGGTGTAGTGGTTAACTGCGCAGACTCTAATCTGGGAGAACCGGGTTTGATTCCCCCACTCCTCCACTTGCACCTGGCTGGATGACCTTGGGCAAGCCATAGTTCTGGCACAGCTGTTCTTGAAAAAGAGCAGTTTCTGTCAGAGCTCTCTCAGCCCCACCTACCTCACAGGGTGTCTGTTGTGGGGAGGGGAAGGGAAAGGAGTTTGTAAGCCGCTCTGAGACTCCTTCGGGTAGTGAAGGGTGGTGTATAAATCCCATCTCCTCCTCTTCTTCTTCTGTATGGGCTGGAAATTATTTATCCTAAGGATGCCAACCTCCAGGTGGGGTCAGAGGACCCCCAGCTTTTACAACTGATCTCCAGACAACAGGGATTGGTTCCCCTGGAGAAAGGGGCTGCTTTGGAGGATGGACTCTATGGCATTATACCCTGCTGAGTTCCCTCCCCAAACCTCATCCTCTCCAGGCTCCACCCCAAAATCCTCCAGGTATTTCCCAACCCAGAGCTGGCAACCCTAATTTATACACACACACGTATAAATAATTTCCAGCCCAAACAACAGAAAATAGATTATAGAACAACGTCTGCTTAGGATCAAATTCCACATTCAACTTTTCTCAGAAAGTTGTTTCCGAGGGTCATTTACGGCATATCAAACATTCCATACGGGAACCACCAGACAAAAAGCACTGCAGTAGCTTACAAAACACAGACTGCTGGTCAGTTTCCCCCACTCCCCAAACCCTTATTTTTTTAAAAAAAATGCTCAGAAATTTTTAAAGAACTTGAACTTCGAGTGCATTCTTCTTTGCCAAAAATTAACTCAAATACCAGAGAAAGGGTATTCTAGAGCTGTCTCCAGCTAAAACAATAGCTTTCTGCACCTTCAGCAGTCTTGAGGCATTTTGCCACAGCTGAAACTTTACCTGCTACTGCAGTTCCCTGTTGGGAAACGGCCCAGCTGCTGCATTGCTTTCCAGCTCTTAAAAACACAATAACCTAATTAGTGGCTGTTCAAAAAGCATCTACTAAAGTTGTAGGCCCCTCAGCGTCAACACAGCCCTTGTCACAGATAGGGCCAGAATAGTCTAGAGACCCAGAATAGGACAGCCTTGAGAATCGGTAAGAAGGCAGAATGGCAGCAATTATACGGCCTAGTGTAGATCAGAAGACATCTAACCCATTATCAACAGACACCATTTCTTTAGGGCCCAGGCGCAGAAGCATCAGATAATTGTAAGATACGTCCAGCGTTACAGAACTGAAGATATTATTCTAGGATGGGAGTATTTGGTTGAGGGCCAAAAGGTATTCATATGTATGAGAAACTTGTAATTGCTATTTTTGAATAGACTTTAAGATAAAAAGTAGCAAGAATGAGTTGACGTTCTTTACATACTCTAAAAGGCTATTTTAAGTATGGATAACATTGTATGCTGTTTGAAGTTATAAGATAGAGTTTGCCAAGAATGTGTACCCTATTCAAGGTGGATTCAGGTGGGTAGCCGTGTTAGTCTCAAACAAAAGTACAAAATTGGCGTCCACACCCTATCAAGGGAGACAATGAGCCATTGTTGGGAGATGATTTTAAAATCCTATAAATACAGGAAGTTATATTTATCAAGAGCTTCTTCTCAGAAGCGACTCCTTGCCTGTGACCTGCTTACTTCTAGGGTAAGAAACTCTTATGGAGTCATGTAACTGCTCTCCTTTCATTATTTCTGCAAGAATGATGGATGAATGACATAAGGCTTTGTTGATCTAGTTTAACACAATGATTATAATTTAATAGAACAACAGAAGCTAAGCAAACGCTAATAGTATTTACTTTTGAACTATGGCCAAAACAAACCTATAATGTAACTGAGGTATACCTCTGATCTGGTATAGAAAAGCTACCTAGAGTTTAAGTTTAGTCTGGAGAAGAGGAGGTTGAGGGGGGAGATGATGGCTCTCTTGAAGTATTTAAAGGGCTGTCCCTTAGGGGAGGGCAGGAAGCAGTTCTTGTTGGCAGCAGAGGATAGGACTCACCATAATGGGTTTAAATTAAGGGCGGGAAGGTACCAGCTGGATATTAGGAAAAACGTTTTTACAGTAAGAGTTGTGCAAGAGCGGAATCAGCTGCCCATGGAGGTGGTGAGCGCCCCCTCACTAGCAGTCTTTAAGCAGCAACACTTGTCAGGGATAGATCTTGCATTGAGCAGAGGGTTGGACTAGATGGCCGGTATAGCCCCTTCCAACTCAGTGATTCTATGATTCTAAGTACACACCTATATATGAATCAGGCCTGATCAGAGTCACACAGAACACCCTTAACTTTGCTCCCTGCTTCTCTAGCTGAATTTTACATCCCAGCCCAGAGATACAATCTTTATACTCCATCTTCCCCTTTGTAGTTCAAGGCAACTTTCAATGCATAATTAAAACAAGATTATTCCATTGAAAATCAACTGAAAGCCGAGAAGACACCTGCAGCTCAACCCCATTCAGTGCCCTAAGAAATAAAGCTGCCTTCCAAAAACCTCCAAAGACAATGCAATCTTCATCTCTTTAGCACGCCTGTTCTGCAAAGTGGGAGCTACTACTGAGAAGGAACAGGCTGCAGTAGTCACCTTAAAAGAGAAAACCTGAAGGTGACAACCAGAGGACCGCAAAAAGCACATAGAGTCATAAAAGGAAAGTGGTCCTTCAGATACGGTCCATCATGATCTTTAAAGGTCACCGTCAGCATCCGGGATTGAAATTAGAAATGAACTGGAGACCAGTGCAGCCATTTTAAAATAGTTGAGAGGTGTTTCCATCAGCTAGCCACTAATAAGTCAAGCTGCTGCATTTTTATTCCAGTTGAAACATTCAGGATGTCTTCAAGGGAAGACCCATACAGACCATAGTATAGTAGTCCAGCCACAAGGTTACAAAAGTATCTCAGTTTACACAACCACGTTTGCTTCCTGGTCCTGTTTTATCATGACTGACTCATGCCTGCTTGTTGCAAATCCTTCAGCTGTAGCCAGACTTCCTCTTATTAATCTATTTTAAAAATCTACACATGCTGTTTCACTATAGTATCCAAAGCAGCTCATAAAATTTAAATTCACAAAACAGATTACAACATTTTAAAAAAAGAATTAATCATAATATTGTGGCAATAATCACAGGCAGCACTGCTAAATTAAAATTTTCAGAATGAGTAAAAACATAAGAAACCAGACCTTCAGAATACCTCTGGTTTGAGAACTCTCTGAACCAGAAGTACATCAACAGAGCACAGCAGCAAATGTGCACTTTCAAGTTTATAGCATGCACCACCATGTTGATCTCTACACTGAATTACCACCCCAAACCCCAAAGTTAGTGGTGGTAATCAAATCGATAAACATATGCACCAGCACCTCCTCCTAAGTAACTGCATACCCTGCTGTGTTGTTATTGAGCCACAAGACAGTAGAAAGTTTTTAGGTGCCCCACCTAAATCATTCTAAACCCATGCCTTCCATAGCTTTCGGAACCTAGGGGTGGAGAGAATGCTTTCATGGACCTCCTGTGATGGACTGTTCCAAAGAAATGATGCTGCTGAAGAGAAAGTGAGCCCTCTAGTGGACAAAGATGGAATCTTTCAATATGAAGGCACTAAAAAAGGGCAACTGCTCACAGGACCTCCAGGGGACTATGGACGTGCCTATGGAGAAATGTCCTTCGTCCATGCTTTCCCCAGACTTAGTCACCTGATGATCTTCCAGAACTTAGCTCTGGGTGGGTCATGGACTACCACTGAATCTGGTCCCCAACTGCTGATGTTCAATGGTTTGGGGCCAGTCTTCCATGGCTAACCTCTGCACAAGCCCTGATGCTAGTTTACACATCAGGAACATAATTCTGCAAAAGAAGGAAGTGTGTATTTGCTTGGAGGATTCCAAACCAGTAGAAGCCATTGCCAGCCACATATCTGAACATATACATGTTACCCAGCTGCAATCATCCAGTGACATTAGAGACCAATCCAGTGCACAGAGCCCCTACACATCTGGATTCACCATTCATTTTGACAGAATGGACAATTCCATCTATGGAGATGTCTGCTCCACAGAAACTGCTGTTGACAAAGTTTGAGCTCATATTGAGAAGACGGCTGATCTCTTGACTGAGAACATGGTGGAAGATTCATCGTACTCTGCATTCTTTCCCAGCATGTTCAATACAAATCCAGAGAATACTTTTTTTTTAACTCAGGTAACTTGAAAGATAAGAGATCCATCATGAGTTGGGTTTGTATATACCGACCTGACAGCCATTCCCAAAACATTTCATGAGCTTTCTATGCCAAGGAGCAGGGGTCGTTTCGTAGAAAAAGAGCTAGAGGAACTCATTAGCATAACTCATTAGCATATGCCACACCCCCTGACATCACCGGAAGTGTGTCATAAGGCCACACCCCACCCCCAACGGTCCCGGCCGCCGCTGCCGGTCTTGCAGCTCCTCTGCCGAGCCCCATGAGGGGGCCGGCGGTGGACCTGCAAGGCCGGCGGGAGTGCAAGGAAGCCCCGCGAAGGCCCTCCCTGGCCCCAGGCAGGCAGGGGTGGGGAGAGGCAGGGAGGAAGCAACTTACCCTCCCTCTTCTCCTGCCTCCTCCTGGATGAATGAGGGCCAGAAGCGGGGCAGCCAGAAGCAGGGGGCGGGGCTTCATCATGTGCCCCATCCTCCCGTACCTCACCCGGGGGAACTGTGATCCCCCACGATCCCCCCCGAAATGACCTCTGCCAAGGAGTGCTTCTTAACCTCCTCAAGTTTCAAATTTTGTGGACGCTACATATATTACTTATTTACTTTCTTTATAGCCCCCTGTGAGGAACTGCACTTAACAGCAGGTTATTCCATTCTGGAGTTTCTGCCAGTTGGAACCATTCTGAAGACAGTCAGTTGGTTTCTGACAGGAAACAGTGGAGTCAGTCTGTATGACAGCATTAGTCAGACAGGTTCACCTTTTGAGTGAAGGGGAAAGATTCCCTTGCCTTAACTGTTGTAATCCTAACCTGAGGATGAATTCAAAATACGAATTCAGAGTCTAAGTGTCAGCCTATGTTGAAATCCACTTTCCACATACACCAGAACTGGGATGGTGATTTGGCAAGAGTGATTGGGTAGTGGGCTAAAACTCCCTTTCAAGTCAGAAGTAAAAGGGCTCTTTCTTCTGAGGATAAGAAGATTAATCCCTGCCAATTTCTCAGGGGGGTTGGCTCTGAGGAAGACTCAGAGTCCACTGTGAATGGAGAACTGTGTTAGACAACTCAGGAAATTAGTGAGATAAGCTGTAGATTCAAGAAAGGAGAAAGTTGGGTGCACAAAGAACACGACCAACACCAGAGAACCTGTGCTGTCAGAGAAAACCCTCTGAAGAAACATTGTTGATGAAATTAAAATACTTAAGTAAAACACCTCTCACTGTTAAGAACCAAGAGTATACGGAAATAAGCTTCAAAAATTCTATTTTGCCAGTTACAAGAAGTGTTATCTGTGATACCAACAAATTTTACCTCAGCAGTTCCATCCCCGAATACACCTCTTCAATCCCAGCCTGTTAAATAAAGTTGTTATTTCTTTATGAGTGTTATACAGTCTCAAGTGCCATTTCTATGGGAAAGGGAAAGAAAAACAAGAGGACATCTGCTTTCCTCCATCAAGTTCCTGGGCTCAGCTAAGAGACAAAAATATATGTGTGACACGGTGGGACAAAGACTTTTGAATCCTCAGATAATTCCACGCTACTTGGGGCTGCACAGTCACAACAGGGAACAAGAATTTTGGCAGGAAAATCTGCCTCAGAATGGGGAAGTGCTATGCTAGGGATCCATCATACCCCCCTCCCTTCTCACCGAGTCTCAAGACAGGTTACAAAATTAAAAAAATGCAACCATACAGTATAAAACAACCAATAAACAATGTCAGAGGAGTGGGATTTTAAAAATTTGAAAACGCAAACACATTTTCCCAAGGCAAGATAGACAATAAACAATACAGGAGTGTTATTACAGTGGTAGAAGACAGCACAGTAAAAGAACGATGATACCAACAATAATAATAGTAATAAGACTATAATCTTGTACCACTATCAAGGTGCCCTCTTCTGGAGTGTTCCTTTCTACTGTCATTCTGATCCCTTTACAAAAATGCCCTCCTCAATAGTTCTGAGGGGGACCCTTGCTGACCTCCTCAGTTACGCTGTTCCACAAGGTGGAAGCCACCATGCAGAATGCGCACGAATGGGTGGCTGCTGATCTTACCCAACTGCAAGGCAGCACTGCTACATTAGACACATTTGTCACCTGAATACCTGAATTCGCTTTAACCAACACTCAAAATCTTTATTTGCCTGCTATATTCTTGCAGAGAATTAAGGTGCATACAGCTGTGTGCAGCCTAACCGTCTAACCCACAGAAGTTATGCCCTTACCCAGAGATGCAGCATTTCTCAGAGAGTCAAGCTCAGAAGCAATCCATTCTTCCCTTCTCCGGCATGAGCAAGTGCCAAACGGTTGGCTCTTGTGACAGTCAAGAAGCTGCCTCTTTCCCCCCACCCCCGCTCAGAACATTGTTTTCAGGGTTGTTGTTGTTTTTTTTAACAGATTGGCTTTTTTAAGGCACTAGGTTAACATGCCAGGTACCTGAAAAAGATGCTTTAAAAAAAAAGCCATCTAGTGCTGGGCTGCAACCACATGTGTCACTGCAGGAGCAACAGTAGAGGGAACTGAGTGCACACTGCAGCAAACACAAAAGACCCACAGTGTATCTTCAAATCAATATCGCAGCCTTGAACTGCAGTGGCCATCTCCATTTGCAAGCATTAAAAAACTGAATCAACCTGTAACTTTAAATGATGCAGCCAATGTAAGGTTTCAGTGGAGACAAATACCTAAGGATTAGGTACTGCTCTGGAACCTTTGAGACTACTTCCTTCCTTCTGCCACGGTGACCTTCAACAGAGATCACTGATGATTGCCTTCATGCGCCACCAATATGGGCACAAAAAGATGTATTCTCAGTGGTTTGTTTCTGGTTTTGGAAAGACTTGTCTACAATACAGCATGGAGTCATGTGCACTGATCTGAATGGGTTTACGTGTGCAGGATTATGGCTCATGTCCTCAGAAATATGAAACACTAAACCAGACCTCAAATCTCTCGTACGTGTCTTAAGTCAGGGAGAACTGCTTTTAAGCAAACATGTTTATGATTGACATCTCTGTCTTGCCAAGCAACTTTTGCACAAAAGACTCAGAAGAACACCCAAGAATACAGTCTCATAATTTACTTCACTTATCACCTGCCTTTCTCCCCAATGGGGACCCAACACACCTTTCATTGTTTTCCTCTCCTCCATTTTATCCTCACAAAGGCTGACTGGCCCAAGGTCACCCAGCAGGCTTCCATGGCAGAGCAGTCGTACCCATAGGGCCAAATAACATATCAGTATTAAATTGGGTCAAGAAGCGACAGTTAGAACCGGATATGGAACAACTGATTGGTTCAGCATAGGAAAAGGAGTACGACAAGGATGTATATTGTCACCTTGCTTATTTAATATATATGCAGAGTACATCATGCGAAATGCTGGCCTGGATGAATCACAAGTGGGAATTAAGATTGCTGGGGAAAAGATCAACAAACTCAGATATGCAGACGATACCACTCTACTGGCAGAAAGTGAAGAGGACCTAAAGGGCCTCTTACTCAGGGTAAAAGAGGAGAGCACAAAAGTGGGCTTGAAGCTCAACATTAAAAAAAACTAAGATCATGGCATCCGGCCCCATCACTCATTGGCAAATAGAAGGGGAAGTCATGGAAGTAGTGACAGACTTCACGTTCCTGGGATCCCAGATCACCGCAGACTGTGACAGCAGCCATGAAATTAAAAGATGCCTGCTCCTTGGGAGGAAAGTGATGGTGAACCTAAACAGCATGATAAAAAGTAGAGACATCACCCTGCCAACAAAAGTCCGCATGATCAAAGCAATGGTATTCCCAGTAGTCATGTATGGCTACAAGAGTTGGACTATAAGGAAGGCTGAGCGCCAAAGAATAGATTCTTTTGAACTATGGTGCTGGAGAAGATTCTTGAGAGTCCCTTGGACTGCAAGAAGAACACATCAGTCAATCCTAAAAGAAATCAACCCTGACTGTTCCCTGGAAGGCCAGATAATTAAACTGATGCTTTGGCCACCCAATGAGAAGGGAGCACTCACTGGAGAAGACCCTGATGCTGGGAAAGATTGAAGGTCAAAGAAGACTGGGACGGCAAAGGATGAGATGGTTAGACAGTGTCATAGATGCAACAAACATGACATTGAGCAAACTTCAGAGGACGGTGGAAGACAGGAAGGCCTGGCGGGATCTGGTCCATGGGGTTGCGAAGAGTCGGACTTGACTGTGCGACCGAACAACAACAACAATTAAATTGCTACAGTCCCCAATACAACCAATCATCGGAGATTTCTCCAACCCTAAAACTAGTTTGGCCTAACACTTAAGGCCACTTCATACGATTATAATAAGTACTCACACTCCTCCCCCCATGATGGAAGTAGTAATTCAAGAATACAATATCACAAACAGTTCACTGGGAACCATGCCATACCCTGTAGAGCAGCAGTCTTCAGCCTCCAAGCAGGAAGACACTACCCCAAAAAAGATGCTCAAAAACTTGAGAAAGCAAGGGGAAGATGGAAAAATACTGGGCTTAGAGTCTGACAGGAATGTACGGAGTACAACCTCTTCTTAACCACAATAACATGGCCAGAGAAACTATCCATCTGCACACAGGAAGCAACTATTTGGCAGCAGGGTATCAACTCAACAGAAGCTCTGACCTTGGAAATGGTGTCGCAAGCCCCAGCAGGATCATGACTGTACCCCTGAGGCACAGCCCTACATTCCAGATCTTTCACCTGCACATCAATCAACAGTGATGTGAATCACCAGCCAGCAAGTTGTTTTGCATTTACACAAGATGAACAGGTTAAAAGACTGAATGGCCATAATTCATTTCAAAGCCAGCAGCCGAACATTTCAATGTTCAAGAAGAACTCCATCTCCAAGTCAAGAGACTGAACTGTAACATCTTTCAGAGGCAAGGACCATCAGGTTGTTGAACAAACCTAAAACCTTCTGGATTTGAAGACCTCCTCTACAAACTGAATTATCCTGCACAAGTTAATTATTCTTAAAATAATTGTCCAGCCTATTCTAAAAATAATTGTCCTGCCTTTCTATTAAAAGAATGTACAAGGAACCTTATAAATTAAAGGAATGAAACAATCATGGAAAAACAATTTTTAAAAGCAAATATCAGATTAATATTGAATTTAGGTATTACAAGCCTAGGTGAATTAAGAGGGATGGAAAAGTTCTGCGGGAGTTTCCTTCACTTCCAGAAACCATTGTTAGAGGTTCCTCAGTTAAGAAGTTACCAGCTCATTGGTGGACGTCTCCTTTACTGATAGCTTGGTCGTCCATTATCTTTCCTTCCCCAGTGATACGGAACCAGGTTTCTACGTCGCACTCCCAGTTCATGCACAGTGATGGCAAAGGTGCAGTGTGCCACAAGAACTGACCATGTGCCCCCCTCCCCACCGTGTGCAAAAGGTCCCCAAGGAGACACGTAGAAAGCATGCCTTGAAGGCAAAATGACTGGGAAAATATCAGTCACTGGTCTGTTGCATCATTGCTCTCAGGAAGTATTTTTAAGAACTTTTAATAAAGGTAAAGTGTGCCATGGAGACCGCAAGACGTCCAACTCAGTGTTTTCAAGGCTAGAGCCAGTTTTTGCCAATGCCTTTCTCTCCATAGCAACCCTGGATTTTCTTGGTGGTCTCCCATCCACATACTAACCAGGGCAAACCTTGCTTAGCTTCCAAGGTCTGGCAAGGTTGGGCTAGTCTGGCCTATTAGGGCTGCTACCCCTTGTTGAACATATTTCTTTGCCCTGGACCAAAATCCCTCACACATAAACTATATAACCTCCCTCCTCTCCCTCCCTCATCTCTCTCCCCCTCACATACGTACAAAATATCTCATGCCAAGCACTGTATGAAGCAGGTTGTTGCCTATGAATGCTCATTCAAAGTTTTGATTGTCTTAATCTTTTTTAAACCACTTCCGGAAGACATAACAGACTTTCAAGCTTATTCTATAAAACTGAAGTGGAACTTAGCATCAGAAATATGCGGCTGAACATCTCAGGCATTTAACCAGACAACTGGGCATCTTTAAGACCGCATTTACGCATCTCTCCTCTCAAACGCGACTGACACTATCACAGAAAACATCAACATCCTCTTCCCTCAGGTACAGTGCTTGTGTGCCAGAAAATGGCAGCTGATGTGTTTCTCACAGTCTCAGAAAGCTGACACTTGAAACAGCTTTAATGTGTGTCTTTGTTAGGGTATCACCTAGCTGTGGGAAATCTTGAAGACATATTTGAGAGGCTCAGAGGAAAACAGCTCCCAGGTGAATTCACACATGTTAATGACATGCTAACTGCAACTATCACTTGATAGTCTCTGTGTGAAATCACTCGAGACATTAACTGCCTAATGAGTCATTCACAAATAAAAAAAGA
The DNA here is from genome assembly GCF_001447785.1 of Gekko japonicus. Lineage (NCBI taxonomy): Eukaryota > Metazoa > Chordata > Lepidosauria > Squamata > Gekkonidae > Gekko > Gekko japonicus. Next base: position 587,012 of record NW_015161952.1, on the reverse strand, counting down.
AACTGTTTCCTCACTTCAGTGCTAGAGGCTGTTCACAAGCTCATTTGGGGAGGGAATAGCAAGGCCTGAAGGTAGAGACCTTGCCAAATCATAATGGATGTGAAGAAACCCAAACATAGAGAGCTGTTTCAAGCTTGGGCCCCATAAAGAACATAAGAACATAAGAGACGCCAATGTTGGATCAGGCCAAAGGCCCATCCAGTCCAACACTCTGTATCACACAGTGGCCAGAAATACCAGGTGCCATCAGGAGGTCCACCTGTGGGGCCAGGACATTAGAAGCCTTCCCACTGTTGACCCCCCCCAAGCACCAAGATGACAGAGCATCACTTGCCCCAGAGTCCCTATCTATACCTTGTGGCTAAGAGAACTGGTCCTACAAATGGGAGCTACAGAAGAGGATGATGGTGGCAGCGAGCAGACATGACTCATCATAAGGGGACGGATGCCAGCATTTTGAATCTGTGGATTTATCCTTAAGATGTTCTCCATAAAACTTCAGTTTCAAGAAGGACCCACCTTATAAAGGCACCAACGTACCCCTCCTCATCTCCCTGACCCCCCCCCCCCGAACTACTGCCCTTTTCAGATGTTACAATTGCTCACACTAGGAGCCTATCAATTGCACCTAGATCCTCCCAATATGTTTGGTCAACACACAGATCAACCACACACTTATGTACCTCGTTTATACCCTGACTTGGAACCCAAAGCTTTGCCATCTGCCTTGAGTCCAAGTGAGAAAGGTGGACTACAAATGACATCAGTATAAAGAAAGCAGCTTACATCATTCTCCTCACCTCCGTTTTATCCTCACAACAACCCTGTGAAGTAGGTTAGTAGGCATAGTGTGTCTGACTGGCCCAACGTCACCCAGCAAGCTTTCGCGACAGAGTGGGGATTCGAACCTCGATCTCCACAATCCTCTAACCACTACACCACAGCAGCTCTCGCATGCAACTCCAGTAGATGAAAACTGACCACAGGATTTTTCAGGGTTCGCATTCACACATATCAAGGCTGTACGGGCATACCAAATACATACACTGCCCTGTTCACACAAGACGGTGACCGCATGCAGTGGGAAGATCACAGGCAGCAGAATCATGGGCTCCTAAGTATGCATGACTAACGCCTGAAAAGTGGTCTCACTGATCTCACCGATCACTTTTTCTGTTTAATAACCCCCGGAGACCCGAAATCTGTAGCTACCGCATAAAGCAGCTGTCGTGACAAAAAGTTAAAATGAAATCCAATTAGACTTTTTTTGCCATGAGTCTGACCCTTCCCCCCCACCATAGATTACCCGGCACAAATCAGATGGTGCCTCCTGTCCATTATCTCAGACACTACGAACAAACAAGGCACTTCACACAGCCATGCCCAGAGCCCCACTCTTTGACTCTTAGTTTAAATCAGCCACCCTAATGACTCCCGATTCATTCAGCCACCCTAATTACCACCCTCCTGATTAGGTATTCTGACACAAATGCAGATTGAAGTCACTGATCTCTTGATCAAACACATGATGAAAAGGCACCGTTTGCTCTTTTACTATTTTGGTCCAGGGCTAATGTTTAAGTCCCTGGTCTCCCAACCTCAGGCTGCATTCACGCATCACTGAATATTGCAATGCCATTAACACTGCAGCATTCATTCATAAATGGATTACCCCTCCTGTCTGGACCAGCCACCCAGTTGTGAGTGACAGCTATAGTCCCAAGAGCACACAGGGTTAATCAGTGTGACGATGCAGCCCTAGAATGGTAGCAGGCTTCAGGTTCATGCACCCCTTTCTTGCCTTATGTACACACACACACCCCTTTCATGACTTCTTCTGACCACAGCTTAACAGATAGGGGCTCTGGGGCAAGTGATGCTCTGTCTTCTTTGTGCTTGGGGGGGGGTCAACAGTGGGTGGGCTTCTAGTGTCCTGGCCCCACTGGTGGTCCTCCTGATGGCACCTGGTATTTCTGGCCACTGTGTGATATAGAGTGTTGGACTGGATGGGTTTTTGGCCTGACCCAACATCGGTGTCTCTTATGTTCTTATATCCACTCTAATAATGGTTAATGACAGGATGTTTTGGAGGTCATTAATTCATAGGGTCACCATAACTCGGAAGAAATTATGGCACTTTACACACGCACAACAATGGTTGAAGCCAACCAGGACTGCCTTCAAAACCACAGCCTGCAATAGGCTTGGAAGTCAAGGTTTAGACACATCCCTGCGTAACATAGTTAATGCCAATGCATACATAATGCTACCCCACGCCCACGATTAAACAGCCACTACAGTACAGCACACAGAGTGGTGGGCCAGGACAGACTCGAGCTGAAATTTCTGCATGCCATGAAACTTATCAGTTGAGCCAGTCATTCTCAGCCTAGCCTCACAGGGCTGGCGTGAGGGTAAACTGAAGGAGTACAGAACCATGAACACACATGAATTATACTGAATGAGATCCTTGGTCCGTCAAGGTCAGTACTGCCTACGCAGACTGGCAGCCAGGCTCGCGAAGTGTCTTGGGTGGAGGTCCTTCGCATCACCTCCTACCCGATCCTTTTAACTGGAGATGCTGGGGATTGAACCCAGGTCCTTCCAAATGCAAAGCAGATGCTCTGCCACTGAGCCATGGCCTCTCTTAAGCTCTTGAAGAAAAGGTACTGGGAACGGCTGTAGCTCAGTGGGTAGAGCATCTCTGTTTGGATGCAGAAGGTCTCAAGATCAAGTCCCAGAATCTCCAGTTAAAAGGATCAGGTAGTAGGTGATGTGAAAGAGCTCTGCCTATGACCCTGGAGAGCTCCTGCCAGTCTGAGTAGACAACAGACCAACAGACCCTGATAGATCAAGGGTCTGACTCAGTATTAGGGAGCTTCACATGTTCATATAAATAATCGCAACCATAATTTGTGAGAAGGGATGAAAGGATAACAGTGGACAACCTAAACCAGCAAGACACTCCTAATCTCCAGCAACGGTTTGGAGCTCAAAAATGTTATTTCTGTTTAGCTACAATGAGGGCAATAAAGACATATTAACTAAATCACAACATATATATGTTGCCCTGCAACAAGGACATAACACTTTTCATTAGATTCATATAACAGCAGTACATCCCAAGGAAAGGGGGGCAATCAACAGAAGCTGATAATATAGTGCTCTGTGATCCTAAACCCATTTACAAGACACTACACATCTTTCACACAACATTCATCCTACACTGTCATTCCAGAAGAAGCCTAGCACATATGTTTATTTTGCTACCTGCCGTGAGAAAGGTGCAAGTCACACACTCGGACTGTACTTCACCAGCGCGGGCACAGAGGCTTTTAACTAATACCCAGAGACTACAGGAAACATCACATGATAGATCTACCACAGCACTACCATGCCGCATCTCATGCACCAAACCCACTTACAGCACTAAACCACACTCCATCAAAACTTGCAGCTAGACATTCGCACCTGTATTCCCTCTAAGCAGAGTTAGTGTGAGCTAGCTCACAGTTTTTAGCCTCCAGCTCACAGATTTTTGTCTTAGCTCAGGAAGGAGGGCTCCAGAGCAAACTAACTCATGCAGTAGCCAAATCACTCACTAGCAGCTTTAATGCCAGTGGCTCACAGAGTAGATTTTTTGCTCACAAGACCAATGCTCTCTCTAAGCTGTGGAGTCTTGTGAGCAAAAATTCTACTTTGTGAGCTACTGGCATTCAAGTTGTGAGCAAGCGATTTGGCTCCTACATACATTAGTTTGCTTTGGAGCTATCCTTCCTTGGCTAAGACAAAAAATGCATGAGCCGGAGGCTAAAAAACTGAGTTAGCTCACACTAACTCAGCTTAGAGGGAACACTGCACAAGACTCCACAGCTTAGAGGGAGCATTGTGCCAAGCAGTCCCTGGCTCTTCTCCCTTGTGAGCATGGGTGCATGAGGTGCATAAAATGGAGGTGAGGAGACGCAGCACTCTGGTTGCCCTTTGGGGACAAAAGTGGAGAATCAATCATATAAATAAATAAATACACACAGACACAGACATACACACACACACACATATATAGATATATATAATGCCGTCCCACGTAAAGCAGCTGTGAATTCCATGAGATTCCCAGGTATCTACGCTTAGAAATGACTTAAGGCTAGTCGCTCCCGTATCTCTTGGTTGGAAGAAAAGGCTTCCTCGAACGAGGTCGAAAAGTTGCGGGAGGCGCAATCCGCCACACGCTTCCCCGGCACTGAATCCCACCCAACTCTGCCGGACCCATCCCCGCTTAAGGGTGCGCAGGATGGGGACACAGAAATCCGTGTTCTTGTCCCGCTCGTTTGACAGGGTTTTTCATTCCAGCCATTACAACCTGCTCTCCTGCCAGGGAGCGGCGGCATCTCCCAGAGAGCGGGCAAAAGGCGGTCCGGTCCAAAGAGGACCTCAGGGCGACTCCCCGCCGTTGCGCTCCCCGACCGGGACGCCCCCTCGATCCAAGCCCACCGCAGCCGCCCCGACTTACATGCCCGGCCGAAGTTGCACCGCGGAGGAGCCGGGCGAGGCAGGCAGGCTGCAGAGGCTCATCATCAGGCACCAGAGCCACGCGCCGCTCGCGCTCATCGCGCCAGGAGACCGGCGGGGCTCAGCTGCCGGCGCCGCGACGCACCAGGGCAGGCAGCCGGGCCAAGGAGGGCATCGGGGCGCTCACGCGGGGGAGCATCGGGCGGGTTTCGAGGGGCTGCAGCCGAGGCGCCGCGGCTCCTGCAGCAGCAGCAGCCGCGCGAGGGAAGCGTCTCGGCCTCCCGACCCCCGCTCCCCACCAGCCTTCGCGCCGGCAACAGGCGCCCCGCGAACTCCACCTCGCAGCCCTCCAAATCTTTTAAAGCCTCGGCCGAGCGAATCAGAGACGCCGGGCTTCCGAAGCTCCGCCCCCACTCGGGGTGGGGGGGGGGCAAGTGCTGGGAGTTAAACGGCCCAGTAGAGCGGCTGGGTGGGGATTCGGACGAAGGCGCCGCGAGGTGTTTGTTGGGGCAAAAGCGGGCGGAGGAGGTCGCCGGCGGCAGGTAGCCTTCAGCGCGTTTAATCGCGCATGACCCACGCAGAGTTTCTCCCGTTCAGACTCGTAGGGATTAATGGGTTTAGAGACGAGAATAACTCTGTATGAGGTTCGAGTTTGAATCCAGTGGCACTTCTCTGTTGGTCTTAAAGGCGCCACTGGACTCAAACTGTGTTCTGTTACTTGAAACCAACACGGCTGCCCACCTGAAATCTTTATAGGATCGTGCTGGCATTGGTATAATTAATGCTTCTCTCCTTTGGTGGAGTCTCCTTTTGTTCCTTTGCACTCTTTCTTGCCCCCTTTCCCATATGCTGACCTGTCTGGCGCTTTAGGGGCTTGGACTAGATGACCCTGGAGGTCCCTTCCAATTCTGTGATTCTATGATCCTCCAGGTGAGGCCTGAATTACAACTGATCTCCAGGCTAAAGAGATCAGTTCTCCTGGAGGAAACGGCTGCTTTGGAAGGTGCACTCTATGGCATCTACCTTGCTGAGGTCCCTCCCCTCCCCAAAGCCCTCCCTCCTCAGGCTCCACCCCCCAAATCTCCAGGAATTTCCCAAACTGGAGTTGGCAGCCCTACTTATGCTGCAATGCTTCAGGGCTTTCATCTGTAGAAGCCCATAACTTTAAACTAGCTTGTTCTTGTATTCCCTTTTTCCTCCAGTAGTGTCTAGCTAGATTCAGCACCAATTTTGCACATTGAAATTGGGAGATTCCAGCCTCAGGCTGTGGTCAGACAACAGGCTTGGCACGCTCTGGCCCCACTTCTAATGTCTCCATTTCATTTTGTAATGGAGAGTTTGGATCAGACATCCCACCCTGAACACGCCTCACCATGTGCTCACTCAGTGGTTGACCATTCAGATTATTGCTGTGTGGTAACCATGGAGTGGGTGGTCGGGTGGCATCCTTTTTTACAAATTGTCTTTCATGCATGTGCAGAAGCATTCGTTCGAATCATCGCTCCATTTTGACAGCTCTGCAATCCCTCTGCCAAGTACTGTGGCCCCTCTCAGCCTCCTTTTGTCTCTCTTCCTTGGAATACATGGGGGAGAGGAGTGCAGACTTACATGAGAGTAGCCCCATTGACTTCAGTACATCTACCCTTGTGTCAATCATGGGATGCTCTCAAACAGCAGCTCTGAATCAGAGACAGAAGAGATGGTTTGGGGAGGGGATTTGTCACTCAAAAACAACTCCCCCAGGGGCTCCCGATCCAGAATGACTACTTGGGCACTTGCAAGCCGTGCTTGACAATGCTGGGGCACTTATGCGGTTATGCACACAGCACTAAGAAATCAAAAGGGGGGGCAAGTCGGAACAGAAGGTTCACACTCCCAACCAGCTTGATTTTGCAACAGGAGAATTCAGACAGCCGGAAATGCAGGGTGAAAGTGCAAACAACTGTAAAGACTTGACTTTCCCCAGTGCCTGATAACTCCAATTGGAATGGCTCAGAATGGGGTGGCACTGACTGGGGAACTGGAGGCAGATGTCACTGTTAGATTGTGCACTTTAAGTCCAGAAGGGAACTGCAAGGACATCGGCTCAAAGTGCCCATCTGACCGCAGCCTGAGATTCACATCAAGTCTCTCTCTGTCTCAGCTCCTCTCCTTTCCCCTCCCCTATTAAAAAATCCCCAAACGATTCTGGGCCATAATGATACCTCTAGCATCGGAAGAAGCGAGCTCTGACTCACAAAAACTCATACAGAAATAAATATTGTTCGTGTTCAAGGTGCCACTGGACTGCTATTTCACTTTACTACAACAAACAAACAGAGCTACCCCTTTGCAAAGTCTTTTCTGTCTTTACGCCCATGCATTCCCAGGTAACCGCTTCTGAGCTGAGAGGTTCTATTTAGTTCCACCAAGTCGCTGCTGACTTACGGTGACCATGTAGGGTGACCATGTAGGTAGATGCCTGCCTCTGCAAAGCAACACTGGGTTTCCTCAGTGGTCTCCCATTCAAGTCCTAACCAAGGCCGACTCTGCTTAGTTTCCGAGTAGGGTTGTCAGGTGCACTCACTTGGCCAGTAGGGCTGCCAAGCCACGGCGGGGGATCTGCATGTCTTCACAGTCCCAGGGTAAAAAGGTAAAGGTAAAGGTTCCCTTCCTCGAAAGCCAGTCGAATCCGACTCTAGGGTTGCGGTGCTCATCTCCGTTTCAAAGCTGAAGAGCCAGCACTGTCCGAAGATGTTTCCGTGGTCATGTGGTCGGCAGGACTAAACACCAAGGCGCATGGAATGCTGTTACCTTCCCACCGAAGTGGTACCTATTTATCTATTTGCAATTTCTAGCTTTCGAACTGCTAGGAGCTGGAACTAGAGACGGGAGCTCACTCCGTCATGCAGCACCTGGTTCTCGAACTGCTGAACTACTGACCTTTCACAGCCTGCAGTTCAGCGTCTTAACCACATGAGCCACCGTAGCCAGGGTAGGAACCCCAAAAAGAACGACAGAGGAAGTCATAAACTTCAGTATCGCCCTGACCTTGATAAACCAGACAAGCCTGATCTCGTTGGATCTTGGAAGCTAAGCAGCGCCAACCAAGGCCGTAACAAGGATTTTTGACTTTGGGGGGCATTTAAATAAGTCAGGGGCACCGCTGCCCACACACCTCAGGCTGTGTCAGGAGCAACAAGAGAGTAAAAAGTTTTTTTAACAAGTGATGAGAGAGAGAGAGAGAGGCAGGGCAGGGAAACAGCTCGGCTATGGCACACAAGAAAAATAAAATAAAATAAACCAGCTGGATGGTAAGTCAGGTGGCCTGGGTGGTAAGTCGAGGGGCTTGGCCCTGAGATGCCTCACTGTAGCTATGGGTCTCGTGCGACCCTGGCAAGTACTTGGAAGGGAGACCTCCAAGGAATACCAGGGCTGGCGATAGTAAGCAAAGGCAGGCAATGGCAAGCCAGCGCTCTGAAAAGTCCAAGCCCCACTAGGGGTCGCCAGAAGTCAACCATTACTTCCAGGCACACACACAATACACAAAAACCCTTCAGTATCAAGGTTGAATATTAATTACAGCTGATATATCATTTTTAACCTGGAACTAACTGGAGGCTCCCACTGTGTTAAAAACAAAAAGGAAAGGAAAGGAAACAGCCCAAAATACACCAGTGATCATTTTCCCCCAGCCAGTTACTAGCAAAGATTGATTAGCCTTTCAGCAAGGTGACTTTCAAAACCTGCCTGAGAACACTCGTAAAATATTGTTCAACATCCTTTGCAAACCAGCTTCTTTGTAGCCACGTATGACGAGCGTTCACTCGCAGACCGAGCCTGTGTGTGTTTACTCAGAAGTAAGACACACACACCCCCCGTGTTCACTCCCCAAATCAGTGTGCCTCGGATTCCAGGAGGAATTTATACATATATCAAGTCAGCAAAGGGCCATTAAAAAAATGTGTGGGTAGCAGATTCTCCGTAGAATGGGAAGCTTTGGTTCTGTTGTTGAGAGCATGAGCAGGGTGGTCCTGGTTATTTTCTTGGATGGGAAAATAACATGTAACGTTATTAATAATACTAGCAGTAAAGCCCGTTGTGAAAGCAATACAACGAGATCTAGAAAGAGGCTCTGGGACAGTGCTCTGGCTTTGGGCAAACAGTGTCAATTTGCTGTGGTGACCTCAGCAGGGTATAATGACAGAGTCCACTGTTTTCTCCAGAGGAACTTATCTCTGCTACCTGAAGAGCAGTTGTAATTGTGAGTGATCTGTAGCCCTCACCTGGAGATTGGCAGCAATTGTTACCCAGGACAAAATGGCTGGTTTGGAGGGTGTAGTCTATGGCATTCTACCTGTCTAAGGTCCCACCCCTCCGCAAACCCCACCCTCTCCAGGCTCCACCCCTCAAATCCCCAGGAATTTGTCAGCATGTAGTTGGCAACCCCATCTCCTTCCCAGCTAACCATCAACCTACCATTATCTGCCCCTTTGACTTCAGCTGACTTCTGCCCTCCCTTCTGCAGAGCAGTTGTAATTCTGAGTGCTCTCCAGCCTTCACCTGGAGATTGGCAACAATGGTTCCCTATGAGGGACTGACTGGTTTGGAGGGTGGAGTCTATGGCATTGTACCTGTCTGAGGTCCCACCCCTCCTCAAACCTCACCCTCTTCAGGCTCCATCCCTCAAATCTCCAGGAATTTCCCATCTGGAGTTGGCAACCCTATCAGGACTGGCCCCAATGTGTTTTCTCCCAAAGGCCAAAGTAGGTGACAGGACCAAGCTTAGTTGCCTACCAACAGGCACTGAGGGGAATGTAGGGTTGCCAGCTCTAAGGAGGGAAATACCTGGAGGTTTGGGGGGTGGATTCTGTAGAGGGCAGCATTGGGCGGGGGGGCGAGGCGGAAGGACTCAGCAGGTATAATGTCATAGGGTCTACCCTCCAAAGCATCCATTTTCTCCAGGGGAACTGATCTCTGTCATCTGGAGATCAATTGTAACAGTGGGAGATCTCCAGGTCCCACCTGGAGATTGGCAACCCTAGGGGAAAGTCAGCTGCACAGCAGGGGGTTGAAGAGAATGGTTTGATGGCTGCTGGGCCAAGATTGGCAACAATAGTTCCCCAGGAGCCCCATCGTAAATGCACCAAACAATTCCTAAAGATTTTCCAAAACACTACTCTGTTTTGGGCTCCTGGGGAACTTTGACCCCCCAGCCTCTGCCTAGGGAAAGGGCAGTCTTTCCCTGCAGTGGGAACCAAAGCAGCTGACATCATTCTCCTCTCCCCCGTATGATTCGCACAACTACCCTATGAGGTATGTTATGGTTGAAAGTGTGTGAATGGTCCATAGTCCCCCAGGCAGCTTTTAAAACATGAACCTGGGACCTGCACACCATCTGTGGCAGTAATGGGGTGACTGCTGGCATCTTTTCCTATCATTTTTTGCCTTGAGGTATTCTGCTTGTGGTGTGATCTGTCTTCTTTGTGGTGTGGCGTGATTGTGTTATTGGGTTTGTTTCTTTTAAAGGGGAAGTGATGTGTTGTGAGTGAGGACATATGTTACCTCAGAATACAGTAGTTCCCATATGCAACTGAAAATTCCAACTGCCTTGCGGGGGGGGGGAGTTTGAGGTGTGGAATGGAGTGAAGTCCAATCAGCTTCCATATGCAAAAGACCTTGAAACGCTGGGCGAGACTGCACAAAGCAGCCAGTCAACCCAGCCAGTGTCTTCTGAGTGGTAGTTCTTCCGGCCAAACACTAAAGGCGGGCATTTTAGAACGTTGGTCCCCACTACTGCTTTATTATAAGGGAGAGATAAAGTAGTAAAGACTGTTGTAATAAGAGAGTGTCTGAAAGCAAGAAACTCTAATGTTTCCCCTCCACAGCATCAAATCTATGCACAGTTACTGTGGAGCCAGTCCTTCTGAACATAGATTCAGGAGGGCAGTAATGTCAGCCTACAGTAGAAGAGCCAGGTTCGAATCCAGTAGTACCTTCAAGATTTTTTTTTGGGGGAGGGGATAAGCTTTTGAGAGCCAAGGCTCCGTTCATTGTATACAAGTAGGAATGGAGATCCCCAAGTCCTTACATCCCAGTCGGAAGGTGGGAGGGGTATTCTCTTTTTTGCAACACCCCTTCCACCTTTGGACTGGGATATAAGAGCTCAGGGATTTCCATTCCTACTTGTATCTGATGAAGGGAGCTTTTGACTGTCAAAAGCTTATGCCCCAAAGGTCTTATCGGTTCCTAAAGTGCTACTTGACTTGAATGTAGTCCCAATTAAACAACTACCATTCCAATAACAATTGAAAGGGGGAAAGCACATAAGAGGGGCGAATGATATCATTTTTCCCATGCAAGCAGTTTTCCCTCTAAGTTGAGTTAGTGTGCGCTAGCTCACACTTTTTAGCCTCCGGCTCACAGATTTTTGTCTTAGCTCGGGAAGGAGGGCTCCAGAGCAAACTAACTGATGCAGTAGCCAAATCACTCGCTCACAACTTTAACGCCAGTAGCACACAAAGTAGAATTTTTGCTCACAAGACTTGCTCACAAGCTTAGAGGGAGCATTGCATGCAAATGCCCTTGACTCATGGAGGTGGTAGAAGTGAGTGGAGAACCAGGATGGTGTAATGGTTAGAGTGTCAAACTAGGAGCTGCAAGCTCTAGATTTGAATCTTCCCAACTTTGCCACGGAAGTTATCTGGTGGACCTTGGGCCAGTCACTTTTTCTCAGCTGACACTAGCTCACACAGTTATGGCCATGAGGATAAAATGGAGGAGGAAAAATTATGTTGTAGACAACTTTGGGTCCCCCATGGAGAGTAAATTGGGGTATCAATGTATCAAAAATCCAGTAAACTGCTGTGAGGAGTAACCACATCAATCTGCCGCTGGAGAGCTTAAAAACAGAGTAGCTCAGAACTTCTGGGATTATCAGGAATTGCTGAATGCGTCAAAAGTCAGAGGAAAGCAAGTATGATTACTGTAATGTCTTGGAATGATTACATGAATCACCTCATAGGACTCCCATGTTAAGCTTCGAGCCAGACCAGGGCTCCTCTGAGCGAACTTCCTATTGGTCGCTTCGTAACAGCGACCAATCAGGACGATACCATTCCCTAGGAGGGAAAGACTCCCATTGGTCTTTATTCTAGCAATCTCATTGGTTGTTATTTGTAAATAGGCGTGGCTACATTAGCCCGGTTATGTTTAAAAGGAGCATAAGCTCCCACTGTTTTCTGTTCTGGTTTCTTACTGAGTTAGTGCTTGCTCGTTACTTCCAATAAAGCTGAATCACTTGCTGAATCACTGTACGAGTCCTTTGTTAGCGCGATCTAACAATTGGCGACGAAGGTGGGATGTTAGAGCAGGTAGGCAGCCCTGCGGACATCCACACTTCGGACTCGGAAGAAAGCGGGCAGAGCACAGCAGCCGATCCGGCGGAGGCGCCACCAGCTCCGGTGCCCAAGTCTCCCCCGATGGCTGGAAGCCAGAAGTTCGAGTGCTTCGAACCCTCCTCAGAAGACTGGGACTCCTACCTGTCCAGGTTCGAGTTCCATCTGGAGACCCACGACATCACCGATGAGGCGAAGAAACGAGCATGCCTCCTGAGTTCCTGCGGGAAGGGGACCTTCGACATAGCCAGGTCGTTGGTGGCCCCAACTGATATAAAGACTGTCACCTACGCTGACATCACGGAGAAGCTTAAGGCTCACTATTCTCCACAACCGTCGGAGATCGCCTGCCGGCACGCTTTTTACAAGCGGAACCAGGCCGGAGGCGAGACCATCGCAGATTTCGTGGCGGCCCTTCGCAAAGCCGCACGGCCATGTAATTTCCACAACGTGGAGGAAGCCCTCAGAGACCGTCTCGTCTGCGGTCTCAAAGATGAAAGGCTGCAACAGAGGCTGTTCGCCCGCACCACCCTGACCTGGGCAGTGGCCTACGAAGAGGCCGTGGCCGCGGAAGCAGCGGAGAAGTCCACGAAGGAGGTCCGCCAGCGGGTGGCAGAGCCCAGTATACACGCTCAACGAGACAGCGAGGGCGAAGACGCGGATGATGACGTCAACGCGGTTCGAGGCAAGCGGACCCCAGCGAAGACTACCAACGTCAAGCCTTGCTCCGGTTGTGGCGGGAAGCACCAGCGCGGCTCCTGTTGGGCTCGTGATGTCGACTGCAGAGCGTGTGGGCGGCGTGGTCATCTGGCCAGAGTCTGCAGATCAGCGAAGAAGGATCCCTCAACTAACAACCGGTCAGCGCAGAGGGGCACTCCAGTCAGCACCCAAGGCAAGACCCGTTCCTCAGCATCGGAAGCAAGCTGCCAGTTGACGGCGACCTTGTCGAGCGCATCGGCCGTAAATCGCACCAGCAGCCAGGGCAAGATCACCGTGACTCCACTCCTCGACGGCCGACCCTGTACAATGGAGGTGGACTCAGGATCGTCCGTGACGGTGATTTCTGCCGCGTCCTGGCGCCAGTTGTTCCCGAACCGAAGCCGGCGGCGGCTCCAGCCTGCGGGAACCAGAGTGTCCGACTTCCAGGGCAACCGAATTCCCTTGGCCGGACGGGACTCTGTTACTGTTGAGTATAAGGGGAAATGTGTTAAACTGTCATTCCTGATTGCAGAGGGAGACCGGGTTAACCTGCTAGGGTTAGATTGGTTTGAGCCATTGGGCATCGGTATTTCTGGGATTAACAGGATGTCTGAAAATAAATGGGGCATGCTGTACGACCTGTTCCCTGATGTATTTGCCGAAGGGTTGGGAAGGTACAAGGGCCCCCCGGTTGCGTTTGACTTAGATCCGTCAGTCAAACCTATTAGGTTGAAGTATCGGAAAGTACCTGTGTCTCTCAAACATAAGGTGGAAAAAGAGATTGACAAACTAGTTGAGCAAGGGGTTTTAGAGCCAGTACCATACAGCAAATGGGAGACCCCGATCGTAACCCCTGTCAAATCAGATGGGTCCATACGACTATGCGCCGATTACAAATGTACGATTAACAAGGCGCTGCAGCAACATTCGTACCCGGTCCCGGTAATAAGCCACATTTTGGCTTCCCTGGGGGGTGGCAAGATTTTCGCCAAATTTGACCTGGCCCAGGCATACCAGCAGTTGCCTGTCACCCCGGAGGCTGCCGAGGCCCAAACAATTGTAACCCACCAAGGGGCTTTTAAAGTGAACAGGCTGCAATTCGGGGTCAACGTAGCACCTGGGATTTTTCAGGGCCTCATGGAACGTCTACTAAGGGGGGTACCTGGCACAGTGCCCTATTTTGACGACGTGCTGATTGCGGGCGGGTCTGAACAGGAACTACTGGACCGGGTTAAAGAGGTCCTCAGGCGTTTTCAAAATGCCGGCCTCAGAGTTAAGCGCTCAAAATGCACGCTCGGGGTGGAAAGTGTGGACTTCCTGGGGTTTCGCATTGACGCAGAGGGAGTCCACCCCACGGATGAGAAGGTATCTGCAATCCAAAACGCCCCCAGGCCGGTGAGTAAGAAGGAGCTCCAATCCTTTTTAGGACTCCTGAATTTTTATCATGCGTTTTTACCGCATAAGGCATCAGTGGCGGCCCCTTTGCACGCGCTTTTGCACAAGGAGGCAAAATGGAAGTGGGGGCAGGCCGAGGAAAAGGCTTTTGTGGGAGTCAAGGAGCTGCTGACATCTAATGCCGTACTCACGCATTATGATGAACACAAGCTCCTGGTGTTAGCTGCTGACGCTTCACCGTTTGGAGTAGGCGCAGTTTTAAGCCATCTGATGCCTGATGGGAGCGAAGCGCCTATCGCTTTTTATTCTAGATCACTATCTGCGGCAGAGCGGAACTATGCCCAGATAGACAAGGAGGGTCTGGCGTTGGTAGCGGCTGTCAAAAAGTTCCATGATTTTATTTTTGGCAGACGATTTTTGCTGGTCACTGACCACAAGCCGCTACTGGGGATTTTTGCGCCCGATAAGCAATTGCCAAACATCATGTCCCCACGCATGCTTAGATGGGCGATATTTTTGCAGGCTTATGATTTTGACTTAGAGCACCGGCCTGGGAAAGCGATTGGGCATGCGGATGCCCTCAGCCGGTGCCCGGTGCCGGACATTGGCGCAGACCCTGCCCCCGCCTGTGAGGTCTTGGCAATTGAGGAGCTTCCTCGACCCCCGGTATCATCCAGGGACATTGCAGCACACACGGCCAAGGATAGCGTGCTGTCCCGAGTATTAAACTGGGTTTGGAGGGGGTGGCCGGTTGGAAGCGTTGAACCGGAGTTCGGCCCTTACAAAAGCCGTCAAAATGAACTATCCATTTCTAAGGGCTGTGTATTATGGGGGAACAGGGTGGTGGTTCCTGACAAACTCAGGACGAGAGTGTTAGAGTCGCTGCACGAGGGTCACCCCGGTATGGTACACACCAAAGCGTTGGCCAGAGGGTATGTCTGGTGGCCGGGGCTGGACAAAGAGATCGAAGAATGGGTACGAGGGTGTCCCAAATGCCAGCAAGTCAGACCCGATCCCCCACAAGCTACACCCCAAGGCTGGGAGTCATCTGGTAAACCCTGGGCCAGATTGCATATAGATTTTGCTGGCCCTCTCCAAGGGCAAATGTTCCTAATTGTGGTGGACGCTATGTCCAAATGGCTGGAGGTCGTGCATATGAAATCGACCACATCACTTGCTGTGATCCATGCGCTCCGCCGACTTTTTGCCACCCACGGGTTGCCTGACGTCATCGTCAGTGACAACGGGCCTCAATTTGTGTCTGAGGAATTTAGGCTCTTCCTCACGAGTAATGGCATACGCCAAATGACTTCGGCCCCTTTCCATCCGGCATCTAATGGCCAAGCCGAACGGATGGTCAGGACGGCCAAAGAGGCCCTGGGTAAAATGGACGAAGGGGACTGGAGCCAGAGGCTGGGCTCCTTTCTTTTGCTGCAGCACACCACCCCCTGTAGTGCTACAGGCCGTAGTCCGGCCGAATTGTTAATGGGGCGGAGACTCACGACCCGTTTGAACCGAATGCACCCAGACCTCACTGAAGAGCAATCCGAGCGTACCACGGCGCAACCGAAGGTGCGCATGTTTGAAAAAGGGGACAAGGTTTTCGCACGAAATTATGCAAACGGGCACTTGTGGCTTCCTGGGGTTATATCCGACTCTGTGGGTACTCGAATGTATGTGGTGCAGTTAGCTGACGGTCGAATATGGCGGCGCCACATAGATCAGTTAAGGAGACGTTGGGCTAGGGACAGCGCTGACTCTCCGACGGCTGAATCCCCTGATGTCGAGTGGACACCCCCAGAGCAGGCGGTGAGTACCGAAAGGCCCGGTACTGTCCCCGAGTCAGGGCAGAACCCTGTGTGCGGGGCTGAAATCCCAGTCGAGTCTGTGCCTGATCCAGGCTGTAGTGAACCCCACTCTGACCCACAACCTTGTCTGCCCATGGAGCCTGCACCGCTCCGCAGGTCCCAGCGTTCGCGGCAAATGCCGACTTATCTGAAGGACTATGAGTGTAAATACTGTTGGAATAACTGATGTACAAAGGGTGTATGTATGTATGTAAATAATAAAACAAATGGGATGATGGCTTAACTTAGGGGGGAGGAATTGTAATGTCTTGGAATGATTACATGAATCACCTCATAGGACTCCCATGTTAAGCTTCGAGCCAGACCAGGGCTCCTCTGAGCGAACTTCCTATTGGTCGCTTCGTAACAGCGACCAATCAGGACGATACCATTCCCTAGGAGGGAAAGACTCCCATTGGTCTTTATTCTAGCAATCTCATTGGTTGTTATTTGTAAATAGGCGTGGCTACATTAGCCCGGTTATGTTTAAAAGGAGCATAAGCTCCCACTGTTTTCTGTTCTGGTTTCTTACTGAGTTAGTGCTTGCTCGTTACTTCCAATAAAGCTGAATCACTTGCTGAATCACTGTACGAGTCCTTTGTTAGCGCGATCTAACAATTACATGGTAGGGTAAAGCAGGAAATGTTATCCAGACAACTGTAAGAGAGGGGGGGACACGTCTACACACGCATCTTCTCCATCATCCTCTGCTATTTTCCTTTAAGAAAATGCTTCCAAGCAAACACCAGCTTCCTGGACTGCTGGTTTATGCCAATGTGGTTCACACTAGAGAAACCAGTTGAGTGAATCCAGTGCCATCTTGGGGTGAAGGATAAAGGAATGTTTTAACTATGGGGGAAGTTTGATCATACCTCTGCAGCACCATAAACCACTTGTTTTTAGGGCAGTGAATGAATGTTCATACCACTAGCACTGTACTTGGGATGATTCTGCATCTGGGTTTTGCGCCACATTTTCTCAACATGGAGGAAAAGATCCAATTCAAAACCACATTCTAATACCCCCGGGGAATGCTGTACTGACGGCAGAGTTACCCCAAATGGCCATAAATCTATGCAGAAGCTACCATAAGACCCAATCATCGAAGAAACTGCAAGCGGCATGCAATGCAATGGGGAATTTCTGTTCCAAGGTGGGTTTGGTAAAACAATGGAGGGAAAAGCCAATGCAGAATCGCCCTTGGTTTTCCTCCTCGAGGGTGCTTCTCTAGTCTCCATAGGAGGACTGAGAAGCTAACACTTGTATCTGTTACCAGATTGTTTGACATCGTTGTTATGGTATAAAATGTCACCCATGATATAAGCTTTTTTATTTTTTGCAATCAAATCACAGCTGACTTATAGCGACCCCTCATGGGGTTTTCAAGGCAAGAGACGTTCAGAGGTGGTTTGCCATCGCCTCACAACCCTGGACTTCCTTGGTGGTCTCCCATCCAAATACTAACCAGGGCTGACCCTGCTTAGGTTCCAAGATCTGACGAGACTGGACTAGCCTGGGCAGTTGCAGTCAGTGCAAGGTAAGCATCCATTCCAAACATTTCTAGATCTTTGCAATATGCCTGATGTTTCTGGTATCTGTCCCTGACAAAAGAGGGCCCTGTTCAGTCGTCATATTGGGCCTCCGGAAAATGCTTGTTCAGTGTGAGCCATTAGATTTGTCCTTCTTCGGGGTTTGCAACTCAGAGTGTGGACCCCTCTTGCCTCTACTGTTCATGCATGTAAATTTATGTGTACGAACTCTAAGGCCCTGTTCTGTGCACAGCCTACTAAAAGACCCCTGAAATTCTCCATTGTACTTCTTAAAAAAAAAACCCGGCACACACACACACTTCATGGTAGAAAGAAACTTAGTAAAAGTCTAGGGGGAGGGGAATATTTATTTTTCCTGTTTGATCATTGAACTGCCGTCTCTTTAGCCATAGCTGTATCTGAACATCTTCTCTCATCTAGTTCTTTTAACACATGGTGCTATCCATAATGCAGAGCAGAGTTTAAAACATTCACATCTCCAGAGAGTAGAGGGGAAGAAGATGGATGAACGAACTTTAATTTTGCGCTCTCCAGAGTAGCTGATATTTGCATCTGCATTATTTGCTGTCAAACGCAAAGAAAATAATTGGAAATGGGGTGCGTTTTGAGGACCATGGTCCATCATCATGCAAGCATACACTTGTAGAGGGAAAGAATCAAATAATTATTTATATTACATGCCCAAGTATTTATATACAGCTTTATGAAATTTAGCTCCAGATAGTGGCAACTCATTGGTGTTGGAATTGCATTCTCAGTTTAAAATTCTATGCTTCTTAAGTAGCTGTTTTCAATTTTGCCATCACTGGTCCAGATTTATGGAAATCATCCTGGCCATAGACAATATGATTCAGCGGAGATGAACTCTGAAATCCTGTTCACATATGGAAAACTGTGGAAGTTTTTATACAGTGGAAATTAGAAATTGTGTACATGCAGTGTTTATACAAATCTATTCGAAGTACTTGTCCCTTTTTAAATAAAAAAAATGAAAAATCTCAGATCAGAATATGCCTCTGAAGTACAAAAGAATAATTACCATGCCAAGTCAGACAATGTGGAGCAGTGAGTTAAGGAACTATTAAATCTGCCTGCAAAGTAGGGAATTTCTTAAAACAGAGGATATATTTCAGTAAAGATTGACATTTCTAGACCTGAACACTGCTACGGCTTTGCTGTTTGATGGTTGTGGATGGGTTGTCACTGGACTTGGTCTAAAGCGGCACACCTGGTGGGATCCAAGAGCTACGACAAGAGAAGGTAAAAATTCCTGAATGGATATTAATTGTCAGAAAATAGCTCTGTCAATGTCTACTGGAGAATTACACAACTTAAAGGCTGACAATGAAGAAATGGAAATTGTTCAAGATTTTCTATTCCTTGGTTCAACAAAGAAGGGAGACTGGGCAAGGGCATCCATGAAGGGGCGAGAAAAGACCTTTAAGTGTAAGGATGTGTTGCCGGCAACCAAGATCATAAGACAGTATTTCCCATTACTATGTAAGGGATGGGAAAGCAAGCAAGCAAGGAGGGAGGGAGGGAGGGAGGGAGGGAGGGAACTTGGACAATAAAGAAAGCTGACTGGAAGAAAGCTGATTAATCTGAAATGTACTGCTGGAGGAGGGCTTTCCGGATACCGTGAACCGCCATAATGACAAGCAAGTGGGTTGTAGATCAAATCAAGCCTGAGCTCTCCCTAGAAGCTAAAATGGCTAAACTGAGGCTATTTTATACTTTGGTCACATTATAAGAAGACAAGAGTCACAAGACAAGAGTGCTGGGGAAAGTTGCAGGAAGCAGGAAAAGAGGAAGACCCAACATGAGATGGAACAAAGTTTGAGTCCAGTGGCACCTTTAAGACCAACAAGTTAAATGGTGCATGCACTTGTGCATGCACATGAAAGCTTATACCCAGAATTATAAACTTGTTGGCCTTCAGGATGCCACTGCACTCAAACTTTGTTCAGTTGCTCCAGACCAACAGGGCTCTACCCACCTGATTCTACCAACAGGAGATGGATTGGCTCAACCAAGGAAGCCACGAGGGCCCTCAGTTTGCAAGACCTGAGCAAGGCTGTTAAAAGTAGGATGCTTTGGACATCATTAATTCATAGGGTCACCATAAGTCGGAAGTGTAGTATGAATGGGAATATAAAGATTTTTATATATAGGTTTCTTCTTCTTGATTGTTCATATTCATATTTCTCTGATTTTTATACATTTGTTCTTTAAGCAATATTTTATTAGGATGTTAGAAAGGCCTGTTATATAGAAGGCTTTCCTCTTGTGGATCTGATATTGTTAGCAGACAACATAATAGGTACAAAGTTCATGATTCTGTAGTTCTTAGGGCACACCTTTCAATGTCTGGGTCAGATAGGATTTTAGTCTCGTATCAGTAATGAATACTTTTGTTTAGGTAAGAACAAGCTTTAGCCGATATGCCTTAGGTCATGTCAAGTAAATATGTGACGCCATTGCATAGACACACCTTTCTTACATTTGACCAATAAGGAGATTTTTATGTAAATGTTGTTTAAGTTTTTGTAACCAATTATGCCTTTTGAATATTATTCCCATGATGATGATATGATGATGTCAGTCCATGTATAAAATATCATGTATTTCCTGAATATGTTCAGAATATGCTCAAGAAGATGAAGAAAAAAAAGAAGAAAGTTGTCAATTTTTGGTTAACTATTTGGTCTAATTGTTTTCCTATTAATTGAGGCATGTTTCCTAATTATGCTGAAAAGAAAGCAATCAGTTTTGATGGGTCCTTTGGCCTAACTGTTTTCCATATTTCATTACAATAAAATACAAGAACTTCCTCCTCATTTGACTTCATTTTTTGACATGGAATCTAATATGTACAACAGAAGCAGCGTGATGATGCTTAACACACACACACACACACACACATCAGTGCAGTAAATAAAATATGCTATTTAATAAGCAAAGTAATAGGACTAGGATTACAGAAATCTGAAAATAAAGCACAAATATTAGACATGATATGTTAACAATGACAAAAGGTGGAATTATATAAGTAGATAACAATGTAGAAAGAGCAAGATCATTCATAAAACAAACCGGTTATATATACTGTATATGCAGCAATGTAGGTTATAATCCCGTTCCCTCTATCAAATCACCTTTTTGAACCACTGCATTATAACATAGCCCTACAGCCTTTATAAGAATGCCCACCTGAACAATTCTGGTTTACATAGTTTATTCTTCCTGATCAATGACTGCCTTCACAACAATCCCCTCTCCGTATTCGCCTCATCTCATCACTTGGGAGCTGGACAGGCCCGTAGCTACAGTGGGGCATCTCAGGGCTGGGCCCCCTGACTTCCCATCCAGCCCAGAGTGTCACAGCCTTCTCCCCCAGATTAAATTGATTAGCCAGTGCCCCCTAAGAAATTTAAGTGCACCCTGACTTAAAAGATCCTGGCTACGGGCCTGGAGCTGGGTCTAACAACTTCTAGGTTAGGGCAAAATATTCCACATAACCATGTATGAAAGTACCTTTCTATGTTCATTTATACCTGGCATTGCTCCCTGATGGAAACCCCGACTTGCTTACAACAGTGCTCCCACCCCCTCCATTTTATCCTCACAAGGTTAAGATAAAAGAATGAATGGCTCAAGGTCACCTAGCAAGCTTCAGCGAAAGAGTGGGGATTCAAACCTGGGCCTCTCAGACCCTAGTCTAACACTCTAGACCCTGTGTATAGAAATATTGCTTTCTAAATTCTCATGCCTTCTCCTGTAATGACATTCTGTGTCTCTGTTTCCTGTTGCAGGCCAAATGGTCCAGGGCAGACCAAATGGCCTGAACTACCTAAAACCACACATTCTTTAACACCTCTAAGTGGAAGAGCCAGACCTGATGGCTCCTGGCTCTGGTGCTCATGGAGCATGTCACATACACCATGGAGAAGCTGGGTCACCTAAATGCAGGCGGGGTACCAAACTTATAGCCTATCCCCACACGCAGCTATGGCAACCAATAATTGGGCACACCCATGCCCACTCGCAATTGGCCGATAACCACATCTAATTTGTGACTGGAATTGGGGTATAATTGTTTTGATCCCTATGGGAGTGAGCTCTTGCTCTCTCTTAGCTCTCCCTTCCTCCTCTTGTCATTATCTGTTTTATTGCACCTGAAATGCTGTCCCTTGTGAAACAAAGACCTGCTTTGTGACTTGGAGCACATGGCTTGCACGAGATGGGATTCCTACTCAAAATCCCTTGGTGCTACCTGGATTATCACCATGGACAATCTTGAACTCTTGGATGCTATCCTGACCTTGGTAACTATGTATCTTTAATGTGTAGTTAAGGCAAATTGCCCTAGCCTTTGTTATTTTTGTAATCTCTGGTAGTCTATGCTAAACTCTGTACTGAATAAAGATCCTCCTTATTGTTAAATTGGTTTTGATGTTGTAACTGAATTCCAAGTCTAAGCCTGGTGCCTAACCCTGACCACATATGCTACCTTGGTAAGAGTGTGCACCTCTGGATAGAGTTGCTATTGTGTTAAATCCTAGATGCTAACTAAGGGGTTGGAATCTCTCCCTTAGGAAAAGCAGGGACTATTGAAAAGAGGTTCTGGTGGCACATTGTTCTGAAAACCTGAGAGGGTATAGCCTACCTCTGGGTTTGTTGTTTAATGTACTGAAAAAGTACAGGGTTCCCTCCCATCCCCGGACTGGCCTGAGGGGGCTAATCCTGTACACCCTGTTAGACCCTAGTCTAACAGTTTGGTGTAGTGGTCAGGAGTGCAGACACTAATCTGGGAGAACCAGGTTTGATTCCCCACTCCTCCACATGCAGCTGCTAGTGTGACCTTGGGTCAGTCATAAGTACTTTCAGAGCTGTTCTCTCAAGAGCAGTCCTTGAAAGAGCTCTCTCAGCCCTACCTACCTCACAGGGTGTCTGTTGTTGGGAAGGGAAGGAGATTGTAAGCCGCTCTGAGACTCCTTCAGGTAGTGAAGGCCAGGGTATAAATCCAATCTCCTCCTCCTCCTCCTCTCCTTCCTGTATCATGCTGCCTCTTATTTTTGATTTTCAATTTCTTACTGGAATGGTCTCTGTTAGGGGGCTGGAAGCAGAAGATGGGAAGTGCCAAGACTGAGATCTTGTTTGCATCCCCTCATTTCTACCTGCACAACCTGGGGAGGGGCCGTGACTCAGTGGCTGAACATATGCTTGTGTAATGTATTCCGCCATGACCACGTGCGCGACCGTTGGGCCACGCGGTCATGCGAAGTCCTGAAGCTTCACTCCCAGAGAACAATAGCTGAGCAGATCCTAGCCCACACCTATCAGAGGGCCGGGTCCGCAGCCGAGAGCCTATGGGACTCTCGGCCACTGTACATAGCCTATAGGGCAGTAGTGGGTGTGTTTTGGTGATGGGTTTTCTGGGCATATAAACCGGCCTGCAAGCCAGCTGTCTTTTGTCTTGTTCTGGACTTTGCGGGGCCGTTCCAGGGCCAAATATTTTTTATCCTCGTAGACGCCTACAGCAAGTGGCTGGAGGTGGTACCAGTGTCATTGACATCCTCCAAGGCGGCCATCAGAGCAATGTGGCACATCTTCAGTGCCCAAGGCCTTCCGGACACCCTGGTCACGGACAACGGGACGGCGTTTACCTCGAGCGAGTTCCAGGAATTCACGAGGTACTATGGGATCCGCCACGTCCGGTCCGCTCCGTTCCACCCAGCAACAAATGGGCAGGCGGAGCGCATGGTGTGCACAACCAAAGAGGCGCTTCGCAGGATAGAGAGTAAAGACTGGGACTACAAGTTAGCAGCGTTCCTGTTTGGTCAGCACACAACACCCCACACCGAGACGGGGTGTAGCCCGGCCGAGCTACTGTTAGGTCGCCACTTGACCTCGCGGCTGGATCGCCTCCACCCGGACCGAGCACCAGAGGAGGAACCAGCTACGGAATCACCCCAAGCCACCTGGGGCTTCTTCCCGGAAAACCCCATCTACGCGAGGAACTATGCCAAGGGGCCGGCCTGGGTCCTGGCGAGAGTGGTACGTGTAAGAGGACCTTGGTCCTGCGAGGACGGCCAACTGCTCCACCGCCACATAGACCAACTACGGCGGCGGGTCCTTCCGAACGACCCCGAGGACCTGGAGATCCCAGAAGCCGATGAAACGTCTTCCCCCGCGCCCGAGACGCCGACCCCGGAGCCGGTTCCAGTCAACCTCGCTCTAGGGCCTCCGTCGCCGCCACCACCGGCGGCGCTACCTCCAAACTCACCGCCCCGACCCCCGGCGGCAACCACGACGCCCGCACCAGAGCTACGCCGTTCTACGAGAACCGGGGTGGCCCCAGCGTACCTTCAAGACTATGTATGTGGGTAGTCCGGACTATGGGGGGAGGGGTGTAATGTACTCCGCCATGACCACGTGCATGACCGTTGGGCCACGCGGTCATGCGAAGTCCTGAAGCTTCACTCCCAGAGAACAATAGCCGAGCGGATCCTAGCCCGCACCTATCAGAGGGCCGGGTCCGCAGCCGAGAGCCTATGGGACTCTTGGCCACTGTACATAGCCTATAGGGCTGTAGTGGGTGTGATTTGGTGGTGGGTTTTCTGGGCATATAAACCGGCCTGCGAGCCGGCTGTCTTTTGTCTTGTTCCTTCCGAATAAAAGTACTTTGCTGAAATCACTCAACGTTTCTCAGTACTTTTCAGCTTGGCATGCAAAAGCTCCCAGGTTCAATCCCCAGCATCTCCCATTTAAAGGACCAGGCAGTAGATGATGTGAAAGGAAGGCCTCTGTCTGAGATCCCGAAGAGCCACTGACAGCAGATATATTAGACCTTGATGAGCCAATGGTATGATTCACGATAAGGCAGCTTCATGTGTCTCTTAAACCCCAGAGCAAGAAAAATGTTAACCAACCTGCCATTTTTATTTTCAGTTGCATACGTGGGAGCAGCGGTGGTGTAGTGATTTCACTGGCCCCGTTTCCGACACATGGGGGCTGTGGGTTCAAATCATACCTGAATTCAAGCAGGCAGCCACTTTTACTCTACCTTTTAGAAAGGATCCATGAGTCAGTACTTGTTTTGCATGCCTAACATCCCCCTCTCAGCTGCTTGCAGTCTTCAGTGAAAGGAATTTGATGGCAAAATTGGGATAAATCTCTGCCTCGGTCCACTGGACGGCCAATTCCAGAGAGTAGGGACTGGGACTGGTGACCCAGTAGTTGGCATAAGACAGCTTCCTATGTTCCTTTGGAGCAGACGTTTAAAAGGTGCCATCATTTGCCAAAAAAAACCCCCCATGTTTTTGCTTTCTGTGTCGGAAAGATGTGTATCTTGTTTTTTTCCTTGCCCGCTACTCCACACTTCGCTGTGTGAAGTGTAGCTTCGCTATGATGACATAGTTAATGGAGAACCTCTCGGTATGCCTATTGTATGTTTTCTCTGTGGGCATGCCGGAGTTACCGACAGAATGACTTTCGAGACGGCACAGCGGGCAGCGCATTGTCTTTTCATGCTGTCGTGTTTCTTTGTTGATGTCTCTCTTTCCAGAAGACTTTTCTCCATGCACCACCGATTGCCTTTTGTTTTCGCACAGCTGGGAAGGCTGAGCTAATCCATATGTTAACCACAAAACCGCAATCCGCTCCGTGCGAGGGGGCGCCAAGCAGCATCTCGATCTATTTTCTTCCCTCAAGCTATCAAGCTAGTTTGCCCACCAAAGTGCCCTTTCTGTGGTTACCTACTCAGCTGGTTTAAAAAGTAGTTGTCCACAGCTGTGCCATCGTTTTGCAAACAGATGTGTTTTCAGAGTTGGGTAATGAAGAGGCTAAGAGCAGTTCAAATCTTGCCTCTGCATGAAATGGTTACAGATTAGCCACCGTTTTCACTGTCTCATCTTTTCCCTATCTACACGTGACACTTTTTAAAACTTGCCCTTCAGAAATCCCAAGGCGGCATACGTGGATCTTCTCTCCCCCATTTGATCCTCAAAGCAACCCTGTGAGCTGGATTCAGGTGAGAGGTAGTGACTGGTCCAGGACTGCAGAGTGATTTTTTCAAGGCTGAACAGAAATTTGAACCCAGCTATCCCCAGTCCTAGTCAAACACTTTAAAGCACAAGGGCAGAAAACTCTTGCAACTAAAGAGCCAAACCACGTCGAAACTCAGAGCCAGAGATCAACAAAGTGCCAGGATAAGAAACTCAAGCATACAACTTAAATATTATAATAATCCACAAAGTTTCTGCAGCCCAAACAGGCCTGTAGCCACTGTGGGGCATTTGGGGGCTCCGCCCTCTTTCTTAAAAGCACAGCCCCACAAAGAATTTATCCTGTAAATGCTTTTTTCAATCATTTTAAACCATTTTTAAAGGTGTGCACTCCTTTAAGCAGGGTGGGGTGCTGTAGTCAAGTAATTCCCTCAATGAGCACGGGTGTTGGAGTAGGTGACCTCTAGAATCCCTTCTAACTCTGTGTCAAGAAACTGGTCTCCTTTAGGTGTATTTTTCTGCCTAAGTGTTAGCTTTCTTGACTATAGAAGTTATCACCCCCACCTGCTTGCTTGTTATCAGAATTGTTCCTTAAACTGGCAGAAGTGATTAACTTGCAGCAGCTGAGAACTGTCATCTAATGAGGTTAGCAGCTTGCACTGTAGAGATCTATCCTGGTAACAGCTTTCTATTGGCTAAATGGCTTTTCTTTGTGCACTGAGAACTTCAGCCCCACCAGAAAAAAATTTGCCCCACAAGCCACAAAATCGTGGCTACAGGCCTGAGCGCAAACATGGATCGTTGTGAGTTCTTTATTCAGAAATGACATACACATGATTTCACAAGCAATATAGACACAAGCCCCCTGTCTATTTTGCCATCGTCACAGCTGACTTAGAATGAGAAACAGTTTAAAAATTTGTCTATAAATGTTTTGCAATTCATATGCAGAAATAGAATGAGAATAAGTTTTGAATATAAATGTATAAGGAAGCGGATTTTGAAAAAATGTCTTTTGGTTTTTTATTGTGAGATATATAGTACACTTTCCTTTGGTATATTAAAAGCTGTTGCTTGTAAGTAGAAGTGATGAAGTGCGTAGCATGGAACGTGTACTGATGATGAAATCGATAATATAGTTATAAAATAGATTAGTTTTGAAATCTGAAATTTAAAATGTTTGAAGTAGGGACTATTGCATTATATAGCAAATTTCTTAGAACTTGTAAATGGGGGGATGTTGAGGAGGGGTGCTCTCTGTTCTGTACACCTCGTGGCCTTTGATATGTGTGGTTTGCTGTATAGTTCTTCTTTTCCTTTTGTATCCCTTTTGTGCCATTGTCTTGCTTTCTAGAATAAAAACATGTTTATTTATTTATTTATATATTCGACTTCTATACCGCTCCTTCCCGTAGGCTCCGAGCAGTTTAAAATCAATTTATACCTATCTAGAGCCACATGATATATATGGGGGAGTGACTGCCTACTGGCACCCGGGCAGCAAGGCTCTCTTGTTGTTGCTCTCTTTGTTTATCGGTTTTTCATTTATCCGTGGTGGGCTCCTTCTTTTTTCTGGCATCATTGTCCGGTGCTGGTCTTATTTTTGTAGCGGCTCCTCCAGGTCGGGTCCTCGTGGTGCACGGCTGTGATGACCGTAGCTTCGGCATTTGTCCCACTGGCTCCGCCGTGCTTGCGTCAGTACACCTCCACTCCTTCCAGTCAGTCTCCGCCCGGATTCAGCTGCTCCTCGGCGCCGGATATTCATCGTCGTCACCGCTCGTCGCTCGCCACTCGTTGTTTACCGCCACCGCTCATCACCACTCGTCGCCACACCACCGCTTGCTGGTACTTCTGCCACACACCACCCCATAGGGAGGAGGGTGCCCCCTGCTACCTAGGAGCAGGTACCCATTTATCTACTTGCAGAGCTTTCGAACCGCTGGGTGGGCGAGAGCTGGGACAAGGGCCAGGAGCTCACCCCGGCCGCGGTGGGTCTCGAAAAGCCTTATGGCTAGATGGAATTACTGCAGGCTTTTACCGCCTGCGCCACCGCTCCCCATATTGAAAAAGTCACAGCTGACTTAAGGCAACCCCAGGGGGTTTTTCAACGCAAGAGGTGTTTAGAGTTGGCCCTGGCAGGGAGGGCGGGGTACAAATTTGAATAAATAAATAAATAATCGAGCTTGGACTTCCTTGTTGGTCTCCCATCCCAGTACTAAACATGGCAAACTCTGCTGAGTTTCCAAGATCTAACCCTGGACTTCCGTGGTCTCCTGTTTAAGTGCTCACCTGGGCCAACCATGCTTAACTTCTGAAATCTAACAAGAGCAGGCTAGCCTTGGTCAACCAGGTTAGGGCACCCCTCTGATGTACCTTAACAAAAAGGTTTGGTTTTATTTTTCAAAGAGCAATATTTATATTTTTAAAAATTCTATGTTGTCTTTCCACCAAAATAGGGTCCCCAAGGCCGGTAAACATCCAAAACATGAAAACCTTTCACATTAAAACAACACTGAAAATAAAGTATGTATAAAATAATTCATTAAAAACATATAAGCACACCTAACACTAAAGCAAGGGCAGAGGGCCAGTAACAGCTATTGCAGATGTCCCAAACAAAACAAAACAAAGTCTTTATCCACTGGTGGAAGCCAAGAGGGAGTCAGAGGAATATCTGGGGGGGGGGGAGAGTCAAAAGTTTTGTTTGGTGTTGGCTTACATTTGGCTCCGGAGCCATACCTTGGAGGCCCCAACGTTACTAACAGGAGGGGAGATCTTTGAAATGGGTCCACCCCTAAATTACAGCTATGGACGGGAGGAAATGGGGCCATGCGGAGGTTTAATTCTCCATCTGTGCACAGCTTTCACAACTTGACTGTCTGTCATGGTCAGTACAGGGAATCATACAGATTCTTATGATAAGATTTGGTAAGAAATTGGGGGGGGTGTTACCTCACTGTCCTACTCACCTGCCCAAAGATTTATGTAGTGTGTGAGATTATATAACCTTAAATAAAATCGCAGGAAAGCCAGAGCTAATTCACAGAATCTTGGGAAATAAAATCGCAGGAAAGCCAGAGCTAATTCACAGAATCTTGGAAAATTGCTATGAATATTGTTTGTCCTTATTTTCCAAGGACAAAATTTCCAAGGCCAGTCATCAGCTTCACACCAGTGATGAGTTGCAAACGATTTTGCAATGGATAGACTGGTGTTAACAACACATCTGTCAATGGGGTTGTCATTCATACGGCATCAGTCTTGTGTCTTGTGTCTCTCTGATGCTGTATTGGGAAATTTCTAGGACTGCGATCCAAGTGAAAAATTCATAGCTGATTAAGCACATCTAGTAATCAATTAATCGATTAAATCTGCATACATTTGCATATGAATGAAAACACTAGTTCTGAAGGAAGTGCGTACTTCAATTTTAGACGACATGCCATTTTAGAAGAGGAATTTATGGTACTGGCAATAAGGAGAAATGTCTCTTCTAAGATGGCATCTTAGAGCTGCAATTTTTGTTAGCATTTACACCCATTATTAACCTTCGTGTAAAGCTTCTGAGTAGGGTTGTCTTCTACAACCTTTCAACTGAAGATCTGGGTGGTGGAGTCTAGGGTGAGGTTTGGGAAAGAGAGGGATCTCAGCTGGGTATAAGGCCATACAGTCCATCCTTCAAAGCTGCCATTTTCTCCAGGGGAACTGATCTTGATTGTCTGAAGATCACTGGTAATAGTGGATCTCCAGGCCTCACCTGGAGGTTGGCGGCCCAACTTCTAAGTGTTCTGACCAATTTTGTAATCGTTTCACCAAGCCTCTAAAATAGGCCAGTATATCACTGCCAAACTACCGGTGGGGGGCTGAGGGGACATGGACTGCCTGAGGTCACCGTTTTTAATATTACATTTTTATTCCACCCTTCTTTCAGGAAGCTCATGGCAGCATATATTGTTCTCATACTTCATTTTGTTCTCTCGTACTTCATTTTACCCTCCCAGTGGCCCTCTGAGGCAAATGAAGAAAGACAGTGACAACAAGCCCACAGCTCCCCAGTGGGGTTCATGGCAGCGTACGCATTTGAACTCAAGTCCCCTCAGTCCTAGTGAGTTTGTGTCAGAAGCGAGATTTGGACCGGAGACTTCCTGATCCACAGCTCACTTGAAAAGCATTCCTTTTTCAGTCAGTTGAAAGGTTGTAGATCAATTGATTGAGTAAATGTTTCAGCCCTAAGCATTTGCCAGTTAGCACAGAGAAATTTAAGCACAATTTGTACAAAAGATATATTTTCCACAAAGAAAACAACTGCAGGGACATGCAAGTCTGTCTTTCCCAAGGCAGCTTAAGTACCGCAGTTAGGTTTGCCAAGCTTCAGATGGGGCCTGGAGATCTCTCACTTTTACATCTGATCTCCAGACCAGGGGTCATTTCGTAGAAAAAGAGCTAGGGGAACTCATTAGCATAACTCATTAGCATATGCCACACACCCTGACATCAGGGGCCCGGCAGTGGACCTGCAAGGCCAGCGGGAGTGCGAGGAAGCCCCGCCAAGGCCCTCCCTGGCCCCAGGCAGGCAGAGGTGGGGAGAGGCAGGGAGGAACCAACTTACCCTCCCTCTTCTCCTGCCTCCTCCTGGCTGAATGAGGGCTGGAAGCGGGGCGGCCGGAAGCAGGGGGAGGGGCTTCGTCATATGCCCCGCCCCCTGCACCTTACCCGGGGGAACTGCATTCCCCCGCGTTCCCCCCCAAAATGACCTCTGCTCCAGACTACAGAGATTAGTTCCGCTGGAGGAAATGGCTGCTTTGAAGGGTGGACTCCGGTGGCATCGTACCAAGCTGAGGCCGCTCCCCTCCCCAAACCCCGCCCTCCCCTGACTCCACCCCCCAAATCTCCAGCTATTTCCCAGTCCGGAGCTGGCATCCCTAACTCCAGGCCCCCTAAGTGTGACAGAACCCTGCAATTAATTAAAGATCCTTCCAAATCTCTCCCTCCTTCCACCGCTGTTGACCTAGTTTGTTTGAAATGAGGTCAAGATTTTCCCACCCACTCCCATTGCTATGTGCTTCCAGGAGAAACCCCTCCGATCTAGTTTTAATGATTTTAGACCTCATGGTTGTAGATAAAGAAACTTTGCCATTTCCACCGTGTGCAGAGTCCTTAGGGGTGCTCTTGTATTATATATACAATAACCACCGTCTGAGATGGGTACCTGATTTTTGACACATATTACCAGGAAATTGAACAATTCAGCAAGCTAAGGGTTTACAGAGTGGATTGCTTCAGATTTTCCTGCCCTAATTTGTTGACCGGAGTTCACTTTAATAAGTGGCCCTGGAGGCAACCATTTACTGTATTAATATTTAATTAGGAATGCGCAGCTTCATAAATCAAAGGCACTGGTGTCAACTATCTATGGAGGCAAAAGGCCGGAACATTCATTTATTTCTCAAGAACCTTTATTGGCGAAACTAATAGAGCGGCAGCCAGAGAGAAACCTGCCTAACTGCAGACCAAATCCACCATCAAGTAAACTTGGAGACACACAGGATGGACCTACATTCATTTCTCCTCTAGGGAAACACATGACCATGTGCTGTGTGATTCTCAGTTCAGAGCTCTAGCTTCAATGACTTAGGCTTTATCAGAAGAAAGTATCTCACAAAGCAGCACCCATTATAACTCCTCCCTTAGTTCTCTGATTCCCTGTAGGGATGCCAACCTCCAGGTGGGACCTGGGGATCCCCCAGAACTGCAGCTCATCTTCAGACTACAAAGATCAGCTCTCCTGGAGAAAAAAAGCTGCTTTGGGTCCCCATTGAGGAGAATGGCAGGGTATAAATGATGCAAATAAATAAATAAAGCTGAACTTGATGACATCAAAGAACATTCTCCAGCTGGATGCAGAGAGGGAAAACATGTTGGCCTGTATCTTGCCAGTCGGCTTAGCAGAGTCGAAGGGTTTCAAATCAACCGATTTAGAGCAGTCCTTCGGCCTAACAGACTTTCCTCCCATAGAAGTGGCATTTCCACTGGAGTTAGAGAGCCACTTAAATTGGATAGAGGCTCCTTAGACTGGAGGAAGGCTTCCAGCTTAGTGGAATGGACAGGCGGGATACAAGCCATTCTTTCTACGTACGTTCGGCCCATCACAACTTGTGAATGTGCAATGGTGAGCGAAGAGAGGGTGGACTTCGTTCATGTGCCTATTGATGCTCAGAATGCACGTATAAATGCCTTCAAAGGCCCTCGTCACATGATCACTTGGAAGTAGGGTTCCTAGTCTCTCTCCCCCCCCCCCCAGCCACTGGTAGGGAACTGGGGGTAGGGTTGGCAGTTCCAGGTTGGGAAACTGCTGGAGATTTGGGGGTGGAGCCTGGGGAGGACAGGATTGTCAGTAGGGTACAATGCCATAGAGTCTTCCTTCCTAAGCATCCATTTTCTCCAGGAGAGCTGATCTTTGTAGTCTGAAGATGAGCAGTAATTCTGGGGGGTCCTGAGGTCCCACCCGAAGGCTGGCATCCCCACTTGGAATCAGGGTTGCCGTCGTTCTGAGAAGAGTGGGTAAACTCTCTCTCTCGGGCTCCAGGCCCCTGTGAGCCTCCTCACTCCAGTGGGAGCAAGGGGTGGGGACAGGGGATGACATCACGCAACACCATGACATCGTGTCCAGCTGGCACCTGTAAACGAGGCCATGATATTCTAGGACTTTGCGCATCTCTCCTGTGAGGCTTGAGGAAGCATACGACAGGATTGTGTGGCTGTTTTAGGATTGCCAACTCTGGGCTGGGAAATTCCTGGAGATCTGAGAGTTGAGTCTGGGGAGGGACCTCAACATGCCATGAAGTCCACCCCCTGAAGTTGCCATCTTCTCCTGGGGAACTGATCTCTGTAGTCTGGAGAGCAGTTGGAGTTCCAGGAGAGGAGATATCCGGCCCCACCTGGAGGTTGGCACCCCGAGGTTGTCTGGTCTTCCCCATTCTAATCTATCTTCAGAGTGCCCTATGCCTACAGGGGCATGTGCAGAAGTCCCTGCTGCAGGATTGCAGCCCCAAACAAATCAACGGAGGCACTGGCCCTGCTCAGTCCTTGCTGACCCATTCCCTGATCTTCAGGGCAAAGGCTCAGCTTCAGCTGTGTTTGAAACGTCCCTCTCATCCATGCTCCTGGGGTACCAAGGGAATAAAAACATATTTTGTTTCATTGGTGGGTAACCTGTGAGGCATCCTTTGCCCAATTTGTGACGGGTAAAGAGCATCTGAGCAAACAAGGAGAGCCGCGGGATGTCAGGAAGTCGTGTGGTGTCTCTCCCTGCAAACCACAGGACGCCACAAGATAATCTGATTTATCCCGGCACTCAGCGAAGAGTTTGATCTCTGGCAAATCTTACACCGTGTCTCTGCCATCCTCCCTGCGCTTTTCACTGAAACAGTCTTCTCCAGGTGCCAGGAAATTGCTTCTGTTTTCTTTCCTCCCTTCTTTTCACTCTCGCACACAGCTGAAAACCTGCCTTGCCGGCAAAGCCGTCCTTACATCTAAGTGGCCTCGTTCTTTGCATTTGTGGCTCCTGAAGCCATCGAGGTAATTCTTTAATGCCTGACAGAAAGCAAACGTTAATTGCCAGTCCCGTATTTACTGGTCATGACTGACCTGGCATTCACGGTGTAGACAGATAAACAGAGCAAGTTGGCTTCGAATCGAGATACGTTGCCGGAGGGGTGGAGTTATATCCCTCAAGTCAATCATTGTTTGTGGAAAGGCAGACTTGGCTTTGCAAAGAACAAGACCCGCCTGAATTGTTTTAGCTTCTCCCAAGTATTTCACTGCTTTACAATTTGACAGACACAGCAGGCTTTGCCACAAGATCCAACCCCCCCCCACACACACACACACTACATTTGAGCATTTCACACCCCTCTGCTGATTTATTATTTCATACAGTTATGCAGGGGTCATTTCGTAGAAAAAGAGCTAGGGGAACTCATTAGCATAACTCATTAGCATATGCCACACACCCTGACATCAGAGGACCGGCGGTGGACCTGCAAGGCCAGCAGGAGTGCGAGGAAGCCCCGCCAAGGCCCTCCCTGGCCCCAGGCAGGCAGGGGTGGGGAGAGGCGAGGAGGAAGCAACTTACCCTCCCTCTTCTCCTGCCTCCTCCTGGCTGAATGAGGGCTGGAAGCAGGGCGGCCGGAAGCAGGGGGCGGGGCTTCGTCATGTGCCCCGCCCCCTGCACCTCACCCGGGGGAACTGTGTTCCCCCGCTTTCCCCCCCCCCGAAATGACCTCTACAGTTATGTGTCCCTCCCTTCAAGCAACACTGCCATTCCTGGGGCAGCTAACAAAACAGTCAAAATCATCATTCTTGTTATATATATTTCCTGATCTTGTATACAGAACACATTGTTCAAATTGGAATATGGGTTCTTCTTCTTTGATAAAGCTCTACAGCAAAAGGAGGCTTACAGTAGCTGGCACGCTTGTTAGAGACCTCCTTTTGGGAACCGTCTACCTCTGTAGGAAGGATCGCTACATATGAAACTCTTCATTGTATCCATTTTGACAATTTTGTTCCTATTGTAGAATGTTATGAGATTCTGCTCCGATGACGAACCTAAACAGCATGATAAAAAGTAGAGACATCACCCTGCCAACAAAAGTCCGCATGGTCAAAGCAATGGTATTCCCAGTTGTCATGTATGGCTGCGAGAGTTGGACTATAAGGAAGGCCGAGCGCCGAAGAATAGATTCTTTTGAACTATGGTGCTGGAGAAGACTCTTCAGAGTCCCTTGGACTGCAAGGACATCAAATCAGTCAATCCTAAAAGAAATCAACCCTGACTGTTCCCTGGAAGGCCAGATAGTGAAACTGAAGCTCAAATACTTTGGCCACCAAATTAGAAGGGAGTACTCACTGGAGAAGACCGTAATGCTGGGAAAGATTGGAGGTCAAAGAAGACGGGACGGCAAAGGATGAGACGGTTAGACAGTGTCATAGATGCAACGAACATGAACTTGAGAAAACTTCAGAAGACGGCGGAAGACAGGAGGGCCTGGCGGGAGCTGGTCCATGGGGTCGCAAAGAGTCCAGTGTCATAGATGCAATGAACATGAACTTGAGAAAACTTCAGAAGACGGCGGAAGACAGGAGGGCCTGGCGGGAGCTGGTCCATGGGGTCGCAAAGAGTCGGACTCGACTGTGCGACTGAAGAACAAAATGAGATTCTGGTTGTTTAAATATCTTCTGGTTATTATTTCTAGCAACTGTTCAAACAAATTTACATTGTGATGTCTTTATTATATCATTATATTATATATAAAGGATTCCACATTCTGCTTTGTATTCTGCACAGTCTTTACACTTGGTCCCCAACTGCGCAGCGACCTTTCCCCATTTTTGCAACCTCCAGTTGACGGCTGGAGATCTCCTGGGACTACATCTGGGCTCTAGGCGACAGAGATCAGTTCAGCTGGAGAAAATGGCCGCTTTGGAAGGTGGACTCTACGGCCTTAGGCCCTGCTGAGGTCCTTCCCTTCCTGAAAACCCGCCCTCCTCAGGCTCCACCCCCAAAATTTTCTAACCCTAAAACTAATCCAAGTTAAAACAAACAAACAAACAGAACAGCCAAAAGTAAAATTCTCAAACGGCAGGAAACATTCATCGAGTGGCAGAAAAAACCACCAAGCATCAAGACCTGTTTGTTTATTGATAGCAGACCTTTTGCCCCGATGGGCACTTGAAACAGCTTAGAACACGATTCTTCCCTCCTCCCCTCTGTTTATCCTCACAACAACCCCATGAGGTAGGTTAGACGGAGAGAGTGTGGCTGGTCCGGAGCAAAGATTCACACCTGAGACTCTCGGATGCGACTGGACACTGTAACCACTATACCACACTGGCACTCTAATACACTGGTAACCTAAGGTTGCCAACCTCCAGGTGAGGCCTGGAAAACTCCTGGGATCACATCCAATCTCCAGACTTATAGAGATCAGCCCCCCTGGAGAAAACAGCTGCTTTGGAGGGTGGAATCTGTGGGATTATACTAGGGTGGCCATTTGCCAACCTCCAGGCGGCATCTCCTTGAATTACAACAAGTCTCCAGCAAACATAAATCTCTTGTCAATCAATCAATCAATCAATCAAAGCATTTATTCCACTTCTTTTGGAGAAAATGGCTGCTTTGGAGGGTGGACTGGATGGCATTGTGCCCTACTGGGATCCTTCCCCTTCCCCTCCCTAAACCCCACCCTCTCCTGGATCCACCCTCAAATCTCCAGGTAGTTCTGAACCTGGAGTTGGCAACCCTACATCATACCCCACTGAGGTCCCTCCTCTCTCCAAACCCCACCCTCCCCACGTTCCAACCCGAAACCCCCAGGAATTGGCCAACTTGGAGCTGGCAACCAGAAGGCGAGGAAAGAACAAAGCATAATAAACTCTATTTAAAAGCCTGGGGGAATAAGTAGGTCTTCTTCCAGTAGTAGAAATATGAACAGCTGGTGCAAAGTGAGCATTCAAGGGGGAGGGAATTCCAAAGCTGAAGAGCCACAACTGGAGAGACCCAGCTTCTACTGGCAATGCAGGGCCTCAGATGAATGCTGGTTGTCACCCAGGGAAGTGCGTGTACCAGAGATGCCAGCCTCCAGGTGGGGCCTGGAGATCTCCTGGAATTACGACTGATCTCCAGGTGATAGAGATCAGTTCCCCCCGGGGGGGGAGTCTACTCTGGAGGATGGACTCTATGGCATTATACCCTGCTGAGGTCCCGTCCCCCCAGAAACCCCAGGCACTGCCTCCAAATCTCCAGAAATTTCCCAACCTGGAAGCTGACAACCCTAGCTTGGGGCAAAGTGTGTTTTCATCGCCCTGACATGGTGCTGACAGCACAGTGGCACATGGCCAGCATCTCCACAGGGCCCTGCCTCCTTTCTGCACGCCACAGACGTATGCAAGCATTTGTTGAGAGAGGGCGAGTGGCTGAGACGATTCACAAAATGTACAGTGGAGGACACAGAAACATTCACAGCAGACACTGTTTAAGGGGGAGGATGCCCCTCCCTTGGTTTACCTGTGTAAGCCTACCTGTCCTTTCCTCCTCAGTGGGACAAATAAAATGTCCTATCTGGTGATCATATCTTGAAGGACTCTGAGCAGAGCACTGTTAAAAATGTGCCGCATTGAGGTTTATTTCTCTATTTACCTGGTTTGTCTTGTGCCTTTCTTACTGAGACTCAAGTAGGGAGACGGGGTGGGGATGGGGGCAGCCGTTGAAGGTGGTGTGATATCACTTCCAGGAAAACCCTGAAAGTGACATCACCAGAGGTCATTTCGGGGGGGAACGCGGGGGAACGCAGTTCCCCCGGGTGAGGTGCAGGGGGTGAGGCACATGACGAAGCCCCGCCCCTGCTTCCGGCTGCCCCGCTTCCAGTCCTCATTCAGCCAGGAGAAGGCAGGAGAAGAGGGAGGGTAAATTGCTTCCTCCCCACCTCTCCCCACCCCTGCCTGCCTGGAGCCAGGGAGGGCCTTGGTGGGGCTTCCTCGCACTCTTGCTGGCCTTGCAGGTCCACCGCCGGGCCCCTGATGTCAGGGGGTGTGGAATATGCTAATGAGTTATGCTAATGAGTTCCCCTAGCTCTTTTCCTACGAAATGACCCTTGGCCATCACGCTTTCCTTGGAATCACCAAAAATGCTCTTTACCATAGAGTTTCCGGTGATTCCTAGAGACACACGATATCACTTCCAGGTTCCCTTCCCAGAAGTGATGTCACACCATAGGCCCAGCGCCAGCGGAGGCAAGCAATGGCAAACCACCTCTGAATATCTCTTGCCGTAAGTCAGCTGTGACCTGACGGCCCTTTCCACCACTACCACCACCACCATAATTTCTGTTGGGATTTCCCCACTGATGCCAGTCTTGTCACTTCACTAGTAAAACATTCTGGAGAGGGCTTAGAATACCGACTGAGCCCGGCTCCCACCTGATGCCGCCTCCTCCTATCCAGGCTAGGGCGCACTAGCTTCCCCACCTCCCCTTTTTTTGGCACTCAAGTTGCACTTTCACAAACTCGTTTGATGTCGCTTTTAATCTTGTTCTGAGGTGGCCCCCATGTCCCTGCGGTTCCCCATTCCCTACTTCCATGGCCACGTCCAGCGTAATCTAC
Organism: Gekko japonicus; assembly: GCF_001447785.1. Taxonomy (NCBI): domain Eukaryota; kingdom Metazoa; phylum Chordata; class Lepidosauria; order Squamata; family Gekkonidae; genus Gekko; species Gekko japonicus. The sequence continues at coordinate 549,468 of NW_015161952.1, read as the reverse complement.
TGAGGCATTTCTCTCCAGGATTTAGTCCGATCTTTTACTACAAAGGCAAAGACAGCAGCACGGATCCAAGGAAAGAACAAAAGGACACGCCAGTAAATGAGCAAACGAGCTGTCCTTGTTTGTTACCCAGTGACCTGTCTTCTAAGCAGCTCACGAAGCACCTAACAAGGCCAATTCTTCACAGGACCAGCATTAGAACTCCGTGTGCCTCCAGACCATCTTCTGTGTTTAAAAAAAACATGCCTTCAGAGTGTCTGTAAGGATATTCCTTAAGTAAAAACAGGATCCTTTGTAGTAATGTCTTCTACCCAAGGCAGGGTTGCCAGCCCCCATGTCTGGGTGGGTTTCCCCCCCACTCCTGGGGGCTCCAATATGCCCCTGGCCAGCTGGCCTCCAGGGAAGCACCGCCCCCAAGCTGCCGCCACCCCCTTCCTCCCTGCTAAAAGATTTAAAGGGCTTCAGCTGATCAGCGGGGAGCACGTGGCCCGCCGACCAGCTGGAGGGCCCTTTAAACTTTTTAGCAGGAGGAAGAACGGCTGTCACTGGCCACAGCGCTGCTGGCCAAAAGACCCTTTAGAGAGAGCCAGTTTGGTGTAGTGGTTAAGTGCGCGGACTCTAATCTGGGAGAACCAGGTTTGATTCCCCTCTCCTCCACTTGCAGCTGCTGGATGACCTTGGGTAAGCCACAGTTCTGTCAAGAGCTGTTCTCTCAAGGGCAGTTCTGGAAAGAGCTCTCTCAGCCCCACCTACCTCACAGGGTTGTTGTGGGGAGGGGAAGGGAAAGGAGTTTGTAAGCTGCTCTGAGACTCCGAGTGAAGGGCAGGGTATAAATCCAGTTTCTTCTTTTTCTTCTTTAAAGGCCTGAATCTCAAGTGGCACACTGCCAGTGGCAAAGGAGCCCAATGAGGGTCACAGCCCCCACCCCATTGGCCAAAAGACCCTCTAAATGGCCTTTTGGCCAGCAGAGCTGTGGCCAGCGACAGCCCCCTTCCTCCCTGCTAGTGCAGGCATTAACGTGCAGGAACGGATATAAAAACGAGTCATGTTACATCTGTTCAGGGAGCTTTGGAAGGTATTTTTTTCTCCTTTCAGAGAGAATATATAAAAGAGTAACCAGGTGAAAACTGGCTCCTTTCCATATTCAAGGCTATAAGGATAATCAGTGGGTTTTTTAAAGCTATCTTTTTTCTTCTAAAAGAATGGCATTGGCAATGTTAAAGCCATGAAAATAAGCACGATTCTTCTGTCTAATGTTCTGTTCCAAGCAAATCATTCTTAACAGAATGACAATACATTGTGGCCATTGCAGAATGACAATATGTTGTTAGCATTTATATATGAACTTGAACATAGAATGAGTACAGCCAATTTTTGAGACAATATTAATCAAAACAGTTGTTCAATTATACAATTGTAATGAAAGACGGGGAGCCTTTTTTTTCAGTCCTCAAATTTATCCCAGTCGTTAAGGACAAGATAGACCAAACAATTCATTCTTTTGTATGGCCTCTATGCCTTTTAACAATAATACCAGAAAGTTTCAGTAAGGACTCTTTTCCTGCATAATTCACCTGGCGCCATCTAGTGGATATGTAGACCCTGCTGTATGAGTTGGGGAAAATAATAACCTTAAAACAAGATTTTTTACAGTTCTTTAGCCTAAGAACCATATGCCAAAACATTAATTTATTTGAAACACGTGTATGCGGTCTTTCTCTCAAAGTGTTTAACTATTCAAAACAACTGCTCACAATACATAACACAAAAGGGAATGGGAAGGGAAGACGAAAATGAGCAAACTCAGATACAAACGCTTAGATAACTTACAGCAAGGTTTTGTAAGGAGGGGAAGGAACCGCCCGTTCAGGAGGTAGCTCAGAGAGGGAAGGAGTCCAACAGCAGCGGTTTCTAGGCAGCAGTGCTGCTGGTCCTAGTATTTTTGGGCACCTACTAGGGTTGTCAGCCTCCAGGTGATGACTGGAGATCTCCCAGAATAACAACTGGTCTCCAGGCGACAGAGGTCGCTTCCTGTGGAGAAAATGGCTGCTTTGGAAGACGGACTCTAGGCTTCCCAAGTACTTACCGCGATCCAGCGGGGGAAACGTGCTCCCCGGCCGGACCATTCCTCCCTGTAACACAGCATGCCGTCGCCAGGAAGTGACGGTGGGCGACGCTCTGGCAATGGGGCTGAAAATTCGATGGTACCATCGGGTTTCGAGCCCCCTTGCCAGAGTGTCACCCAGCGTAACTTCCTGGCGACAGCATGGTGCAGTGCGTCTGTTGTCCCCGCAGGAATGATCCTGCAAAGACATTTGTGTCCCCCGCCGAATCACGGTAAGTACTTGGGAAGCCTGGCGGACTCTATGGCATTATTCCCAGCTGAGGACCCTAACCTCTCCAACCCCCCCCTCCTCAGGGTCCACCCCCCCAAATCTCCAGGTATTTCCGGTCCCAGAGCTGGCAGCCCTAAACCCTGGGCACAGCCCCTTCCCACACTGCAGGGAAACAACTGCTTGCCCCCCCCGGCACTGAGGCATGGTGAGTAACTACTGCCCCCCTCCCTGCATTATAGCGGAAGCGGCCACCTCCCCTCCTTGCCCCACCGCCATCATAGAGACAAGGTGGCACCCGCCGTCCTCTGCACCCAAGCAGGGCAGGGAGCCGGTGCTTCCCTACCACAGTGGGGGTGGGGCAATGCGAGGAGGGAGGAAAAGAGCAGACTCCCCCTGCATCTGGCCCCTGGGGCGGGGTGTGTGTGTGCCTCCTCAGCATGGTTGCCAACCTTTATGTAGTATAAAGGTAAAGGTTTCCCTTGCTCGAAAGCTAATCGAATCCGACTCTAGGGGGCGGCTCTCATCTTCGTTTCCAAGCCGAAGAGGCAGCACCGTCCGAAGACGTTTCCGTGGTCATGTGGCCGACATGACTAAATGCCGAGGCGCACGGAGCGCTGTTACCTTCCCACCAAAGCAGTACCTATTTATCTACTTGCCATTTCTTGCTTTCGAACTGCTAGGTTGGCAGGAGCTGGGGCCAGAGACGGGAGCTCACTCCGTCATGCGGCACTGGGGTCTCGAACTGCCGAACTATAGGCCTTCCAGTCTTGCAGCTCAGCATCTTAACCTCTGAGTCACTGCAGCCCTATGTGTAGTATACTAAATCTGAAAAACACTGTCACGAAGGAATACACAGAGAAATTCTATTTGAAATCACAAACAAGAACCTCCTTATCAACTATTCTTTAAAGATGCAGTACAAAGTACAAATTGAATTTAAACATGTGAAACTAAACCACAATACATGAGGTATGTGGTGAACCTCTTGTATTGTGGTTTAGCTTCCCATGTTTAAATTCAACTTGTACTGCATCTTTAAAGAATAGTTAATAAGAGGGGGTTTTGTAAGTTCAAATAGAATTTTTGTGTGTATTCCTTCATTACAGTGATTTGCAGATTTAGTATACCTTCCGGTGGTGGCTGGAGATCTCCTGGTATCCAAGTGACAGAGATCAGTTCACCTGGAGAAAATGGCCCCTTTGGAAGGTGGACTCTATGGCATGAGAACCCATTGAAGTCCCTCCCCTCCCCAAACCCCGCCCTCCTCAAGCTCCACCTTCCAGACCTCCAGGTATTTCCCAACATGGAGCTGGGAACCCTTCCCCTTGGCTGCTGCTTGCTGAGGCAGACCTGGATGCAGGGGGTGGCGGGCAGGCGAGGCTGGTTGGCACCTGTCCACCTGTTGCCTAAGGGTGGTCTTGCCAGGCAGGCTGTTGGAGGGGGACCTCTGCAGTTAAGCCCCACCACTATTTCATAATGCGTAGGAGCAAATAGGACCCCCCCCCGGAAGTTTTTTACATAGCACTATTTGCACCAAGTTTCCGTCCTCCTCTGTTTGGTGTAGTGGTTAAGTGCGCGGACTCTAATCTGGGAGAACCGGGTTTGATTCCCCACTCTTCCACTTGCACCTGGCTGGATGACCTTGGGCAAGCCGTAGTTCTGATAAGAGCTGTCCTTGAAAAAGAGCAGTTTCTGTCAGAGCTCTCTCAGCCCCACCCACCTCACAGGGTGTCTGTTGTGGGGAGGGGGAGGGAAAGGAGTTTGTAAGCCGCTCTGAGACACCTTTGGGTAGTGAAGGGCAGGGTATAAAGCCAATCTCTTCTTCTTCATCATCTTCCTATCCCTACCACTTTGCAATTCATTCTCTCCAGCCCCTGGTATGTGTATTTTTTGTCTTCCCCGCCAGCTTTTCTGCTCTACCCCAGCCTTGGTCCACTAGCAAGACTGGAGGACGCTGTGGTCCCTCAGTGTGAGTACTGGCTACTCTGGCTGGCGGTGGCTCTCCAGGGTCTCAGGATGAGATTTTCCCCTTTACCTACTAATTGGAGATGCCGGAGACTGAACCTGGGACCTTCTGCTTGCAAAGCAGATGCTCTACCAGGAAGCCATGGCCATTCCCTCTTTGTTGTGACAGCACATAAGAACACAAGAAGAACCCTGTGCTGAATCATCACAATACAGTGCAGAGTACAGCTGCACAGCCGGAGTCCTTCTTCTGTAGATTCCATCTATGTTCGCTTGGCCTCCTACAGGCCAGCTGCTGGTAGAGAATTACACATGGCTCAGGAGCCACAAGGAGCTGCGGTGGCTCAAGTGGTTAAGACGCTGAACTGCAGGCTGTGGAAAGTCAGTAGTTCAGCAGTTCGAGACCCGAGTGTGCCACATGACGGAGTGAGCTCCAAATCTCCAGTTCCAACTCCTGCCAATCTAGCAGTTCGAAAGCAAGAAATTGCAAGTAGATAAATAGGTACCACTTCGGTGGGAAGGTAACACCGTTCCGTGCGCCTTGGTGTTTAGTCATGCCGGCCACATGACCACGGAAACATCTTCAGACAGTGCTGGCTCTTCGGCTTTGAAACGTAGATGAGCACCGCAGCCCTAGAGTCAGATTCGACTGTCTTTCGAGCAAGGGAACCTTTACCTTTACCTTTCAGGAGCCACAATCTAACCATTGCTGTTGCAGAACACAACATAAGCCACGCCACACCATTCCAAATCTCATGGTATGGCTATGGGTTGTGTGAACCTAAGTATGCTCCTTGCAAGTATGTTGGTGTAATGCATCGCTGGAGAGCTGAGCTTCCATAAGGCAGGATTTAGTCCCGTCAGCAGCATGGTACGCATTGAGAAAGCAGTGAATGCACACACAGCTGAAGAAGTCATAACGATCTTGAATTCAGAAAACATATAGTAGTATCTATGCCTGGGTAAAAGTACAGGGATGGATCGACTTGGCTTTACAAGCTGTCATGGGAAAGGGCACCGGCTCCTCTCCAAGCAAAGAAGCTGAAGACTCAGATGAGGAGGTGGCGAAGGTCCTGGTCCTGGGACCACCCCAGAAGGAAGGAAGCCTCCAAAATAACTCATACTGGTGTTATCAGCTGTGCTTCTCCGTCAATGCATCCTTCCAAGTGGCACTCATCACAACAGTGAGAGCACAAGCTTTTCCTAAAGAGGCCCCAACAGTGTGAGCTGGCCTGCCAGATATTGTCTCTAGGCCGCCATTTAATTTGCGTGCTCCGGAACCACAGCGCCCCCTGAAAAAATCCTGGCTATGGGGCTGGTTCTGAAAGAAACTGTGACTGGCCCAAGGTCACCCAGCAGGCTTCATGTGGCAATGTGGAGAATCAAACCTGGTTCTCTAGATTAGAGCCCGCCACTCTTAACTGCTACACCACGCTGGCTCCCTATGAGAATGGGCAGTGGGAGACTTTGCAATCCAGCAAGGGAAGGACACACAGCCAGGTGGAAGGCAGGTGAGGATGGGTGGGAGGGGATGAGCGTGTGAGCAGGGCCACCTGGTGGCAGAGGAGGAGAGGACCACTGTGAAAACTCTCTGCCCAGGGCCTCCCAAAACCTGAAAACAGCCCTGCCTTGGGGGGAGGGGGGACAGGGGTAGCATTTGGGGGACCCTTTGGGGCTGCAGTGAGAGCTGGAAAGCAAGAAACTTGTTGTCCTGAGGTAAAAGGATTAACATGTGATAACTCCATTGGATCCAAGCCAACAGCTGTAAGACCGCTTAGGGGACAATCACATTTAGTTGCGGGACTGTCACTCATCCTCTTTATTTAGACCATGAGATAAAAGTGCCACGCTTGGTCATGATAAGTGAGCAGCCTCCTGTTCTATCTGTTTCCTAAACCATTTCCTTGGTTTACGTGGAGTTGTCTTAAGGTCAAGTACCACATCACAGAACAGTTCACCTAGCAATGAGCAAATGTTTTACCGTAGCTTGGGTAGATTTTTTTACAGTTGTTGAAAGGGGGGAAGGGGAATCATTCGTGTTATTTCAAACACATAATCAGAAGTCACAACTATGCTGTGTTAATTGGAAACTGGAGTCTTTCCTCATTTTACCTTCACACTGGTGGGATGAGGAATATTTCTGTCACAGCGTATTCTCATTACAAGGTGTTAGAAAGGTCTGATAGATTCACTTACTGTGCATAATATGCAAAAAGCACGAGGTAACTGGTGCGCCTGGTATTTTTAAATAAACTTTTGAAAGCCTGTCACAGAAATAAAGTAATGCTTTCAAATCTGAGCTACTTACATTGGCTGAATATTCCCTAGGCCGTAAAGGTGTGCTTAACCGCAAGCCTCTCTATACATTACCCTTTTTCACCTGAAAGGCAGTGTAGCTTTTTTCCACATGTGCCAGCAAGGAAAAGTGCTGGTCTTGAACCAGCATACAAGTTAAAGTTATGTACACCAATTAGAAAACCCTTTTGTGTATAACTTTTTTTAAGGAGGTCATCTTATCTTGAGGGTGGCCTTCCTTTTGGGTAAATGCAGTAAACTGGATATGATTTTTAATGCTGAATATCATTTGGGATGCTACAAACATCACGACAAACAGTTCTGATAGGTGAACATATGGAGGAATTTCACATTACCCTTTTTAAGCCGGTTTGAAGCCACTTTTGATCCGTCATGGAGTAAACGGGTATAGGGATACCATTTCACACATGGCTTTCCCCTACCGGTAAACAGCTGGATCTGAAGTGGTTTGCCATTTCAGACTGCACTGCATTTTCCTGCTTTTTCCTGCCATTTTTCGCCTGCGCTTTTTAAAAAACGTTCACTTTAGAGCGCTATGGTGCTATAACACAACACTCCAGGCATTCCAATGGGTTTGCTATAATGCTGCTTTGCTGCTGTGTTATAGCGCTGTAGCGCTATAGTGCTCTAAAGTAAATGTTCAAAAAAAAAGGCGGAGATCGCCCACATGGGTGAAAAACTGTGGGAAAAGCATTTCGGATCTGGGAGAAGAAACTGAAGACTACTTGGAAGTAGTTTACAGGTAAAACAGTTCAGCCTCATTTCCTGAATGGGACAGAAGTGTTTGTGTGTGAAAGTACAAATATATTCCGATAGGGAACCGGTTCTAAAAAGGTTCTGTCTGAAATGCCAGACCAGAAACCGTTTGGGAACCATTCCTAAACCGGAATATATTGCCTGTCTGAAATTCCTCACTGTGAGGAGAGGCGGGGCTTCTGTACAACGACCTAGTTGAACACTCAGGGCTCTGAGTTTCACTAGCTTTAGGAGCTTTTTAGTGGACTTTTTTGACCTTTCAAGACACACCGGACGGGTCAGGAGTCTCTCCAGTACCTCGGGTGTAGGAAACTGGTGGCAGAAGACTTTCATCTGAGCCCCCTGCTTGTGGGAACAGCAGGAGACGGAATCAGATTGTCTTGAACCAGAAGCTCCTAAAGACCAGCCGCGTTAGCATGACTGGAAAGTTGTAACTACCCCAGATAAGGGCCTCCATACCTCGTCACTAACATCCTTGGCAAAGATTCAGTGAGTATTTTTGGCTTTCTTACAAACATCAAACATTTGATTGCCCCCATAAATCTTCCCCAGAAGCAATTTTTAAAATTGAGGGGCTAAACTTTGCACTAAAATCTTCTATCTGCTAGCTGGGAAAAGATTTCTACAGAGGGAACCTTTAAATAAGTCAGGGGGCACCCTACACAGACACCCGCAACACACCCCCAAGGGAGCACCACAGATAAAATAAAAAATGGAAGTCGGGGGGCCTTGGCAGCAAGTCAGGGGGCCAGGCCCCAAGGTGCCCCACAGACGCTACAGGCCTGCTGTAGGCGAATAACTAACAGGGCATTGTGCAAGAGAGAGGTGAAAGCTAAAATGCTGTAGAAAAAAAGGGAAATATACACACTAGTTATCAAACCCACACTTGTTTTACTGCTTTAACAACACAGACTGCATAATAGCATATAAAATGTACTACTTGGGATATTTGTATATTTTTTATTTAGATATTTTGATGGTGGAAAGTGCCATCAAGTCACAGCTGACTTATGATAACCCCATAAGGTTTTCAAGGCAAGAGACATTCAGAGGTGGTTTGCCATTGTCCGCCCCTGCATCATGTCCTTGGTATTCCTTGGTGGTCTCCCACCCAAATACTAGCTAGGCCTGACCCTGCTTAGCTTCCAAGATCTGATGAGATCGGGCTACCCTGGGCTATCCAGGTCAGGGCTCAGATATTTTAACCCACTTTTATCCCCAATGGGAACCCAATGCAGCTTACGCCATAGTTCTCCCCTCCTTCATTTTATCTTCACAACAACCACAACCTTGTGAGGTACATTAGGCAGAAGAACTTGCAGGTGGTATGATGCCGACAGGTGCCTGGCTTCACTCTTTCACTTATTTCTTCACCCAAAGAGTGATTAACACATGGAATTCACTGCCACAGGAGGTGGTGGCGGCTACAAGCATGGACAGCTTCAAGAGGGAATTACAAATAAACATATGGAGCAGAGGTCCATCAGTGGCTAATAGCAACAAGGTAGAGATAGGAACTCTCAGTCTGGGAGAAGTGATGCTCTGTATTCTTGGTGCTTGGGGGGGGCAACAGTGGGAGGGCTTCTAGTGTCCTGGCCCCACTGCTGGACCTCCTGATGGCACCTGGTATTTTTGGCCACTGTGCGACAGAGTGCTGGACTGGATGGACCATTGGCCTGATCCAATATTGGTTTCTCTTATGTTCTTATAGTTTCTGATCAAGCAGGTTTGGAAGATATTTGAAGCACTACAAAAATGCCTGGCAAAATCACCAGAGACTGTAGTTAACGATGGGTGGAAACATCTGAGCTCACAGACGGGAGGGCCCACTAGAGCATCTGCTTTGGATGTGGCATTTCCCAGGCTCAATCCCTGGTATTTCTGCTTAAAAGGATTAGGTAGCAGGTGATGTGAATGACCTCAGCCTGAGACCCTGGAGAGCTGTTGCCCATCAGAGTAGACAGTACTGACCCTGGTAGAGCAATGGTCTGATTTGGTATAAGGCAGCTGCATGTATTCCAAAACTGCTTTCATTGCCAGATACTGGGAAATGTTCAAAAGGCCTCTGTCAGCATTTGAGGGGATGCACACAAACTGTGCACACGTGCTCGTTCCCGGCACACATACACACGTGACTGCTTCCGATATCAAAACATTTTTCCTGAAAAGTACTCTTCCCTTCCTTCCTGCAGCTTGACTTCCAGTCAGGGTGGATGGAAAATCGAGTCTTATGCAGCTCCATGCTGATCAAAGGTCTAGGGTCTTGAGAAAATATTCCAAAAAAGGTAAGATGTCCAGGTGGGAAGGGGGGGCATTGTTTGGAGGCAGTCCTGTTCTGGTCAGAAAACTGAGAAGAAGAAGAGTTGGTTTTTATACCCTGCTTTTCTCTACCCAAAGGAGTCTCAAAGTGGCTTACGATTGCCTTCCCTTCCTCAAAACAGGCACCTGGTGAGGTAGGTAGAGGTGAGAGAGTTCTGAGAGAACTAAGACGGGCCCAGGGTCATCCAAGCAGGCTTCATGTGGAAGAGTGGGGAATCAAACCACATTCTACCGGATTAGAGTCCACTGCTCTTAACTCTCTATACCACACTGGCTCTCTCTCCTCACTGGGCTGAGTGGGGATTTAGCAAACAGTTCCTAAACAGGCTGCCTCTCCTTTGGCTGATCTAATTGAGATGTTGAGAACTGCTAACATGGAAGGAAATTGTTTCCCTGGCAATGTTATGTCAGGTTTCCTTGGTGGCTAAAAGCACATCGAGAGGCTTTGATGGCCGGATACTGAATCAGGAAGGTTTCTTGTGGCTCATTTTGTGCCAGTTAAAGTGATGAGATTGGGTGTGGTCCTACTCTGGTCTTCCCTTGTGACAACAGTCAGAAACGGCCTTGTTGCAAATACAGATAGAAGAGAAGCTGGGTCGATTGCCAAGAGGAAGGGGAGGGGTAGGAATATCAACCGTAATGGAGGCTTGTGCAGAATCTAGGCTCATTTCAGGCTTCTGACATGTGTAAAGCAAAGGCAGTTTCTAATGCACTTATACTGAATTTCTGACTTCTGGGATTGATTTATGTTTATTGTCTGCCTTCCTGCACTTTAGTTTTAGCCATCTGCTGCTTCACACATAATTATTAAGGAAATCATTCCCCCCCCCCCTGTTTGGGCACAAGCAATCCATTAGATGGCGCCCAACATCTGGAATATATCCTTCAAGATATCCTCCAACTGTCTTGGAAAACAAGTATTGGCTCTTAACATTTATAATATGACAAGAAGCACACTGTAAACTCTCTGGCACAGCAATATTCTGAAATACAGAATTCTCTCGTATTCTATGGCACTACAGTGGATCGGATCGGTTCAGATTGCTACAAACACAAAGCTATGACTTAAGCGTCAAGATGCTTTTCTAAACCGTTTTCTTGAGTATATTTTCATGTTCATATTCTTTGTAAAATATGAAACAAATGCCCCCACACAAAAAAAAATTAGTAGCTGACTTATGGCAACCCCAGGGGGTTTTCAAGGCAAGAGACATTCAGGGGTAGTTTGGCATTGCGTGCCTCTGTATCATGTCCCTGGCATTCCTTGGTGGTCTCCCATCCAAACATTAGCCAGGGCCAGCCCTGCTTAGCTTCCAAGATCAGGCTAGCCTGGCAACCCAAGTCAGGCTAGTTAGCCTACTCAAACGTTAAACTGGTTTCGCTTTCCAGCTTAACTTCCTTCCTGTTTAGGTTGCCAAATGTCTCTTACCTCCTCGGTGGGGGACCCCAGGCTATCTCCTGGTGTGCATGCGCGCAAAGCGTGCGCGCGCCACACCTACGTCACCTGGATGTGACGTCGCACGCTGGGGGCGGGGCCACAGCCATTTGAGGGGAAAACTCTATGTTTTCCCCTCAAATGGCTATGGCCCCACCCCCAGCGTGCGACGTCACATCCGGGTGACGTGCACTTGGGGGTGGGGCTTCCCCCAGGCCCCAATTTCGCGGGGGCGGAAATCGGGGCTCGAAAGCAGGGGAAATCCACCCCCTGGGGGCATTTGGCAGCCCTATTCCTGTTTATGCCAATAAAGGTTAACTGAACTGAACTGAACTTCCTCCCTGAAGGGGGCATCAGTTTCTGGGTTGGATCCAGCCAGTTTGTTCTTTCCATTCCCCTCTTTACTATGGCCTCTGTCTCCCATGACTTTTGTCCATTGAGTTCCCTTGGTCTTCGGGGTGGTGGTGGTCAAAGGAGGCCCCTCCTCCCTTTTATCCCTTTCTGAAAAGCTGGTGGGATCCAGCCCTTTGATTCCATCATTTTTATTGACATTTTTTTTAACCAAGCTGCTTTTACTTCTCACCTTTCCCATTCATTTCTTCATCCTCTTATGCCATAAAACAAGCATAAACTGCCTGCAAACAAACAAGACATTTGCAATCTTTATGTTAGGGTTTTTTAAACGGACATTTTAATTGAATTTTCAAACTGCAGATTCAGTGGTACGATCCCGCAAAATGGAGTTAATCCCAAAACAGTATAGATTCTGCATTCTGCCCTGTCTCTCCACTTGGCCGTGGGGAGACAGGAAGAAAGCAAGCAAGCGGAAGGTTGTCTTGTTCCATTTTAATTACATCATGGATGCATAACACCATATAGAACTCCACACCAGTAATCATCTATCTCTGTATTATCAGTTCTGACTCTCCAGGGTTTCTGGCAAAGAAACATCTTTCCAAACACCTGCTTCCTGCTAGGATCCGTTAATAGGAGTTATCGAAGATGGCACCTGGAATGTTCTGCATGCAGAGCATATGCTGTACCACAGGGCTACAGCTTGTCTCCAGCTTCATTAAAACTTCATGCTTAAAGCAACCAAAGAAATCTATAAATATATACTCCAGTCCACTCTAGAAGGAGGAGGAAACAGCTCAATGGGCAAAGAACAAAAATCTGTTCTCCTAAAAGAGAAAATTATACTTTATAGAGCCACGCTGGCTTCCAGGGTAACGGGGAAAAATAGGGGTGGGGGGGGGGGGGGGGGACACATGAAATTTGTCCAACTCATGACCCTGGATACAGAAGTTATATCATGACCTACACCCACTGCCATAGACTTCAAATATCTTCCAAACCTGCTTGATCAGAAACTATAAGAACATAAGAGAAACCAATGTTGGATCAGGCCAATGGCCCATCCAGTCCAACACTCTGTCACACAGTGGCCAAAAATACCAGGTGCCATCAGGAGGTCCACCAGTGGGGCCAGGACACTAGAAGCCCTCCCACTGTTGACCCCCCAAGCACCAAGAATACAGAGCATCGCTTGCCCCAGAGTTCCTATCTATACCTCGTGGCTAATAGCCACTGAAGGATCTCTACTCCTCTTGAAGCCGTCCATGCTTGTAGCCACCACCACTTCTTGTGGCAGTGAATTCCATGTGTTAATCACTCTTTGGGTGAAGAAGTACTTCCACTCAGCAATTTCATTGATTGCCCACAAGTTGTATTGTGAGAAAGGGAGAAAAGTACTTCTTTCTCTACCTTCTCTATCCCATGCATAATCTTATAAACCTCAATCATGTCACCCCTCAGCCGTCGTTTCTCCAAGCTAAAGAGCCCCAAGTGCTTTAACCTTTCTTCATAGGGAAAGTGTTTTAACTCTTTTATCATGGAAACAGAGGCAGTAGGCTTGGCCAGAGATGGGGCCAAGATGGAGGGTGATCCTTATTGCGAATGAAGTTGGTTGACCATCAGGAACCAAGGTTCCTTCATGGTTCAGGGCACTCTGTAAGGCAATAACAGGGAGGAGGAGGAAATGGATTCCTGTAACACTCTCCCCTCTGGGTTTGAGGAACCTGTTACAGAGTAGCATGGGAGGTGCTTGAAACCTTAAGGCAATACAGCCCCGTAGCTAGGGAATTCTTTGGGAGGGGGCCTCTGGGGGCCTACCAGCTAATTAAATGTAAGTATAGTGCAGGTGGTAAGTTTGGGGGCAGCCCAGGAGGGAGGGGGCCTAGAAGAAACACTAGGGGGCCAGGCCCCGTGGGCCCCATGTTAGCAACGGGCCAGAGGCAGTAGTGTTTGTCTGAGCGAGGCACCTGGAAGAGGGGTTGTTAACAAGCGATGACCAGGTGAAGAAGAACCTGTCCATTCCTACTGACCCCCAGTGGGGCTGAACTACCACAAGTCCACCACCATGATCTTCCTGCAGACTTGGCTGGTACTTCATGGAGGCCCAGAAACAGTTGCCTGGACTGGTGCCACGGTCAGATTCCAGTGTTTGATTGACCACATCGGGGCCTGGGCCTATTTAAACGATATCCTAAACTACAGCTGGACCTGGATGGACCATTGGCAATGGCAACTGGGGCTTCCAGCCGTCAGGGACTCCGGGCCAAGGATTAGAGTGAAGTAGGCTTTATGATACTAATGTACTTGGGACATGAGGTGGGGGGAGTCTTTTAGCCATTGAAGAAAAAAATGACAGCACTGAAGGCAGTGGGCACACCAAGAAACAAGAACCAAGGTTCTTAGAACAAACAGGGCATGCAAGAAGGGCGCAGAGATCTTACCGTTTCGATCTTCTTTGCTGTCGGCTTCGTTAATTAATTTCCCCCTTTGGGTTGTATTTTATCTACTCTTTTAATGCAATGGTTTTAATTTATTTAGTATATTTTAAATTTATTTTCTGTTATGGTGTTTCCTTTGATGTTATGCCTCTGGTACATTTAATAGCTACGTTACTGGAAACTATTTGACTAAGAGGTTTTGCAGAATATAAGAATATTAATTCATTCAAATTTATAAGGACCCTTTTGCAGACTGGGGGAGGGGGAGTAGTGGGAGGGACCTGCCTCAGTCAGGTCACCCATGGATTTATGTCTGGGAAGAAATTGTAATCAGGGACTATCCGACCACACAGTTTCGAAGACGTTCCACAATTGAGAAGGATGCTTTTACACAATCAGTCTCCTGTTTTGACGCACTTATTTGCTTTACTATGTTTTCCTTGTCATTAAATGCAAACAAATGGTGACCATATAAACTTAACTTGTTATATTCCTGTTTAGGCTTTGCATCTGTCAAAACATCCTCATTATATTGTATGCTCATTCACCCTCTGCTTATATGAATGAACGATTACCTTCCATTTCAATGTCTCTGAGGCAGTGTGCATGCACACGGAAGCTCATACCTTGAATAAAACTTTGTTGGTCGTAAAGGTATTGCTGGACTCAAACTTTGCTCTACTGCTTCTGACCAACACCTGGATTTAAGGCCCTTAAGTTTTCTTAAGACAGGGTGCCAATTTCTGTCAACTCCCTCACCCATCTTTCAGAGGACAGTAAGCCCCTGGGTGTCCTTAGGGGTGGCATCTGTGGACCCTCAGGAACTGCAGAGAGGCCAAAGGGGGGGGCTGTGAGGAGGGGGAATCAGTAGAAAGCAGTGCCCTTTCTGACAAAAACTTTACTGCCCTTGTGCTTGTGGAATGGTGTGGCTGGATACAGACCGTGGAGTTTCTCATTTAAGCTTATGTTTATAGTTGCATTAGTTCCATATTCCAGAGGGGAATATCGTTTGCACGAGTAAATGACCTGGTTTTGGCAATGGTTAAAAATTAGTTATCTTTCAATTCTGCCTCACCAGACTGAGAAGCCTAATCTAGCACAACATAACATGATTTCCAACTTGTCTCCTTTTCAGAAGGAGCTTGGAAAGGTTCATAGGTGTAAGGCTGTGTCACTGGTGCCCAAGGTCAAGCTAATTCATTCCATAGTATTCCCCATTATTATGTATGGTTATGAAAGTTAGACAATGAAGAAAGCTGACAGGAAGAAAGTTGGTTCATTTGAAATGCGGTGTTGGAGGAGAGTTTTATGGATACCGCGGACCAGGCTCGTAGCCAGGACTTTTTAAGTCGGGGGGCATTTAAATTCCTTAGGGGGCACTGGCTAATCGAATTAAAGGAATACCCGGCTCCTTCCCCACACCTGCTGTAGTGTATTCCAAAGCTGCCATGGAATGCATGATGTACGTGAAACATCTTATTGACTTGTAATGTTAAGCTTCGTCCTGGGCTAGGATCCAAATACATCCAATCGTGTTACTAGCCCAGGAAGCACCTAACCAATCACCTTCAAGCAAGCTCCCTGAGCGGGAACATCCGTGATTGGTCCTTATGCAAACAACCTTATTGGTTGGTAATTGTACAGTGGGTGTGGCTACATTAGCCGGGAATGTTTAAAAGCAGGACAGCTGCAATGTAAAGGCTGTTCTGGCTATCAGATGTCGATCCGTGTTGGAGTTGTGTTCGAGTTGAAGACTAAAGCTGTGTTCTTGCTGAATCACTCTCCGACTGCTTTGTTAAGTGAGCGACTTAACACCTGCCATCTCTCGGGGGCCCTGGGCTGGATGGGAAGTCGTGGGGCCTTGCCAGTAAGTCAGGGGGCCTAGCCCCAAGGTGCCCCACCGTAGCTACGGGCCTGCTGCGGACTGTGAAAAAGACAAATCAGTGGCTTCTAGATCAAAGCAAGCCTGAACACTCCCTAGAAGCTAAAATATCTAAACTGAACTGTTGTACTTTGGTCACATCATCAGAAGACGACTCACTGGAAATGACAAGAATGTGAGGAAAAGCTGAAGGCAGAAGGAAAAGAGGAAGACCCAGCATG
Source organism: Gekko japonicus (assembly GCF_001447785.1). Taxonomy (NCBI): domain Eukaryota; kingdom Metazoa; phylum Chordata; class Lepidosauria; order Squamata; family Gekkonidae; genus Gekko; species Gekko japonicus. The sequence continues at coordinate 533,449 of NW_015161952.1, read as the reverse complement.
AGACGGCTTGACAAGCCACAAAGGCCCGCAGTTTGTGAGACCTGAACAAGGCTGTTAATGATAGGAAGTTTCGGAGGCCATTAATTCACAGGGTTACCAGAAGTCAGAAGCAATTTGATGGCACTTAATGTGCACGCACGCACACTCTCCTTTTAACCCAGGGTTGCCAGCTCTGGATTGGGAAATACCTGGAGACTGGGGAGGGTGGAGCTTGGGAAGGGTGGGGTTTGAGGAGGGGAGGGACCTCGGAAGGTTACGATACCACACAGTCCATACTTCAAAGCAGCCATTTTCTCCAGGGAAACCGATCTTGGTTGTCTGAAGATCACTTGTAATAGTGGGAAATCTCTAAGTGCCATCTGGGGGCTGGCAACCCTATTTTAACCCCCACTCCACCCCAAGTAAAAAGGGGAACATTTATGTGCAGTATAAGTTTACAGACATGAACAATGAGACATATGATTTAAGATGGAATGGGTATACATAACAAAGAGAGGACTCCTGAGAACAGCTACACACAAGAAAGCGACCTTGCAGGCTCAGACCCAACGTTCTTCTACTTCAGCCTTTCCATCTTTTATCATGCCAAGTCACAGCCAACTTATGGCCACCCTGTAGGGATTTCAAGGCAAGAGACGGACAGAGGTAGGTTGCCATTGCTTTCCTCTGCACAGCAACTCTGGGCTTCCTTGGTGGGCTCTCACCCTAGTACTAGCCAGGGTTGCTCCTGCTTCGAGATCTGACGAGGATGGGTTAGCCCAGGCCGTCTAGGCCAGATATGCCTAGAACAGGGGTGGCCAAACTTGCTGAACGTAAGAGCCACACAGAAGAACATAAGAGATGCCAATGTTGGATCAGGCCAAAGGCCCATCCAGTCCAACACTCTGTATCACACAGTGGCCAGAAATACCAGGTGCCATCAAGAGGTCCACCAGTGGGGCCAGGACATTAGAAGCCCTCCCACTGTTGCTCCCCCCCAAGCACCAAGAATACAGTGCATCACTTGCCCCAGACTGAGAGCCCCTATCTATACCTTATGGCTAATAGCCACTGATGGACCTCTGCTCCATATGCTTATCTAATTCCATTTTGAAGCTGTCCATGCCTGTAGCTGCCATCACTTCCTGTGGCAGTGAATAAACATCAGATCTTTGAGCGCCGCAGGACATGAACAAATATTACGCACATGTTTTTACTGAAAAATATGAAAATTTGATTCTTATTCACATTAAACGAGACTGCCAAAAATAAAAACAAAAGGGGTAAAAACAGATATTGGTAATGATATTTGTTTGTCCAATGATATTTATTTGTTCCCTAATGATATTTATTTGTCTAAGAGAGAGAGAAAGAGAGAGGTGGAAAGGGAGAGAGAGAAAAAACAAAGAAAGCAAATAGATGGGGAAAGGAAGAAAAAGAGAAAAAGGTGGAAAGAGCAAACAGGGGAGGGAGCGAGGAAGGGGGAGAGGGAGAGAGAGAAACAAAGAAAGCAGATAGATGGGGGAGGGAGCGGGAGGAAGGGAGAGAGAGAGAAAGAGAGAACAGTAGATGAGGAGCCTGCTGGGAGCTGCACAATATGTGTGAAGGAGCCTCATGTGGCTCCCGAGCCACAGTTTGGCCACCCCTGGCCTAGAAGCTCATAAACTGGGCAGGATGTTCCAGCTTCCTCTATTGTTCATCCCCCTTTGTGTTTAAAGGATTGCTGTTTCTTGTTGGGACATCTAATGAATCTCAGCCTTTCCCAAAACCCATCTATGTAAGCGTCCAAAGTTACCATTTCTTATAATTTATTGGATTGTGTTGGGGGGGGGGGGCGCGACTCATTAGCGTGGCAGATTTCCTGCTTCAGGAAATCTAAAAGCCGGTTGTTCAAAGACAATCCAAACCACCAGCGTATTTACATAGCCTTCTGTATACACATTAACCCGGGGAGACATTCCAGCTCTGTAAATAAGGCCTGTGTATACAGGTGTGTGTAAGCACATCCAAGAGACAGGGTGGATTCGTAGAGGCCACTGCAATATTGTGATACCAGCCCAGTCTGCAGGACCCCATTCAGACTACACCTGAAAATGCAAGGAAATAAGTGGAGAAAGTAAAGTTAGCAGATCTCAGACAGGTCACATCATGTCTTGGCAGTTTCTTTCTCTTGCACATCAACTTCAAGAAAAACACCACTCTGGTCCACACACATAAGAAGGTCTGAGAACCAGTTTCATTCCCTGTTGTGTGTTTATAATCACACATTAAAAAAACATTCTGGAACATGTGCCAGAGATATACTTCGGAACAGGGCAGCTCACTGGCAGGAATGTGTCTGTGCTGCACCTTTCCTAAAACACAATTTACCTGGGTGAAATGGTAAATTGTGGTCATTTTGTGGCCCAGGTGGATGAACAAGAAAGTGAAAGTGAAGAAATCTCTCTCTTTTTCCAGGTTATCTGTGTCTGTAAGTGATGCTTTGGAATATTTGGTTTGAAGCAGATCCAGAGTTGCCTCCGTGTGGCCATGTGGTGCACCACTATCCAAAGCAAATGGGCTCCTGTCAATAGGAACGTACTTGCTTGGCATCTGATCTGTAATTCAGACACTTATGACACTATTGTGGCCCCGGTCACACGGAGCATTAGGCAAGCTAGAGAGACGGAAGATAGGTGGATTTTCCGGGTGCTATCTCACCGCCACATCTGGGAAGCATAGAGCTCCCGTGGCGCACCCGAGGCTTCACTCTGAAGATGCGCTGTAAAAAACTAGTACCTCCGAGGTACTAGTTTCCGGAAACCGTGGGGCAAGGGCGGGCATCAGATCACGTTTCCGGTGTTAGCTCGTGGCGTCCGGCGCCCGCCCATGTCCCGTCGCGAAAAGTTTTTTTTTGTCAAGTCTTCACGGGTGCGCACAAGCACCCAACAGCGCATGCGAACACTTGGGTTAAAAAAACCAACACAACCACCGCGGCGCCACTTCTTTGCCGTGCCGCAGGAGTGAGGTATGATCGGCACCTCCCCCCAACCATGGGATGTCGGGCGGGATGTTTGATCCAGCTGCCGCACGGTAGTTCGCTCCAGGGCAAACAGCCATGCCTCCCCCCCTCGATATCCCCCCCGCGATATCCGGCCCATGTTTCCAACCTCCAGGTGGGGCCTGTATTTGTTTTTGTACCCAATAGAGTAGTGGATACACAACTGTGACACTCTGGTTCTGTTCTGGCAGTCTACTGCCCCGTCTGTGTTGGAATATAAGAAGTCTATTAATGCACCTACTTGAAGAAGATCAGAACAACAGCCTATAGGGGACAGTTGAAGGACCACTAGTTAGCATAGCTAGATTAGGGACTTCCCACAATTTCAAATTATGTCCTTCCTGTCTCCTGATTGGCTCTTTGGAGACTTCCTGCTCCAACTGAGCCCTCCCCCTTTCGTTCCTGTCTCTCATGGCAGTTAGTCAGTTAAGCCTCCCTCCCTCTCCTCTGCTCTATCAGAGTTTATGTCTTCTTTAATAAACCGAGTTATTTTCTTTAAACAGGTGGTGCTCTGTTCCTCTGCATGCCAACAGTCTATAGGTTAGGGTTTCCAACCTCCAGGTGGGGCCCGGAGACCTCCTGGAATTACAAGTGACCTCCAGGCTACAGAGATCTCTCCCCCTGGAGAAAATGGCTGCTTTGGAGGGTGGACTCCATGGCCTTATACCTCATTGAGGACCCTCCCCAAACTCTGCCCAACTCAGGCTCCACCCCCAGATCTCCAGCAATTTCCCAACCTCGAATCGGCAGCCTTACTGTCTGCTCACTTAAGGCATCAGCTACAGAAAGGGGATGGGGTTCAAAGGTCATTGTGTCCTCCTCCTTTCCACCAGCTGGCTTCTGCACTGCCCGGAGAGAGACCAGCCTGCCTCATTGACTTCCCTTTTGCTTTAAAGGCCTGTCTTTAGAGGGGGTTGGTCCCCCCACAGTTTCCTGTATCTCTGGAGAGTTTGGGCTCCCCCCCCCCCCCCGAGAAACCTGTAGGCTGAAACATCCAGCCTCATCCTTTGCTGTTTTAACCCTGAAACTGTCCTCCCATCTGACAGGTACAGGTTTTTTTTATCCCTGTCCTTCAGCCAGGCAGCATTCTGTGCTATTGGCATCCTGGTGACTGAAGGGCAAGGTTCCTCCTGCAGCTTAAAAAAAACAGCCACTCAACTGGGCAGACAGCTAGCCCCCCTCAAGGGCTCACTTTCAAACTTGGTGAAAGTCGGGGGGGGGGGTTCTGGAAAGTGCCATTAAGTCACAGCTGTCTTGTGGCGACCCTGTAGGGTGTTCAAGGCAAGAGACGTTGGGATGTGGTTTGCCATGGCCTCCCTCTGCATCACAACCCTGGTCTTCCTTGGTGGTCTCCCATCTAAGTACTAAACAGAGCCAACCCTGCTTAGCTTCTGAGATCTGACGAGATCAAGCTAGCCTGAGCCTCCCAGGTCAGGGTACCAATCTTCACTTTCATTTGCAGCATCCCATGTCTTAGTTTATAACCCTTCCAGTCCACAGTTTTTGTCGCTTCCCTCTTTTTTTTTTTACACCAACCTTCACTTTGTGTTTGCTGTTCTCATCCACGTTGCACAATGTGTTCTAGTCACAAAGCTAGCTGTGGTACGAATTTAGAAAGAACTCCCTTTCAAAGGTACGCTGTCTTCAGATAGGAAAGAGTCCCAGTAGTCCTGCAGACTTCTGAGACGGATGCCAAATGATAAGAGAACCGTGCACAGGATGGAGGAGTTAGGTTTATCCCAAATCGTTAGGGCAGCCTGTAAATTAAACGGGGCTGTGCATTGAGAAGCACTCCCGTGCACATTACTGTAACTCACGGAATTTGAATGTTATGGGATAACTTATTTGTTGTATTCGATCTCTGCAGTTTTTATTTTATTGTCAGTCAGGTCTGAGGAGCTGGAAGCCTAGTACTCCCATATAACTCAATAGCCACTGGACACAAAGTCCCTCTCTCTTCCCTGCATGCGCTGACTCTGCTCAGCTTCATTAAAAGAGCCCAAGGCCAGGGGCGGTGTGGAGGAAAAGCCGTGATGGGGAAATATTTCCTTTAGCTTCTTCTCAGATGTGTGCAGTGACTCCTTTCCTTTAGCTTCATCACAGTTTCCCTTCCAAGCAGCTAAGAGTGGCATGGGTGGTTCCCTCCTCCACTTTGACCTTACAACAGCCTGGTGAGGTAGAGCAGGCTGAGAATGACTGACCCAGATTCTTTCAGTGGATTTCACTGCTAAGAGGGGCTTGCATCTTTTGCCAGGACCCCCCTGGCCACCAGCAGGGGATGTGGGGGCATAGGATTGCCAGATCCATGTTGGAAAACTCCTGGAGACTTGGGGGTAGAACCTGGTCAGGACAGGGACCTCAGTGGGTACAATGCCATTGAGTCCACCCTTCAAAGCACCCATCCCCCCCCCTGATCTCTGTAGTCTGGAGATGAGCGGGGGGGTGTCCCTGGCTGGCATCCCTAGACTCATCCTTGTGCCAAAAGACACATCTAAAAAGTCAGTAACAGCCAATGTTCCCTCTAAGCTGCAGAGCCTTGGGAGCAAAAGTGCTACTTTGTGAGCTACCGGCATTAAAGTTGTGAGGGGGCGATTTGACTACTGCATAAATTAGTTTGCTCTGGAGCCCAATCCTTCCTGAGCAAACACAAAAATGTGTGAGCCGGAGGCTAAAAACCTGTGAGCTAGCTCACACTAACTCAGCTTAGAGGGAACACTGGTAACAGAGTCCAACCCAGAGATGGTTTAATTGCACTTCCACAATGGAAAGGCGTGTCCGATACATCTGCACGCTGCGCTTTCGAGAGCCGGAATGCACTAATGCACGCACACAAAAGGACGCAAAGAGTCCACACAGCAGGACACAACTTCCCCCGCCCCCAGCTGAATCCAGACGCGGCCCCGCCCACTCCCTCAACTCTCCTGCGCGCTCCAGACTGGGGAAAAGTGCTGGGCGGGGAGCGAGGGGAAGAAGGCCCTCAGACTGACGCGGCGCGCGGCCAATCGGCGCCAGGGTTGCCGCCCCGACGGGTGGGGAGAATCCCGAGGTTGCGCCCAATGAGGCCGAGGCCGGAGCGGGACTTCCTTCGGGGATCCCGCTGGAGCAAGCGACCCAAGAGTGGAGGTGACACGTAAGAAAGAGCTGGACTGGAAGGTGGCCAAGGCAGGGCGGGGGGAAAGGAAGTCCCCCCCCCTCTTTTTCCCCTCTCAGTTTTTGCACCTACAAACTTCAGCCCCCTGGGGCGGTGGGGGGGGGCACGAGAGAGATCTCCCAAGAGGAATCTCGCTCGGGAGGGGACGGCTTTTGCAAGGCTCTTCCACAGCCGCTCGAGGCGCGTCGCTGGAGCGCTCGGGAGGACCCGCCGGCGGGCTGCTCGCCCAGCGAAAGAGCCGCTCCGGAGCGCTCTTGCCTAGAGGCGCGCCCCCCAAAGTGCGGCGCCGGAGCGGTCCGCTGGCCGGAGATGCCCCGCGGCTCCCTCTGAGCGAGTCCGCGCGCCGCAGCAGCTGCCTGCTCAGCCTCCGTGGAAAGGTGACCGGGCAGTCCGCCAGGCGGGCAGAGGGCAAGACTGCCTAGCGAGCGGAGCCACGCCTTCGCCCTCGCCGCCTGGCCCTGGGGAAAGTCTCTCCCCGCCCGCCCAGAGCACCGCCGGCCGAGTCCCTCGCCCCTCTCCAGCCTGGCGGCGGCAACAGCATGACCTTCGATGCTTGGCCGAGCTAAGTTGGCTGCGGGTTCCCGGGAGCCGCGCGGGGGTCTATGGCAGGAGCCGCGGCCGGCGGGGCTGAAACTCTGCGCGGCGGTCCCAGTTGCCCCGCGCTGACGGCGGTCTCCGAGTGAAGCCTGAGGACGCGCGGATCCCCGGCGGAAGGGACTATGGGCAACGGGATGTGCTCCCGAAAGCAGAAGCGGATCCTGCAGACCCTCTTGCTCCTGACGGTGGTCTTCGGCTTCATCTACGGGGCGATGCTCTACTACGAGGTGCAGAACCAGCTGCGGAAGGCTGAAGCGGTGGCCCTCAAGTATCAGCAGCACCAGGAGTCCCTCTCCGCTCAGTTGCAAGGTAAAAAGCTCTCCTCCTCCGAAGAAGAGTCTCCCCCCCCCCGTGTCTGCCCAATGCTCTTCTCCTGTGCTTTGCGTTCTAGCTGGTGGAGGTGGATGTCTGTAGCCTAGAGCGTTGCTGGGCTGTAGTTCTGGCGCACAGCTGTGCATGCAAAGCCTGTTGAAGTCGACAGATGTGAGCCTGGTGGAACTGTTTCACACACTTTTCTTCCAGAATCCACTTCTCAGATGTGTGCAGTGACTCCTTTGTTGGGAGACTGTACACGCATGCGCGTGTGCACAAATGGTATGGCAAAACGTGTTATAAACAAGCAGGGTCAAAGGGTCATGAAAAGCAAGAAGTCCGGGGTTCAGCGTTATGTCAAATTCAGATGGTTACAGTCCCCACACAGAAGAGCAATAATGTTCGATGATGCAGTTTCCTTAGTTTGTGTGTGTAAAGTGCCGTCAGGTGGCAGCCGACTTGTGGCGACCCCAACCAGGGGCTTTCAAGGCCAGTGAGAAGCAGAGGTGCCATGGCCTTCCTCTGCAGAGTCGTCCTTGGTGGTCTCCCATCCGAGTACTGACCCTGCTTAGCTTCCAAGGTCAGATGAGATTGGACTATACCATTCCAGCTTCCCTACTTTAGCTGTTCTGTTTTAACACCTGTAGTGAGGAATCCCTGGTCTTCGTAAACACAATGAAACCTCTTCATACATTCAGATCTGCAGGTATCCTCGAAGGTTTCCAAAGTGGGAAAAGCATGCGTGCATTTCTCAGTCTGAAGCCAATACAGGAAGCCTGTTGCTGAGGTCAAATCCAGGTCTATTTAGTTCAGCTCTCTCTCCTTCCAGCAGCCAACAAGGTCTAAGAAGATGGTCATTTCTTGCTCTTCTTTGCCAACACATGGTATCTAGGGATACACTGTCTTGGAAAACAGAGGTTCCATTTAGTTGTCATGGCTGGTGTCTGTTGATAGACCTGTCCTATCTGGTCCCCTCTTCAGTATTTTGAAGCTACATGTTATGGCAGCGTATTCCATAGGTTCAGTATGTGTTGTGCAGAGGCATACTTCCATTTGGTAGTCCTGAATCTACCACCGAGCAACTTAATCACAGAGTTTGGGAGGTTATCCAAGTGATGAGAGAGGGAGCAAAATTTCCTTCTATCCAATGTTGTGGTGCCATTCATTTTTTATGAAACTCTTTCCTCTACTTCATTTCTTTTCTAAACAAAGACTCCCATGTTTAGCTTTCCTTGAATGAAAGATGCCTCCACCTCTTGATCCCTTTTTGTTGCTTTTAGAATTCCTAAGTTTGAAGGAGTTTAGCACATTAAAATATTCTTGCAGTGGATTCAGATTGCAACACCATTCTTTCATTTGCACAGCCCACATTATGGCCGAGGAGCTGGTTGTGGTTGGTGGGGGAGGGGGGTTTGCAAACCCATGGTTCAGCCCTAGGAATCAACTCCTGATGCAAGTTCTCTGCTTTTTAAACTGATGCGTGTCCCTATTTCAACTTGCCATAGAACTACTGGCTGGATTCCCTGTTGCCTGAAGTTATTGTTTTGGTTATTAATAAATCAGCGTAGCATGCTTAATGTGCAAAGTGCTCTTGTTCTGTTATGGTCAACTGCTAATCCTGGCGTGGTGTAGGGGTGAGACTAGGATCAGGGAGACCGAGGTCCAAACCCCTACTCTGCCCTGAAAGCTCACTTGGACCAGTCATTTTGTGAACTTAGAAGCCAAAAATGAGAGATCACGGGAGGAAGTGGAAATCCAACAACAACATCCATGACAAAAATAACAAAGTATCAATAACGATATGTTGCAAAATCATTTACTGTAGTAATTCTATAGAAAATTCTCTTCTATTATCGCTCACACACTAAGGAATGCTGTGCAATGTAAACAATTCATGTCACAATATTTGCTTTATCTGAGCGTGTAGCAATCACAATTCTTATCAATTACTACTTATCAGCTCTTGAAGGAAACATTCCATGTTGACTCTCTAATAACAACCCTGTGTGTGAGCAATAATAGAAGAGAATTTTCTACAGAATTACTGCAGTAAATGATTCTGCAACATATCTTTATTCTGTGAACTTAGGCAGATCATGGTGGTGGTGGGGGGGAAGGGTTGCCTCAGTGCTTAGTTCTTGTTGCACTTTTTTACACACCCAGGGAACTGCTGATTGCCACTTTGGGGTCAGGAAGCAATCCTGGCGGTTTTTTGTCATCTTCTGGGCGTGGAACAGCGGTCACTTCCAATGCTCCCTCTAAGCCGTGCAGTCCTGTGAGCAAAAATTCTACTTTGTGAGCTACTGGCATTAAAGTTGTGAGTGAGCGATTTGGCCACTGCATAAGTTAGTTTCCTCTGGAGCCATCCTTCCTGAGCTAAGACAAAAATATGTGAGCCGGAGGCTAAAAAATTATGAGCTAGCTCACACTAACTCAGCTTAGAGGGGACACTGCCACCAGGGGTGTGGAGGGGGAGGTATCTGTGTATTTCCTGCATTGTGCAGGGGGTTGGACTAGATGACCCTGGAGGTCCCTTCCAACTCTGTGATTCTTTCTGAGCCTTACCTCCCTCACAGGGTTGATGTGAGGATGAGATGGAGAAGAAGGGAGAATGATGTGTGCTGCCCCATGCTCAGAGAAAGGTCACATGAACACATGAAACTGCCTTGTACGGAATCAGACCCTTGGTCCATCTCAGTCAGTATTGTCTACTCAGACTGGCAGCCGCTCTCCAGGGTCTCAGGGAGAGGTCTTTCACATCACCTACTGCCAGATCTTTTGACTGGAGATACTGGGGATTGAACCGGGGACCATGCTACATGCCAAGCAGATGCTCTGCCACTGAGTCACAGCCCCTCCCAAAATAAAAATGTACTAAATAAATAACCAAAGGGTTCAGAGCTTCTGAGGATTTAGCTTGCTTTTGGAAGCCCAAACAACTTTTCATCAAGGGATGCTCACAGCTGGACACATGAAACAGGAAAAAAGTTTCAAAGTTGCAAGAGATGGAGAAATTCCATATGGTAAAGTTATATCTTGTGCTTGCATTTTGCATCTCTGCATACTTGTTTAGGACACTGCGGGCGATTTCTCACTAGAGCTGCCTCGCAGCACAGCCCCGTTTGGCCCAACACAAACATGTCAATTTCACACCCGAAGCTCTGGGGCTGCATTTGACTCGGGCGGTCGCAGTTTCGTGATCCTGGTTTTTGAGGATCATGAAACTGCGGAGGAAATCGGGAGAAGCCCCGAGTCAAATGCAGCCCCGCAGCCTCGGGTGTGAAATTGACATGTTTGTGTTGGGCCAAACGGGGCTGTGCTGCGAGGCAGCTCTAGTGAGAAATCGCCCAAACCCTGAAGCTCTGCTGGATACCACCAATTGTTTTATGGGGCCTGGGCACATGGGAGTGGGTGGTTTGGGCTGTAAAATACATATGAAGCCCTTGACTGTTCTCTGGAGGATAAAGTGCCATCTCCTGTGCTTAAAAAAACCAAACCAAAGCAGTTGACTGTATCTGACGTTTGTGATAACAAAAAAAGACCACGAAGAACGCCAAAATTTAGGGTGCGAAGGTGACTTAAGGCCAAGATACTTTAAAGGGTTCAGGACGGACTGTGTCTCAGGGGATGAACGTGTGCCTTATGTGCCAGAGGTCTCTAGCAAAGTTCCCACTGTCTCCAGTTAAAAGGCCTTGGGGATCCGATGCTAGAAAAAAACCCCTATCTGCTGGAGACCCTGGAGAGCTACTGCCTATCAAAACAGGCAGTGCTTAACTGGATGTATCAATGGTGTGGCTCCATAGATTATTACTAAAATGTTTTGAATATACCAGTTCTTCTTGAGGATAAATCAGCAATGAAGATAGTTAAATCTGCTCTGTGGCCTCCTGGGTTACTCAGAGTAGACGTAAATGATTGAAAAGGTACTCCAAAGTGGCATTTTAGTTGTGTCTGTCATAAAAACTGCCATGTCCCAGCGTAGAGCTTGTACATTCAGACCCATTCAAAATACGATTATTTGGAATCTCTGTTCAGTATTAACATAATGCATGCAATCTTTGATATTAAATCTCTTTTGCATTCAGTGGTACTCTTGACAGCTCTCATTCTCTTCCCTACCCCACCATCCTTTCGTTCTTGGTTAACATGTCATGCAAAACAGGGGAGATCCATAGAACTGCTAGCGAGAGACCAGATAAGACTGGTGGGCTGTGTTTGACTTGGTGGATAGTAAGTTGTGCCAACCCATTCTGCCTTTTTTTAAAAAAAAGAAAATAAAAAGAATAGAATAGAGTTGTGTCCACAGCTTGAAATTAATGCATATAACTCCCCCCCTCACTTCAGGATGGGTGGGGGTAGACATTGAAATGAATGGTGCTTGTCTGTGCTGAAATATTCAGATGCCTATCCATAAACATTAACAACAGAAATCCGACAGGAGGCTAGGTTTCCCAGACCTGCCGACTCCTAGCCCTGTTCTTTGACGGATGTCATTTGTATGCTGATGTGATGGCAGAGATTGCTCTCCTGTAGTGAGTTTGTGAAAATTAATGTTCCGTGAAGCGACACCAAGAAGAGGAATGTAGTTAATAATAAAGTACGGATTTTAGAATCTGTGCGTTATTAACATAATGCATGAAATCTGTGACCCTGCATCTTCTGAATGTGATTGTCTTAGAATGGCTGTTGGAATAGGCACGTATATTTATTTACTTATTTATTTTCCTGGTGCTAATAATTCAGCTACGGTTGTTGACCCAGAGCATTAATTAACAGAACCCTCTTAATAGTAATACTTAAGCGCATTCCAAGCATTGGGGCCATTCTCCGACATGATGTCAGCAAATCAGGGATGGCCAACTGGCAGTCCATGAAGCAGTTCTATCTGGCCCCTCGTCTGTCTGAGCAGATGTTAACCAAGTTGTAAAAACATTCCCTTCTCTTTCAGTTAAAAGGAAAGGAAACTGATTTCCGAAGCCATAAGAAACAGATATGATATTATTTCCTTCTTTTATAGTCCTCCTTTCTTGTTGAAACTCAAGGTGAATTACAGAATTAATTTTTTTCCACAGACATTGGGCTGGATCTGGCCTGCTTTTAAAGACAATCTTCCTAGTTCCCTTCCTTACTAACCCCCCCATGGTTTTTGTCCATGCATTCCCCATAAATCCTTTTGTAACCTGTCTTAGTCACGAAAGGGATTCCTTTTTTGTTTTTCACTAGATGAAAAATTGGTTTGCTTTGCCTCAAACCATGAAAACTACAATCGTATCCCCCTTTTAAAAATACTCCCCACACCAAACAATTCCATTCTATTCTATACTCTTTAGATTTTGTAAGTAACTGTGAGTAACTGTGCATTTGTGCTCTGACAAAGAAGCCCTGGTACTAGCTGTAAAAGAGCTGGACATCGGTGGAGGGGTCACTATCTGGAGTATAGAGTGGCCACCAAATGTACAGAGTGTGGGCGTTCCAGGTGTAAATCCCCAACAGGAAGTATTTCTGAAGCCTTTTTTGCCCAAGATTACATCTATGTAGTGGCTTGTTTTCTGGATGTCCACCTAGATATTGCAGTATCAGAAGAGGTATTCAGAAACCTGTGTTGATCTTCTGGAGTTTTAAGAGAACTCATTGCTCTTATCTGTCATGTGTTTTAGCTCTGTAGCTCTCATCCACAGGGACATTGTGCCCTGGCAACTTGTGCTGAAGATTCCCCAGGTAGAAAGCAGCTCTTAGCTTTTATCTTTTATGAGGAATATCCAACATCTGATGGATGTTGACATTCATGGGTGAATGCTGATCATCCCAGATGAATTTGTGGCTCCTGAAAATAGATATTGTATGCCCCCACTTATTTGTTTATGCTTTTTATAGTCTACCTTTCTGACTGGGACTCCAGGGGGATTATACAGAATGAGTCAGTTTGGTGTAGTGGTTAGGAGCGTGGACTCTAATCTGGGAGAACCGGGTTTGATTCCCCACTCCTCCTTGGGTCAATCACAAGCAGTGTTCCCTCTAAGCTGAATTGGTGTGAGGTACATCACAGTTTTTAGCCTCCAGCTCACACATTTTTGTCTCATCTCAGGAAAGATGGCTCCAGAGCAAACTAATGTATGCAGTAGTCTAATGTCGCGCTCACAACTTTAATGTCAGTAGCTCACAAAGTAGAATTTTTGCTCACAAGACTCCACAGCTTAGAGGGAGTATTGGTCACAAATTCTGTCAGAGCTGTTCTCTCAAGAGCAGTTCTCTCAAGAGCTCTCTCAGCTCCGTCTAACTCACAGGGTGTCTGTTGTGGGGAGAGAAAGGGAAAGAGATTGTAAGCTGCTCTGAGACTTCTTTGGGTAGTGAAAGGCAGGGTATAAATCCAATCTCCTCCTCCTCCTCTTCCTCCTCTAGGACTTGAGTTGTAGAACCAATCAGAAATCTAAAAAATAGAATGGAAGCAAAGCATAAGTGTTAAGATGACACAGTAAATGATGCAAAATTACATAGTAGGATCTAACTGAGCGAACTATACATAGTAGTACTAACCATAGGCCTAATAATTTATCCAAGTAACTTTGTGAATCATCTTGTACAGTGCTACCCTTTTGCCTGTGTAGACATGCCCTCTGGGATAATTCAGTTTTGCATAGTTTGCAGGAAGCCAGGAGATTGGGGGTCTTCCAGACCTGCTCAGGCAGACCATTCCACAAGGTGGGGGTCACAACGGATAAATGCTCCCTCTAAGCTGTGGAGTCTTGTGAGCAAAAATTCTACTCTGTGAACTACTAGCATTAAAGTTGTGAGTGAGCAATTTGGCTACTGCATAAATCAGTTGCTCTGGATCCGTCCTTCCTGAGCTAAGACAAAAATGTGTGAGCCAGAGGCTAAAAAACTGTGAGGTAGCTCACACTAACTCAGTTTAGAGGGAACACTGGTACAGGCACTTGTTGAATATTCCCATTTGCAGGTTGGCAACTTCAGAAGGCCCTGCTCAGATGAGCAAAGTTTTCGTGGTGGAGTATAGGGGAGAGGTGGTCTCACTGATACGAGGGTCCAAAGCCATGAAAGGCTTTGCATGTGATAGCCTGCTAACTGATGGCTAGTTAGTGGAATGACTGTAGGATGAGAGTAATATGCATGCTTCATCTAGCTCCCAATAATAGCTGAGCCCTGGTATTGTGCACCAAATGGAGTTTCTGAATTGATTTTGAAGAGAGCCCCATGTACAGTATATTACAGGAGTCTAGTTTCAGTGTCACTGTGGCATGGATCTAGGTGACCAGATCAGCTGTTTCAAGGTAAGGGGCCGTTTTCCAAGATAGATTGAGTTGGAAAAAGCCTTTTTTGCAACTGCATTAATTTGCTTCTCCAGAAATAATGTGGGGTCCACTATAACCCCGAGGCTCTTAACTTAGTTGGCAATGGTCAGCTGAACACCATTAAAAGTGGGGAGCACAATGTCCTTCAAGACCTCCACCTTCCCAACCAGCATTACTCCTTTCTTCCCAGGATTTGGTTTCAATTTGTTCCCTCTTAGCCATTTAACCACAGCAGCCAGGCAACAATGTAGGACCTCTACTGCATCACCAGGAGATCTGGATACTATATATAGCTGTATATCATCTGCATATTGATGACAGCCAACCCCAGAACTGCAAATGATTTGGCCTAAGGTCTTTACATAGCGATTGAAGAGCATGGGGGATGGGATTGCATCCTGTGGGACTACCATAGGATAGGTCTCACAATGATGACAACTGGTCTCCAGTGGCAATTCTTTTGGTTTGGTCCATGAGTAATGATTTGAACCACTCTAACACATAACCCCTGATGCCTACTTCTGCTTCCAGACAACTAAATGACATGGTCCGTTGTGTCAAAGGCAGCAGATAAATCCAGTAGGAACAACAAGGAGGCCTGACCTTTGTCTACATGTAGACAGAGGCTGTTAATTAAAGCCAACAGAGCCATCTCTATCCTATAGTCTGGTCTGAAACCAGACTGAAAAGGGTCTAGAGCAGATGAGTTATCCAAGCATACCTGGAGGTGGTCCGCTACTGCTTGTTACTAATCTTCGGGTATGAGGGCTGATTCAAAGATGCATGACCATCATGGTGACAACAGCATCAGCTGATGGCTTGCATATATGAACAAGATGGATCGACAGTGTTGGGTGTTGATCGCACAGGAAAATGCAGGAGGGGAGTTATTACTTAACACAATATCTGGCAATGTGTGGAATCTACCAGATCTTAAAAATCAAATGAAGATGGTTCCAGGTGGTCAGCCGTGTTGGTCTGAAGCAGTAGAACAAATTTAGAGTCCAGCGGCACCTTTTAAGACCAACAAAAGTTCATTCAAGGTATGAGCTCTCGTGTGCAAGGAACACGTTTTCAAATATTTGTTGAAAAGTCAAATGTTTGTATTGTGCCTTGCATAGTTTCTAACACTCCATTTTGCAATGGAGTCTTTTCACAGATTCTGCTGGAAGTATTCTTAGCTGCATGGCACACACATAGAGAGGACTAATCCACACATAGATAGGGCTAATCCATGTAGGGGGTGAGTGGTTGCAAGTGAATTGGCCTTGGTTACCACTATGCATGCTGGCTTCTTCCCCAGTACTCCTTGTGTGAGCACAGTGCTTACATGCATACAGACAGTATATGTGTAGCCTCTTTCTGTATTATTGGAAATGCTGAGCCCTTTATAGATGTTCAGTTTTGGCATGTCAAGCATGCGTAAGTAGGGCATGCTACTTGCAGTCCTACCAAAATGCACAGTCCCCATTTTGTATTAATAGGGCAATATGCATATTTGACATGTGTGAACCAAGCGCTGGATTTTTGAGGGTACACATTTGTGCATACTGACACTATAAGTACACAGGAAAACACATGTATTGCCTTATTCACATAACATTGCAATCATGTTCCTGTGTGAATGGATTAGCAACTGGGCAACCGATTTCATCCTGCTTCGGAAACAACACATGTTCCAGGATGAAACACTTTAGTATTGTTGAAAGTAGATCAACTTGGCATGTCAAAAAGGGGGGGGAAATGTTTTTAGGTAGGAGTTGGCAACGTGGCAGGCTGCTAGAGAGCTGCTGTGGCAGCTTGGCATATTTGAAGAGCAGTTGCTGGAAGTGCACATCCTGTTCTTTTGTGAAGTTAAAATTCAAGAAGTTTCTGTTTTCCACTCCACTCATTCCAGACTGGGAAAGAACAGGGCCTGGGTCCCAAAATGCGCAGGTGTGGGAGGGATCTTTTAAGTCCCTTGTTCTCTGCTTGCAAATGTTGGTTGGGTGTTTTGTTATGAAAATAAGCAACCTCACGCAGGGGCCAGCGCTCAGAAGCAGTCAGTCAGAAGACTAACAGATCACGGATGACAGAGCAATTTATCTGAGGAGGCATTCCCAAGACAGTTTGCTACAGTTTAATTAAACTCTCATCATCCTCTGGCAGGACTTATGGTTCCGCGCAGAGATGGCTGAAATGCAGGAAAGAGAGATTTCCAGTTTCATTAAGGCGTGGAAAGAAGTCTCTGCTCTGCATTAAACGGCTTGTTTTTGAAAATGAGTGTTGACTCATCCATGGATAATACTTCCATTTCGCAGTGTTTTAACAGGACTGATTTGATGCACTTTGGCTGGATTTCACAGTGGATTCTGTTGAAAGGCATAGAGACAAGGGTGATCAGCGGTGCACACAGTTTGCACATGAAGATCATAACACGATCAAGGGACCAAGTGTGCACGTGTGAACTGACCCGTCTGCACTGATTGGTTCACTCCTTTGCTATTCATAAATTTACATTTCATTGCAGGAGAGAGTCTTCTTGGCTTTCCCCCTTGCTTCTCCCTGACTTGGTATCTGTTCTTTAGCGTTACTTAGGCCAGCACAGGAGAAAGGAGGGGAGGCAAAGGAGAGAAGGCCACAGGAATGTTCGATCCATGAATGTCTGTCCTGCCTGGCTGAACAAATACCAAGGGAGCATTCTTCCTCCTTACCTGTGCTTAAAGATCAGTGAGAGAAGGAAATCTAATTCTGAAAAAGATTCGCAGTTACGAGTACTTTCAGCACTTGCTTAGAATTATGTTCATGAGAACATGCGTGCGAGCATAGGTGTGTTTTAGGGTTGCCAGGTACCCCCTGGCCACTGCTGAGGGATGGCAGGGTGCAGTTGCCAGATCCAGGTTGGGAAATTCCTGGAGATTTGGGGATGGAGCCTGGAGAGGACAGGGATCTTAGTGGGGTCCAATACCTTAGAGTGCACCCTCCAGTGCATCGACTGTCTCCAGGAGAACTGATCTCTGTATTCTAGAGATGAGCTGTAATTCCGTTGGATCCCCTGACCCCATCTGGAGGCTGGCATTTCTAGCTGTGTTCACACACGTACTTTACCCTAGCATAGTTCTTATCAGTGAACTTGTTTCTTTATCTTAATAGGTGTTTGGTGTCCCATCGATATGAATGCAAAAAAATTGACATTCTGTGTAGGCTACATTTAAAAAAATAATAATCCAAATTGTACCCTAATTTAATTAATTCGTATTTCCCCTTGCCTTTCCCTCATACACATCTTGTAATGTGTATTACATTAATTCGTATTTTCCCCTGCCTTTCCCTTCCTTAGAGGTCCAGAGGTGGCTCAGAGAATGTTAAAAAAATGTAGAGAATGTTAAAAAAAAAGCACAAGAAAACACCAACAAATAATAATGAACCATGGGGGAAAATTGGAAATGCAGGTCTACTGGGAAGTAAGTCTCATGTTTTATTTTATTTATTTAATTTGTACCCCACTCTCCCCGCAAAAGCAGGCTCAAGGTGGCTAACATTGGTTAAGACATAAATAACAATCAGGCTTCCTCCCAGGAAAATGTTCTTAGGATTGCAGTTTACAGTGCATCTAAATGTCCTCTTGTATTTTACCTGAGGTCCAGTAGCCCTGACCTCAATGGCCCAGGCTAGTGCGATCTCATCAGGACTCAGAAGCTACTAAGCAAGGTTGGTTCTGTTCAGTATTTGGATGAGGGATGACCACGGAATACCAAGGTCATGACACACAGGCAGGCAATGGCAAACCGCCTCTGAATATCTGTTGCCTTGAAAACCTTATGGGTTATGACGTGATTGCGCTTTCCAACACCACCAATATTACAAGTGTTTCCTTCCAACACAAACTGGGGGGAAAGAGAAAAAAATTATATCATTGAGCAATCAATCCAGATGTTGCTCTAGAATTATGTAGCAGACAGCCAATGTTCCCTCTAAGCTGTGGAGTCTTGTGAGCAAAAATTCTACTTTGTGAGCCACTGGCATTAAAGTTGTGAGCAGGTGATTTGGCTACTGCATAAATTAGTTTGCTCGGGAGCTATCCTTCCTGAGCAAAGACAAAAATGTGTGAGCTGGAGGCTAAAAAACTGTGAGCTGGCTCACACTCACTCAGCTTAGAGGGAACGCTGGCAGACACCCTTGCTAGAGGTTGTACTTTGATCTTTCATTTTTTAAAAATTGTATTGAGGGAGGTACCTGTTCCTCAAACAAAGGTCTGCAAATATTTACTCTTTCATTTGTAGCATGTTTCAGGGCTGGAATATCCCAGCAACAGGTTCAAAGCACAAACATAAAGTATGTGCAATTAGGACTGCTATTTGACTGGTCGACAAAGATTTGATTAACTGACCAGTCAAATATTGCTCTGCTATTTTATTATTTAGAACACCAAAATGACACCTTTTATAAAGAGGTTTGATAAGCTGCTGTTAATAAAAACAAATTTGTTAAGAATGAAACAGTGAGTTAGATCCCCATGAACATCATAGCTCTACCCTCCCTTGGCAGCTCAAAATGCCCCCTGAAATACTGTTCCTGGGAGTCCTATCTCAGGAACAGCATTTTGGGCTACCAAGGGAGGGGAGAGCTGTGAAGTTTATGTTCCACAGGTGGATATTTTTGTGCCCCCCCCCCCCAAGGAAATACTGTGCTGGAGCCAATCCAATGACGTTAACCTTTTAAAAGAACGGTAATGATTTGTACATCTTTTAACAATCAGGTGAATGATTTGGTGAACTACAAATGAAGGTAGCCGTGTTCAGGGCCGGCTCACTCACTAGGCAAACTAGGCGATCGCCTAGAGTGGGACGGCCCTTAGGGGCACCAAACTGCACCCGGCCCTGTACTCTGGGAGTTTCTTGATTATTTGTGTTTTTCATTCTTCCTAAAATGCATTTATTTTTGAAAATTGGTGGGCGCAAGGGGGGGGGAAGGGATCCTCGCCTAGGGTGCAAAATAAGCTGGAGCCGGCCCTGGCCGTGTTGGTCCATCTCTGAATTTGTAAACAAAATCCATGTAATACCTTTTGTTAAGACTAGTCAAAGGGTGATTTCCCACAAGCGCTGCTCCGCGCTCACTCCTCCCTTTTTGCCCCATGGTACGTGTCAATTTCACACAAGCTGCTGTGTGGCCCACAGTCACAAGTTGCCCAGCAGCTTGTGTGAAATTGACACGTACTATCGGGCCAAAGAGAAGAGTGAGTGAGGAGCAGCGCTTGTGGGAAATCACCCAAAGTAACACAGAACATTTTTCTGGCTTTCATGTTCTCCAGAACTCCGTTTGTTTGTTTTGTATTTTTGTGTGTCTGTATGTGTGCACCTAAGGGGCTGTGGTGGCTCAAGTGGTTGAGATGCTGAACTGCAGGGTGGAAGGTCAGTAGTTCAGCAGGTCGAGACCCGAGTGCCGCAAGATGGAGTGAGCTCCCGTCTCTGGTCCCAGCTCCTGCCAACCTAGCAGTTCGAAAGCAAGAAATTGCAAGTGAATAAATAGGTACCACTTCGGTGGGAAGGTAACAGCGTTCCGTGCGCCTTGGCGTTTAGTCATGCCGGCCACATGACCACAGAAATGTCTTTAGACAGCGCTGGCTCTTCGGCTTGGAAGCGGAGATGAGCACTGCATCCCTAGAGTCAGATTCGACTGGCTTTCAAGCAAGGGAAAAACCTATGCGCACCTGGAAGTCATGGTGACCTCTGATGACAGACCCCTACTGGGGGCCTGGAGGATATTCAGAGAGGGGGCTGAATAAAGCCTGCCCCCGCCTCCCAACTGCTGGTATTCCAAGGAGGTCTCCCATCCAAGTACTTGCCAGGGTAGACCCCGTTGAGCTTCCGAGATCTGACGAGACTGGGCTTGCCTGGGCTATCCAGGTCAGGGCATGTCCTCCAGAACTCTTCATCACACTGGATATAAAAAAGGCAGTGGGATTCAGGTTCCGGTGTTAAGGCCTCATTTTCTGCATCCGGTACAGAATACCTAGCTGACTTCAGCTGGCAAAGTGTGTGTGGGTATCTGTTAATCAGATATCTTGCTTTTAATCAGGGAACACCAGGGGCTGTTTGGTTTAACATTTAACAATAAATAATCCAAATTGCAGCAGGTCAGGTGTCCCGGGACACGAGGTGGCCTGTAAGACAGCTTTGCTATGTTGTCCGGTTTGCCCTTGGCAGCTTCAGGGCTCGGGTCAAGCACCACTTTCTCTAGCCCCAGCGGACCAAAAGCCACCCTCACCACTTGTATTTTTTTACCCTTATAAAGCATTTGCCTGGTTTTGTGACTAGTGCAAGGGATGGGCTTAGGCCCTGTGCTTGGGTGTGTGTGTGTGTAGGATTGACTGCCCACAGCACTTCCCCCTCTAAGGAGGTGGGGAAAGATGAGAAGGTTCCTGTTGCTGCTTGCACCTGCCCCATCTGGGACTCAGGAAGCTGGCTTCCAGTATATAAACGTATTAAAATATAGATGTTTTAAAAACAAAAACAAAAAAAAACTGCAGTGGAATTTTCTCTTGCAATGTGAGCATAGCCTTCTCCTGGCTTCACAGATTTTAGGATAACCATATGTAAGTGGGGAGACATACAAAGAATTGTGGGGCTGGGGAGATCCAGTGTTCCCCTCTTGCTTCGCTTCTGCCTCCTTCTGTTCATCGCTGTTACTGCATCCTTTATCCCCGACTGCCATGTCCTCATCACCTCCACAACCTTTGTGTGATCTTGGAAGTTGCTACGGGCATCTCAAAATGGGTGCCTTCAGTGGTTTGCTTAACTCCAGTAAAGATCAGCCTGTCTATAATAGATGCAAGTGGGCCGTGACCTGGATAGATCAGAAGCTAAGCAGGGCCGACCCTGGCAAGTATTTGGATGGGAGACCTCCAAAGAATGCCAGGGCTGGGAAGCAGAGGCAGGCTATCAAGCCACTTCTCTGAATGCCCTTAATGCCCCAGTAGGCATCGCCAGAGGTTACCATGTCTTCCAGACACGAGCAGGTGTGCGCGCACACACACACACAAATGCAAAAAATACAAAAAAATAATAATGGATACAAGTGGGTTGGCAGCTTGAAGTTGTGGAATCCCTGGAGATTTGGGGGTGGAGCCTTGGGAGGCTCTAAAGCAGCCATTTTCTCCAGTGGAAATGATCTCTGTCCTCTGGAAACCGGCTGTACTTCCGGGTGATCTCTATCCCCCCACCTGGAGGTTGGCAATGCTAGTTCCCCTGGAGGAAATGGATGCTTTGGAGGGTGGAGTCTGGCATTATTTCCCTCTTAGGTCCCTCCCCTCCTCAAACCCCACCCTCCCCAGGCTCTCCCCCACAAAAAAATAATAATCTAGGAATTCCCTAACCTCTTTCCTCAATCCCTATATCCTCTCCCTGCCTCATTCTCTCCTTCTCAGCCACTTGCCAACCTACCTTTTTTTCTGCCTCCCATCTTCAGCTATATCTGTTCTTATTTACTTCATTTATACCCCACCTTTCTTCACGATGGGGACCAAAGCAGCTTACATTATTCTTTTACTCCTTTTTATCCACACAACAACCCTGTGAGGTAGATCAGGCTGAAAGTATGTGAGCTTCCACCAAGTGAGCTTCCACCACAAGACGGGGATTTGAATCTGGGTCTTGCAGACCCTAATCTAAAGCTCTAACTGCTACATCACACTGGCTTTCAAGGTTGTTGAACAGTAGCAAGCAGCCAGGCCTGCTTGAGTCATGCAAGTCAGGTGGCATCAGGTCACACAGAGGTTGCTTTCAGCCTCCAGGTTGGACCTGGAGATCCCCCAGAATTACAACTGAACTCTTGACATCTGTTCCCCTGGAGAAAACAACTGCCTTGGACTGTGGACTCTGTGGCATTATTTTTCCGTACTGAGGCCTCTCCCCTCCCTAAACCCTGCACTCCAGAGACTTCATCACAAAATCTCCATGGATTTCCCATCCTGGAGCTGGCAACTCTAGCTGGATGTCACCCCAATGAGTTCTCCCTCAAAGGCCAAAGTAGGGCTGGAAAGGGCCCTAAGGAAAAGGTTTCCCTTGCTCGAAAGCTAGTTGAATCTAACTCAAGGGGGTGGTGCTCATCTCCGTTGCCAAGCCGAAGAGCCAGCGCTGTCCATAGACGTTTCTGTGGTCATGTGGCTGGCATAACTAAATGCCAAGGCGTACAGAACGTTGTTACCTTCCCACCGAAGTGGTACCTATTTATCTACTTGCAATTTCTTGCTTTTGAACTGCTATCCCTGCCTTTCACTGAGGGAGCCAAGCTTGGAATGCTGTGGTTGCCTAGCAACAGCCACTGAGGGAATACATTGCTTAAAGCTACAGGTTCTCATTCTATCATTTTTGGAAATTTAAAGCTGCCTAGTGCATGGAGTGGTTCTTTTTTAGATTTCACATTCTGCAAACCTAGGGCCCTTTTCAGGTTTGTAGAAATATCTGTCTTGCCCGTTCACAGCTCCAGTCACCAGATTTAAGAATCCAAAGATATCTGGACTTCGCTGTTAGAATAAAGACAAGAAGGGGGACCCGCGATACTCGCAGGGTGGGGGGAGAAGCTCCACAGGAGGAGAAGGAAGCAGCCGCAGGTGAGCCTTCTCTCCTGCTCCCCTGTCCCCAGCACCTACGGCGAGTCCCATGCCCCTCCAAGCCTTCTCCCCCCCAGCACCTGTGGCAAGGCCTGAGCTTGGCCCGCCAAACTTTCTCCCCCCCCCCCCCGCGCCTGGGAGAGCTCAGGCGGTTTCAACCGTCCGCGGGGATTTAAATATCCCCCACATATTTTCCCCAAGTTTTCAGATTTTTCTGCACATCTGGGGATTGCCCCAAATGTGCAGGAAAATCTCCATGCCCCCCAAGTGCCCCGATGTGCGGATTTAGATATCCGCACGGAGGGGGCATGTTGGGAATTAGATATATAGATGTTGATATCAGCAAACCAAATGTTAGTTAAGCTGTCAGTCTTACCTTGAATGCCATTAAATTTTCTTTTTAAAAGGCTACACTTACATTTGCTGATGTATACATTTGACCTTGTTATTTAAAAAATGAAGAATATTTTTAACAATAGCTTTGAAACTTGCTCTGAGGACGATGGAAGGTCAGTTTGTGATGTTGTAGCATGCTAGTCAATATAGGCCATAAGAACATAAGAGAAGCCATGTTGGATCAGGCCAGTATCCTGGCCCTACTGCTGGACCTCCTGATGGCACCTGGTATTTTTGGCCACTGTGTGACAATGTTGGACTAGATGGGCCATTGGCCTGATCCAACATTGGCTTCTCTTATGTTCTTATGTTCAGTTGCCCATCCAGTCCAACACTTTGTGTGACACAGTGGCCAAAACCCAGGTGCCATCAGGAGGTCCACCAGGAGGGCCGGAACTTCAGAAACCCTTCCACTGTTGCCCCCCAAGCACCAAGAATACAGAGCATCTTTGCCCCCCAAACTGTGTTCCATCCATACATTGTGGCTAATAGCCACTGATGAACCTTTGCGCCATATGTTTTAGTCCCCTCTTGAAGCTGTCTACAGATGGATTTTCTCATTCAGGTTTCATTTTATTTTATTTTATTTTATTCATTCGATTTGTACCCCGCCCTCCCCGCAAAGCAGGCTCAGGGTGGCTGTTCAAGTTGAAAAATCCGCACATTTTTTTTGAAAGCCTACCCTAGAGCAGAAGTATATCTGTTTGCAAAGAAGTGAAATTGCTCCACCCTTCTCAAACAGCCTGTTTGTGTACTCCCTCAAATGATGTGGTGGTATGTTATATTTCTAGAGAAGCAGACAGAAATTAGTTTTATGTGGCATTTTTTCCAGTGTGTTCTAAACAAAGGTTTGCTCATGCTCTTAGAGGATAAAGGACATCGTACCAAGGCCAGTTACGCAGAAATTAATCCCACTGAGGCCAATAAGCTTAAGCCTGTGTAACTGGGCACAAGGTTGTAGCAAAAATCTATAAATAAGTATCTGGACTTTCTCCCTTAGTGACTTTGGATCAGCCAGTTGTTCTTTTGTGAAATGGATACTGATGTAATTTTGGAACGGTAGAAATGTTTCAGCTCAGCAGGCCGAAGTGCTTTAAATAGGAACGACTCTGTAGTCTTGAGGAAGAATTAAAAACATGCACGCCCAGACTTAGCTCCAGGAAATGTGATAGCGTGGAAGGTCTAGACAGGGCCTGCATCGTCTTCTCAATAAAAGTGGGGGAGTGGAGGATGAGGCAGGATTAAGAAAGCATCCAAGAATAAAACCAAAGGAGAGCCCTGGTTAGTGCACAGTGTGTACAAGCCTATACAGAGTTACCCTGCTCTTTAAGACCATGGATTTAGAAGGGATTCAGATTGTAAAGGGAACCTCCATATTTAGAGGCCATAAAACCTCTGAAACCTGGTGCTAGGGAGCAACATCAGGGAAGGCCTTGGCAACTGGCTGGCCGCTGTGTGAAACAGGGCTAGATGGACTACTGGTCTGATCCTGCAGGACTCTTCCAATGTTCTTATTGCACTGAAAGTCTCTGTAAAGAAGGTTTTCTTTACAGCGTCAAGCAACGGTTTCCAGGCTAAATGACTCCAACACTAAAAACAAAATCCACCCCTTAATTAAAAGCATGAATGAACAGAACCTTTTGGCCTGGTGCCTAAAAAAGACAGCAACGTTTTTTAAAAAAATGGCAGCTAACAAAACATGATTAGAAATCAAAGCAGCAGAATAAAAGGAGTCAAGAACCACTGTTTTGCCATCAAAACGCATAACCAAGAGCCAGATTAAATGGAAAAGTCTTTAACTGGCAAGAGGAAGTCAGTGATAAAAGTGCCAGGAGTGCCTCTTGGGGCAGGGTGCTCTAGAGACATGGGGCCACCCCAGAAAAGGCCCTGGCCCTGGTAATTGCCTGCTTCACTTCCATAAGCTGAGAACCCCAGGAAAAAAAAAAAACATAAAGGGGTCTTATAGCAAATGAGTGTCTTAAGGAACTTAACTTTTTGCCTCAGGGAACTAGAGGCAACGTTTCATCCAGGCATTGCTCGCTGCTTTTGTACTACAGTGTGTATTGGAGTGGCACAAAGTTTTGTGCGTTGAACTATTGTGCAGGGGTCCTCAATGTGCTGCCCATTGACACCTTTCTTTGGTGCCCACCAAGTGTTTTTAGTGAGTGGGTGGGGCCACTTCTGATTGGTCATCGGAATTCTGATTGGGCGTGCAGATTAAAATAATGTTGCTTCAGCGGCAGCAGCCATCACAGTGTTCGTTTTATTCTCCGGCTCGTCCCTCTTTCCCAGTGTATTTTTTAAATTTCCCTTTCCCCTCCCTGCGCTTGGACTTCCTCTGGTTGTGTGTCTCGCTCCATCTACTGCAGCAGCCATTTTGTGGCTGTGTCAGAATTCCAAAGATGCCTGCAGGCTCAAAAAGGCCGGGAACCCCCGCACTAGTGTGTTAAGCTCCCTGTACTGCACCTGGCACAGTGTTGGCACTGTATAATTATTTATTAGAAGGGGCAGGAAGGTTCCCGAACAAGTAGGATTACTCTTGTTATCAGTGGCAACAGATCAGGTTAGCCAATGTTCAAATACCATGCACTTCTTCCTGACGCTGTGAGGCTTGAGAACTAATATTGGCAGTCCGCAGGCCCAGAAGCTCACTGGGAGGTTTATGGGTGAAGAGTGGGATTGAGTGAGAGATGGGGACAGAGTGAATGAGAACAGAGAGATGAGGTGAGAGTGAAGAATGGGATTGCGTGAGAGATGGAATTGAGTGAGCGATGAGGACACATTCCCCTCTCTTCCAAGAGCACATTCTGGGGTGGTGGGACAAGAAGACCCCTCCTCAGTTACATTTTCTGTACAGGAAATGGAAAAAAGATCAACATATTTGTCCTCTTGTGGCAAAGAGTGAAAATCGTAACCTTCCAAGCTTGTTTTACTAAGGGAACCCCCTGCTAGCTTGGCCTACTTTAATTTATGCTGTCAGAGGTTATCCTGAGGTGACAAACCCCGGTATAATAACAAGACTTTCTGAGGTGTTTTGAGCCACAGAGTTTGTCATTTTGTTGAGTTTACCTGCCTTGCTGGAGCCCGCAGGCTGTCGTGTAATGCTACAAGGCGGGGTTGTGTATGTTTGTGCTTGTTTGCAGTGGCAAAACATTCAATGGTTTCTAAGTGGTTCCAATAATCCTACAGTGCAAGAAGAGCACACTCATTATTTCTCTCCTGTTTGTTCAACAAGGCAGTTTCCTGACCTTTATTAGTGTCTCTGATTAAATGCAAACAAGATTGGTTCCTGGTTTCCAACAGTTCACTTCCAACCCTGCAAGAAGCCAATTAACACACTAATTATTAGACAGTGCTTGCAGTGTAGCTCCCTGGGCAGGCAATTGTCAATGTTTTACTAATGCCATGAATTAGGCACCCTAATTTACTGACGTGGCTCTGAATAATGTTCAGTGCTATAGCCTACACTGCCCCCCTCCCTTTTCGCTGTGTGTATGTTTTTTAAGACTGGGCATAGATGGAGAGGCTCTTCTCTGGAGGGCTTCCTCATTTGCTTTGAAAATGAGCAGGTGTTTAGAATCTGGTTAGGAAAAGGACTCCTGTCTTCCCTCCCTGGCTTTATTGCAGCTGAGCTCAAGGGTCAAGGGTTATGGTGAAATATGTTGTTCGGAAATGAAACTGTCTCGTGATAAGCTTTTCACGTTTGTATCAGTTTGAACAAGTACCATTACGGGGTTGCGACCCAATTGTATATAACACTTCCAAGATTACCTAGAATTACAGGTAATTACAGTGTTTTATGATGGAAATGCAAATGAGATAAGGAGTGGTTTTCCAACAGTGGTGATCAGACCCACATGCAGAGACACTTTGGTTTAATGTAAATATAGCAATTAAGAGAATTGCATCCCTGGGTACCACTTGATCCCTTAATACTTGTATTGTATATGCAGAGAGAGAGAGAGAGAGAGACTCTCCAAAAGACACTACAATTCTTCATGCCAAGCACTGTAGAAAAGTTGTTACTTCTACAGTCAGAAGAGTAGAAGAGGTACAGGGGTGCATCTATGTGGTCAGACTAACACATTCTATGAGAACAAAAAGACAAAAGCATAATTTTGTCAACTGGACTCTTTTTATCCATTGTATAATAAAGCATGGGCCCTGTGTGCACAACCAAGTCCATTTTTGGACTCCCAGGTGGATGTTGACAGGGTCCTATCGGCTCTGTGGCCTACGACCTGTTCCTTGGATTGCTGCCATTCCCGGTTGGTGAAAGCCTCCAGGGAAGTGGTAGGAGGAGCCTTGGGAGACCTTATAAATCTCTCACTCTTCCAGGGCTCTTTCTTAGCTCCCTTAAGGAGGCAGTGGTGACACCCCTTTTAAAAAAGCCATCGTTAGATGAGAGGGGCTTAGCCGATTACTGCTCAGTATCTGATCTTCCATTTCTGGGATAGGTGATTGAGTGAGCAGTGGCTGAACAGCTCCAGGAATTTCTGGATGCAACATTTGCCCTAGATCCCTTCCAATCCGGCTTCTGACTAGGGTTCGGGACTGAGACAGCTGTGGTTGCTCTGATTGATGATCTCTGGTTACACCTTGATGCAGGCCAGATGGTCTTACTGATCCTGTTGGATCTGTCTGCTGCTTTCGGCACAGTAGACCATTTGGTCTTGGTCAACTGCCTAGCCTCCTTAGGTGTGAGGGGTACAACTGAGCTGGTTCTCATTCCTCCAGGGTTGGTCCCAGAGGGTAATCATGGGTGGAGAGAGGTCGTCACCGCGGGCCCTAATCTGTGGAGTTCCAAATGGGTTGAATGTTATCTAACCTCTACATACACCGTCTGGCAGAGATTGTAAGGAGGTTTGGAGTCTGGTGCCATCCATATGCAGATGACACCCAGCTCTACCTCTTATTTAAGGAATGACCAGTAGCTGGAATTCTAGTCTTGGCCTCCTACCTGGATGCAGTGGTGCATTCTGGCTAGGTGCGAGTTGGTTGAAGGCAGCTAAATCCATCTAACACAGAGATTATGTGGCTGGGGAAGCCTGGACCACTGGGGTGGCGTCTCCCATTCTCAGGCGCTGACCCACAGTCACCTGAGCTCTCGGAGTCTCACCGGGTCCTGGTCCCTCGTTAAGGTTCCTTTGCTTCTAGGTCCCCTTTGAGGATGTACATAGATGTTCAGCAAGCACTCCTTGTTATGCCAACTTCTCCAGGAAATTCCTGGAGACCCAATCCAAGTTATCTACCAAGGAAAATTGGGTGTTTGTGGCTGTGCGTAAGTTCTATACCAGTCTATACAGAGGTCAGATGGCGAATGAGACGCTCGCTGTATCCCAGGAAGTGAGACAACACGCTAGTCCTTAAATAAATGTTGTCTTTACTAAAGGTTTTTCATCAGGCATACAAAATCGGAATCACACAAATTCATACAAGCTCCTTAGTTACAATAGTACATTAGAACAATTACAGCATAGAAAATAACAAAAGCATCAAAATGGGGATGACACAATGGGGCACGGCTATACTCATCTGAGGTCCAGCTGAGGAAGAACTCTCCTCCTTGGAACGCTGGGCAGCCGAAATGCAGCAGCTTGTGAACTCCAAGGCACACAGGTAGGACCAGCCAAACCACGTGTGAGCTCTCTGGGTCGCGACTCCGGAGAACTTAGGTAGTAGAGTCACTTGTAGCACCTTAGTGCACTGCTATGGGGAGGGTGGGTTAACCAGAGAGACAAAGGAGAGTTTCTCCTTAAATAAACTCTTTTTGGGGCATGTGCTATCCAGCCATAAACTATCAAACCCGTCCTCTAAACTATCACTACTGGATGAAGAGGGGGTGACGAGGGGATGACGAAGGGGATGACGCTCTCCTAAGGGGTGGTGGCAATATGCAGATCCTACTCCTACATCAAAGGTGCCTTTTGGCAAGGTGTGAATCTTCCGTTCCCATGGACACCCTCTTGATTTGCAGATCTGGTTCCTGCTCCAAAGCCATAAACGCTATTGTCTTTAGATCTCCAAACCAGATTAAGGGAGTAGGGTCACTTGCTCTTTCCATTCCAAGAATGCCGGGGTTCGCTGGGGATTTTCCATAGCTCTCCAAGTGGGTGCAATGGCGCGGTGTCTTCTCCATCCCAAAGAGTCATGGGATACATTCCAGGGACGCACATGGTCCGTATGTGCAACGGCAGGCCCAGGCCAGCCTATTTCTAGGCAAGCATGAGATGCAGAACAAAGCAACACACAACATACAGCAATCCCTGAATACATAATGCATAGGTATTCATGCTAGAGACACACATAAGCAGCATCACCACTATACAGAAATACAAACATAAGCTCATATCGTTACAGTCCCCCCTTTCGCGGCGGCAGAACTAAAAGTTCGGCCTGCCACGACAACAAAACATTGAGTCCACGTGGCGGGTGCCACTCCAAGGCGCTGGCATGGAAGTGAAACGTCATCATGCCAGGCAGGTGCAAAAGAATGTCCAAGTCCATGCGTTGGTGACCCCTATGTGATCTGGTTTGGTGTGGTCATGAACAGAGTCCGGGTCCATGACAGGCAACGTCAGCAGAAAGAGCAGGCAGGCAGGCGGACACGTCTTCGGTGTCGGGGTGTCGCCATCCAGACAGAGGCATCCGTGCTTCCTGTCTAAATCTAGCTAACGTTGGAGGACGGGTTTCTTTCCTTTGAAAAGGGAAAAATACCAAGACCTGTCCTATACTTACCAAAAATGCCAAATCAAAATAGGGGGGGGGCAGCAGCAATGACGTCAGACAAGTAAGAGCCGTGGGTGTTCACTTCAGATGTGCATGTGATGCCCTAGTGACAGCTCAATGCATGTCAAACCTGCTTGCATGGAAACAAAACAACAAAACAGTTAATTCACAGCTAAACCACAAGGCATGGTGTGCAAACAGTCCCAGTTTCCCAGGAATAAAGCAGCCTTCACCGATCCCTGAGTAAAACAACCCCATCGTCTCCCTAAGCGGAGGCGGTCCGTGGGATTCATTGAGGCAAGCAGCAATAAACAGTAGCAGCATTCACGCAGCCGCGTGTAGTGTCGGTGTTTGGGCGAAAGAGGGCTTCCAGTACCGTGCCAGTCCTGGCAGGGGAGGGGGTCCTCTCACTGGTGGGGGCATGGTTATGCATATGCAAATCGTCTCCCCCCTTTGCTTCCCAAAGCACCTTGGGACTCGCGATCCCATGATAAACACAATTTATTTAAAGCAGACTAAGCCGGTGAGTGCACTCCTAGGCACACTATAGACATTTTCGGGAGGTCTTATTCAAGATAAAACAACGGTCGCGTGTTCTTGCTGGTGCACCATGATCGCAAACACAGTCTGGCTACAACACCTCCTAGGCTCGGTCTCCATCGGCCATTCCTACTGAATGGGCTAAACCATTGCACAAGGAACCTGAACTCGTGCGCTGTGTGGTGCAGAGCCATGGGTTCCCTGGTTGGCTTATAGGTTTGGTGAACTCCGCCTCGAGGTCTAGACCTCTTTTAGCTAGAGGACGAGTGAAGCCTCTGCTGTGATCCGATTTCAATGGATTACCAGTTTTAAACGCTCGAGGGTCCCCTCCGGGGGACTCTCTCCCACTCCCAGTCAAGAATAGAAAGTCACAAACAAAAGGATTCCCCCCTTTGAGCCAGTGCCGGTGGCACAATCCAAGGTTCCATTCGGATGCATGGGGATCTCCTTATAAGGAAGGATCGGCCGACGGCCGTGCCCGAGGCCGTTCGTGCGCTCGGACAGCGAAGCGTATGCAGATTAGCAACACGCTAAGCCTCCTGGGTCCAGTTTAAATCATTGAGTAAACAACTCTAAACAAGCAAAGCAATTGCAATACATTTGGAAAACATAGCAAGAAACAACACAGAATCGGGCTGTCGGCTGACAGGCAGACCGACAAACGAACTCTCCGTCGCCATGATTTGCATAGCAGGCGGTGCGATTTAGTGCAGTGGATGAGGCCAGCACCGATTAAGCTCGGGCTTAGGTTCGGCTTGAAGTCAGGCCACGCCAGGGCTCCTCCCTCACCAAGGGGAAGGAGGCTGCACACCTCGGCGCAGGCTGGATTCGCCAAACCTATAACGCAGCCATGGTTTCCAGGCCGCTTAAAGACAACTGGGTGTCAAATTTCTCAGGTTCATCCACACACGCTCGAGTTCGGTTCACCCCCCAAGGGGGTGTTCCCACGAAACTGGTTGAAAGGAAAGATTGGAATTTGGAACAAAAGAAAAATCCTCCGAATTGAAAGAAAAATCTTTTGAACGGGAGCCGCTTGTGTCGCTAAGCAGCTCACTCAATAGAGAGAGGGGGGGCAGGAGGAGCGGTGCAGACACACCTCCAACCAAAAGAAATAGAGAGGTCCCAATGGTGGAACCAAAGGACTGCACAGGGCGGCGAGGTAGTTCCCGGTCATCTTCTTCGTGCAGCACAAAAACGGCTGCTGGGGCGCAGCCTGTGTAAAGGCTGGCCCTTTAATTCCGAGCCGCAGAACGCGGCGGCGGTGGCGATGGAAGGGTTCTCTCCTGACAGCACCTATGAGCATAGATAAAGACAAAACAAAAAGGGGGGGGGAAGGGAAGGGAAGGGAAGGGGGCTGGGTTTTGACGAGGGGGTTCTGAATTTTGGTAGGTCTCCTGTGCGAGTTTCCTACCAGTTCACAGAGCCCAACCAAGCGGACAAAAGGTCCGTCCCTGCGAAGTGGCTGTGTAGGAGACTGACTTCGAATTTGTGGCCATTCTCAAATTTGGACGGCTCAACTCAAGCGGGATTTCCTCTAGGCGCTTGAGGGGCAGGCATGTATGTGCCTTCGAGTTTGTTGTGCACAGCTTTGTGCTTTTGTGCTCAAGCTCCCGGCGGGAGTTCGGCATGCCCGTCTGTCCTGGACAGCGGCCTCTAGTGGTGGGGCTTCGGCATTGCATTCGTGGCATTCAAGCGGTTTAGCAGCACACAGACTTAAAGACGTATCCCTGCACATTACATGTTCAATACATTCAAGAGTCAGCGTTTCCCTTAACACCCACATGCATGACGGTCCTTATGCAGAGTAGCAATATTTGCAACATTTGTGGAACAAAACCATCCTTTTCTCTCCCTCTGGAGAGTGTGTGTAGAAAACAACTAGGGGATGTAGTTCCTGTCGGTCCACAGAGTTGTGTTCCGAAGTTCAACAGATTGTTGAAAGAATAGCCATGGCCTTAAAATGAGTTGGCCAAGCCTTGGGACAGAGAGGTTGTCCTGGTGGGGAAGTATGGGTGGAGGCTCGCGTCTCCCCAGCGCCCTCTACC
>NW_015161952.1:419878-500626 GCF_001447785.1 Gekko japonicus | reverse complement strand
GTGGAGGCGGGGGTGGGGGCGGCGGCACTGCCAGATGCTGCTGTTGGTGGTGGACGGGAGGGGGTTGCGGCGGAGGCTGCGCGTGAAGCATAGGCTGCGATTGATGGTAGGAGGGAGGTGGCAAAGGAGGTGGAGCGTAGGCGGGCGCTTGCGAGGTGGGGTTTTCCGCACTGGATTGCGTTCTCCCTGGTCCCTGGCCGGCCTGTGCCTTCCCCTTTCCAAAGGTGCGTCCTTTGGGTTTCCTTCCTGCTTGATTGTATTGGGCCGCCTTCCCCGTGGAATGGTCATGGGAGGCGTTGGCCGAAGACTGAGCGCCGTGATTAGCGTATGTCACCTCCAGAATGGAGGGATCTTCGTCCTTTATTTGCTTCCTATGACTCTTGGGGGGCTTTAGCGCACCAGCACCTCTCATGGCGATAGAGACTCTCCTAATACGGTTCCGTAACTCTGCCCATGTACCTCTCTGTGGATCGTCCAGCTGAAGATACTGTTTGGCCTGTTGGTTAAGTCCTTTCACTAGCGCTTCTCTGAAGGCGGGCACATTGTAGTTAACGGGGGCAACGGCGCCGTTCACTATCCCAGATACCCTCGCTAGCAGTTGCTTCCTAGCCAAATAGACCTCTGGATCGTCATAGGGACCTTGCTTTTCATTGTGAAAGATTTCGGTCAGACAATACTCAGGATTCAGATAGGTGATCACCTGCGTGATCCATGCCTCTCCTGTGGCTCGAACCAAGTTGCCGGAAGATATTGCTGAATTAATGTCAGCAAGGGCAGTTCCAGTGGCACACTTACGAGCCAACATGGTGAGATCCTCACCTTCCAACCCCGCATAAGAGGTGGTAGCGGTGGTGGCCCACTGCACAAAGTTCTTCTCGGTCAATGGACCGAGCTCTTCAGCAACGGCTTTGCACTCCTCCTGTCGCCAAGGGCGATTCTCCACGACAGTTTTCGTGCGTGGCCTGTTGTTGTTTATGGTCACCGTTTGATTAGTGACGCTCACCGGATTAACCGGAATGGGCTCCGTTGAGTCCGAGTCGTCCTCCGACTGCGAAGCCGGGTCCCGGTAGAGGTCCAGGTCATCCTGCTCAGTAGAGCCATCAGGATGCCTGGCAGGGCTCTCCGTATGGGAAATCCTGCCTCTATCTCTGGGCGTATCGGGCTCCTTTTTCCGGAGTGCGGGTTTCGAGCTAGGAGTCGGGCTAACCTCACCGGTAGGGTCGCGTTTGCGATCTAAGAGGTAGTCCGCAGTGGACTGTGCCTTTCTGAGCTCCTCAGTGACCGTAGTCAGAGCAGTCTCGGCTTGGGCGGCTTTCTCCTGTGCGGCTTTACACAAAAGCTTGGTCTCATGGACCTGGTCGGAGAGAGCCTTTTTGTCCATGACTAAATTGACTCGGTCAGTCCTAAGTTGCTGGATCTCATCGTCAGCAATCCTTTGGGACTCACTCAGCTCTTCCTGAGATTCCAGTCTCCTCTGTTCCAACAGACCCTCATAGTGTGCCTTCTGGACATCCAATCTATTGGCGTGTTCAGATCGCTCCTTCTCAAGAGTGATCTGCAACTTTGCCACGTCCTCTCGAGCACGGGTCTCCAGGGACTTTATGTGAGCGGTCTGTTCTTCCCTGAGGATCCTTATCTCAGATTCATGTCCGTTTCCCAGGACTGTTCGCAACTGGGCCAGATCCTCTCTGGCGCGCTCCTCAAGGGAGTTTAAGCGAGCAACCTGTTCATCCCTAAGGATTCTAATCTCGGACTCGTGTCCGGCTCTCATGGATGTCTGCAACTGTGCCCGATCTTCTCGAGCTTGCTCCTCGAGAGACCGTATACGTGCAGCCTGCTCCTCCTTGAGAGTTCGGACCTGGGAATCGTGCGCTTTCCCTAGGTCTACCGCCAGTTTGGCCAAGTCCTCTCGAGCGAGCTCCTCTAGGGACTGTATATGGGCAATCCGTTCTTCCTTAATTAGTCTGATTGTGGATTCGTGTCCAGTTTTCAT
This sequence comes from Gekko japonicus, assembly GCF_001447785.1. NCBI lineage: Eukaryota > Metazoa > Chordata > Lepidosauria > Squamata > Gekkonidae > Gekko > Gekko japonicus. The sequence continues at coordinate 498,633 of NW_015161952.1, read as the reverse complement.
GAGCACTATTTGTTGGTCCCTCTCACTCAGTTGTGCCGCTTGATCTGCAATGCGATCTTGAGCCGTGCGCAACTGACTTTCCTTTTCGGCCAGTTGAGCCTTCAGAACCTTGGTGTGGTCCTTGAATGCATCCAACTGTTTGGCCGTCTCCTCCAGTTCATGATTGAGGGATCCTACTTGCTCGCGGGCGGACCCTAACTGGTGATCCTTGTCGACTATTTGGTTAAACAGAGCCTCGATATGGCCTTGCGCTGCATCTAGCTGGGCCATCCAGCTAAGCTTCAGTCGTTCCCATGCTTGTCGGGAGGATACCCATCCTAGTCCGAAGAATAGCACAGCTGTGAGAGTATGCCAAAACATTGGCAGCCAAATGGTGGACGAATCCCACCAAGCGGCAGACTCCAGCACATTGTGCACGAACTGTAGGAACGTATCCTGGCCGTGACTGAACATTGGCGACTGTGCACCCATGATTGGTGTGCGGGGGTAGTGCTCACTCGCGGGTATCTTACAGTGGTATCCGGGTGTCCGAGATGGCTCACGCCGGGTCAGCTGCAAGTATAACCTCGGTGACGGCACTAATTCAGGCAAAAGGGTTTACCCTTTGCACGTGTGGATTTTCCGAGTTAAAGAACGCTGTTCTTCCTCACGGGTTATCCAAGAACCGTGGACGGTGTGACCTTTGCGATCGCACCACCCGTTTAGATCTCTGGCAAACAGGCGTACAGAGATCAAGGCTGTACCTGAGGGTATTTCAACCCTAGGTAGCCTGAGTTTCAGGCTTTGCGGATAAGGAAGAGCTACTTCCTTTCCAGGAGCAACCAGAACCTGGACCGTAGTCCTTGAAGGGTGTTGGAATTCCGGGGGGATCAGTCCCGTTTTCCCTTGGCAGACCCAACTGCGCCAGATAGTGAGGTTTTCCCTACTGGAGAACTTAGCTCCTAGGGACGGGACGGCTACAGCGCGCAGCTTGTGCCGATCCCGTGCGAGTTGTCCTCAGCTCGCTTCGGGGGAGGGAGAATATTACGGGCGCAGCCTCTTGGCTGGGCACCGAAGTCGGGGAGCGTTTTAAGGAGACAGGGGTTTATATGTTCCTGCGTGTATGTAGTGCTTGTGCAACTGGGGGTCCCTAACCAGGTCCTCTTCGTAGTCGCGCCTCGGTGTCCACCCACAACGATAGGATCGGAGCGCGAAACCGAGGATGCTCCTGGGTTTAGAGGGAAAGGGGTAGAAATCCCTCCCGCAGTACAGATGCCACTAAAGGCCAAGCACGCAGACGGAAACCTCTCACACTTCCCTACGCTAGAGCGTCCAAACGACCAGATCGTTTCTCCACGTTTTGGGTCCTTCGGAACCAAATGGTTGGGTACTGGTTCCGAGGGGTCCAAAGGTCGCCTCACACGGGGCACCAGATCTGTTATGCCAACTTCTCCAGGAAATTCCTGGAGACCCAATCCAAGTTATCTACCAAGGAAAATTGGGTGTTTGTGGCTGTGCGTAAGTTCTATACCAGTCTATACAGAGGTCGGATGGCGAATGAGACGCTCGGCTATATCCCAGGAAGTGAGACAACACGCTAGTCCTTAAATAAATGTTGTCTTTACTAAAGGTTTTTCATCAGGCATACAAAATCGGAATCATACAAATTCATACAAGCTCCTTAGTTACAATAGTACATTAGAACAATTACAGCATAGAAAATAACAAAAGCATCAAAATGGGGATGACACAATGGGGCACGGCTATACTCATCTGAGGTCCAGCTGAGGAAGAACTCTCCTCCTTGGAACGCTGGGCAGCCGAAATGCAGCAGCTTGTGAACTCCAAGGCACACAGGTAGGACCAGCCAAACCACGTGTGAGCTCTCTGGGTCGCGACTCCGGAGAACTTAGGTAGTAGAGTCACTTGTAGCACCTTAGTGCACTGCTATGGGGAGGGTGGGTTAACCAGAGAGACAAAGGAGAGTTTCTCCTTAAATAAACTCTTTTTGGGGCATGTGCTATCCAGCCATAAACTATCAAACCCGTCCTCTAAACTATCACTACTGGATGAAGAGGGGGTGACGAGGGGATGACGAGGGGATGACGCTCTCCTGAGGGGTGGTGGCAATATGCAGATCCTACTCCTACATCAAAGGTGCCTTTTGGCAAGGTGTGAATCTTCCGTTCCCATGGACACCTCTTGATTTGCAGATCTGGTTCCTGCTCCAAAGCCATAAACGCTATTGTCTTTAGATCTCCAAACCAGATTAAGGGAGTAGGGTCACTTGCTCTTTCCATTCCAAGAATGCCGGGGTTCGCTGGGGATTTTCCATAGCTCTCCAAGTGGGTGCAATGGCGCGGTGTCTTCTCCATCCCAAAGAGTCATGGGATACATTCCAGGGACGCACATGGTCCGTATGTGCAACGGCAGGCCCAGGCCAGCCTATTTCTAGGCAAGCATGAGATGCAGAACAAAGCAACACAACCAAACAGCAGTCCCTGAATACATATTGCATAGGTATTCATGCTAGAGACACACATAAGCAGCATCACCACTATACAGAAATACAAACATAAGCTCATATCGTTACATCCTGATGCAGCAAATAAAAGAACATCTCTCTGCATTTATTTAAATTGTCCAAATGATGAAGAGTGTTTGCTAAGCAGAAGCCACTTGGGATCACAGGATTAACAGCACGACAGTAATACTTCACTTATGCTGGGCAGCACCCTGGGCTCTGAAGCTCCAACTGCTTACAGGCTCCCCTCGGTAAGGCAATCCAGCAGTTCCTTCTCTCACCCATAGGCTTAAGGCACAGAGTCCATTCAGACAGAAGCAGTTCTTGACGTCCGGGTTGAAGCTCTCTCAAGCTTTATCCCGAGCCTTCTCCAACACCCCGCCGTGCCCTCAGGCAGCCTTCCTCAAACTGTCTGGTATCTCCCTTTTTGTTAGCCCTATGGCCCCCTGTTAGCTAATCAGCGCATAGTTAGTTCCCTTTTTCTCTCTGGCAGCCAGATAAGAACATCTTCGGCCAGCTGCCAAGACCACCAGGTGCCTTTAATTAATGCTTGGCCCGAACAGGCTGTACTGACCTGTGAGAACTTACAGGTTGATATCACTTAAAGGAAGCCTCGGTCAGGAATTTGGGAGTATGGCTCGCTTCTTTGCTCTCCATGGACAAATGTGTCCTTGGTGACAAGGATTGCATTTTACCATCTACACCGGGCCCGCCAACTGGCTCCCTAGCTGTCTCAGGAGGACCTCGCCATGGTAATTCACTCAACAGTCCCCTTGAGATCAGACTACTGTAATGCGCTCTATGCAGGGTGAAGATGCTTTGGAAGCTACAAGTGGTCCGGAACACAGCTGCCAGATTGCTGACAGGAGTGTCCTGGTCAGTGCATATAACACCTATTCTACGGCAGCTGCTCTGGGTCCCAATTAGTTTCCGGTGCCAATTGAAAGTGTTGGTACTTACCTTTAAAGCTCTAAATGGACTCGGACCCTCATACCTTTGGGACTGCCTCTCCTGGCATGATCCTCTTTGTCTTCTCCAATCTTTATCTCAGAATTTATTGAAGGTCCCTGGTCCACGAACTGCCTGCCTTGTGTCTTCTCAAGTAGTGGCCCCCATCCTGTGGAACCAGCTTCCCGAAGAGGTGCGTGCCCTGCAGGACCTCCCTAGGTTCAGCAGGGCACGCGACGCTCCATATGTTTATCCAGTTCTCTCTTATAAGAACATAAGAGAAGCCAATGTTGGATCAGGCCAGTGGCTCATCAAGTCCAACACCCTGTCGCACAGTGGCCAAAAATACTAGGTGCCATCAGGAGGTCCAGCAGTGGGGCCAGGACAATAGAAGCCCTACTGTTGCCCCCCCCCCCAAGCACCAAGAATACAGAGCATCACTTGCCCCAGACCGAGAGTTCCTATCTATACCTTGTGGCTAATAGCCACTGATGGACCTCTTCTCCATATGGTGATTGTGATCCACCAGGTGACTGGTATGCTTCAGCAGTGTCTTCACCATCCACGCATTCTACCCTGCTTGATAGTGGATAGACTTTAATGGAGATAGCTTTTTAACTGTTTTATATTTTAAAGATTATTATTATATCTTTGTATTGTTTTATTGGTGTATTTTAAATGTTGTTAGCCGCCCTGAGTCCCGTTTGGGGGAGAGGGAGCAGGATATACATCTATTAAATAAATAAATATATTACCCATTGCCTACCACGTTAGTTTTCTTGCATTACCTCATACATTTTTGTGACAATAAAAAAATAGATTATGCGAAGGAGTTTTAAGTGTATGCCTTCATGTGTAGAATTTTTAGAGTGCAATGGGAGACTCAAAGGACTTAGATCACCGTTCCTAGAGAGCCATCAATAATACCTTTATTTATTTACTTTCTCATCCAACTTTCTCATCCTTTATCTCCCCTTTTCAGTTCTAGAAATGAATATTGTGGCTTGTATCATCCGTTGAAGGTAGAAAGTGGCAGTATTGGTTTTATGGCGTTTATGTTTTGCTTGGAATGACTGTATGGGAAAGGAACTCTCCTCTTAAAGGCCGCTCTATTAATGTACATGCCAGCAATTAACAGTGCAATAATTCAGAGTCTAGTAGCTTTAATCTGAGTGTGGAGGGTATGATTAAGGGAAGGGTGGCATTTGAGAGTCCTGTGGGAGAATTACATAATGCGGGCTGGAGGACTTTCTCTTGCAACTTGGAGTCCAATTGCATGACTTTTATCTGGTTTTTTTTTGGAGGGGGAGTGTACGGTACTGGAGCAACTAGATACTGTGCGTCTTTAGGGTTATTGGGAATGTGGGCTCATTTTGCAGCTTCAAGTTTTTAAGGGGTTCTCAGGCTCTTCAGGTCTGGAAAAAATAGCTTGCAAGATATGGTACGGGAGCAGTATCATGAGAGAATAAATCACATGAGAATGGTTGGTAAAGCCTGCCCTGTTAGAGAACTGATCACAACACAAGTAGCCTGTTATGCTTGCAGCAAAAAGATGCTGCTTATCCCAAGTTATTCCAGTCAGATTCATGCTTTTTAAAATGAGTGAACAATGTTAGTGTTGTTCTTTTTTTTTTTTAAATGCAAATCAAATAATCATGAACTTTTATAAACTTGGATTCAGAATGATTCAAGTATGGATACATTATGGCATTCATTTATTTGGGGATATACTATTCTGGACTCAAAAGTCACAGTTTGGCACATCAGTTGATAATCCAATAACATACAATATAACATAATGGCAAAGAGGAAAGAGTGCAAGTCAGTTTGGGGGGAGCCTGGATAAACTGGATTAAACAACATCCTCCCACAGAATTGTAGAACTGACCAAATCCACTTGCAACAAATCTGCTTTGAAGAAGTGGTTTAACAGTTTTTAGACAATGCTAACCACAGCCCTCTCTGAGGTTTGCTCTTTGGCACTGGGCTGTTGGAGAAAACAGCAGAGCCAAGAAAAATATGTGCAGTCTTAGAACATCTAATAATTGCACATTGAATGTTAGGATTAAGTAATTTCCTTACACTTTAAGGGAACCGGCTCTGGTGACACGTCAAGGGAAGAAGTGACTTGAAGAAAATTGTTCAGGAAAATATCTTTAAAAACAAGGCATGCTTTGGTTAAACGTTGTTCCTCTTTACACTGATACAGATCTTCACCAGGGAACTCAGGCATAATTTGGTTATAGGTTTTTGTGCATTTGCATACATGTGCTGTGGGGTCTTAAATGGTGCTTTGGCCATGTGTGGTCCCAGAGGCACCTAATGCAGTTAGAATCCTAATCCTGGCTGTTACTTAAAAGCAAAAGATGATGGTTCTGACCCTCGTGGATGCGCTTAAATTAGGGTGACAAAACAGTGCTTAACGACTGAGCACAAGAAGGAACATAAAAGTCCCCAGTTTAAGAAATGACCCAGATCTAGTGGTCCCTCAGAAGAAGGTGCTGGTGGATGCAGATATTTGTTGCATTTCCATCCCCACCAAGCAGTCTCTTCCAGTGCTAGGAAAATTGATTCCCAGGGTTGCAGGATGTCTGTGGATTAATAGCCATGTTGATTGGGGAGCTGCCTTGAAGAGGGGGAAGGGAACAGAATCGTCTCTTTTTTCACTACTGCACATGGGTCTCAAAGCCTTGGCATTCAGTTTTCTTGGGCTTAAAAGGGATTGCTGTGGGAAGGGGGGCGTGGTGCCCCACTGGCAACTTCAGTGGATTCAACCCAATATTTTCAGACATTCATAGTTGTGTCACTCCTTGATGTCCTGTGTATTTATTGAGGATTTCAGACCCTCTCGTCAGCCACTGAGTTACTTCTGTGACATTGTAAGGCTGCAGTGAGATGGTAATCGTGTGGTTGGACGCAGGGGTACCATTTTACAAAGCACCTGCGACCCATCAACTGTCCAGGAAACCCAGGATTTGCTAATCGCCTCCTTACCATGTGGCCGGCTTCTCAGATGGTTGCATTGGCCCCATGGTAAGATGACCAGTGGCAACCGCATGGTAACTGGCCATCCGTAATGAATTCTGTTGTGCACCTCACCCGTACCCTCTTAGTGCTAAATAAATGTATTGAGATTATAGCAGCCTCTCCTCCTATGGATTGTAAAACTTCCAGGTGATTCAGTTTTCTGAGATTTAAGGTCATGATTGAGACCAATGATGATCAGACCAAAGAACTTCCTAATTCTGCGTTCAGTGCCCAATTTATTCATGACTCAGTTCCAACAATTTTTGTATCCTGTGGTTGACTTCCACCGATGGCAGTGTTGTTCTGCCAGTGGGATGCGATTTTTACCAACTCTTTCCTCCCACGGTGCCCCCGTTCACCTCCGCGGTGTTTGTGAGGGATCCCTGATCCCCAGGAACAGAATTTCAAGGTGCTCATGGGTTTGTAGTAGAAACAGGGTGGCAAGAAAGATCCATTTTGTAAGTTTTATGCTCCTTGTTGTTTGTTAACGTACAAGCCATTGAAAGCAGCGGAGTAGGGCTAAAGAATGACTCATTGACTTAAGTGGAAAGCAGGCTAAACATGGTGGCTAAGAGAATTTACAGTGGCCGTGAAGGTCCTGGGCTCAAATATTACCTCTGCCACAAATTCAGTAGGTGGACTTTGGCAAGCCACTCTCTATGCCTCATCCTCTCCTCTGCAATGTGGATATGCCAATAAATAAGTCTGGACAGTGTGTGAAGTGCTTTGAACATAGAAAATGCTGTATAAATGCTGAATTAGTATGGCCAGTTTTAGCTAGATTAGTGCCTTCAGTTTTCAACTGGCTGGCCAGATTTCCCTGTGAGTTTTTATGAACAGAGGGTGGATGCTGGTGATAAGGAAACTGTGCTGGATCAGACTGGTGGTTCCAGCTGGTTCAGCATTTGTTCTCCTGCACTGGCCAGGCAGATGCCCTAGACAGTGGTTCCTAAACTTTTTCAGGCCATGGCTCCCTTGGTTCTGTAAACTCATCCCCAGTGACCCCTTACTCTACCATATAAAAAGCATTATTCAGCATAGCAGTTTGCACACCCCACTAAGGAAGATAATAATAAAATTCAAAACAGTAATGGTGCAAACTTGAAAAATGACAAAAGGACAAAAACATGTGCAGTGATGACAGTTTCTCAAAACATGGTACACTGGTCTGACTAGAGTTCTGGTGGCCTGTTTACTAAAATTCCAGTAGTTTCCGCCAGATTTCAGCACGATTCAGAGGCAGAAACTTGGGAGTGCCATTTGCCAGCATGGTACCATAGCCTGGTCAATCGTAAATAAGTGAACAATGTGGTTGAAGGGGCCCACCTCCATCACCCCCCTGCTTCCCCCTTCCATCGTAGTGCCCTCTGGGTAATTTGACTGCCACCAGGGGGTGGTGCCACCCACTTTGGGAACCAGTCTGTTGAAGGTCCACAAGAGCAAGGGGGCTGAGGTGAAAGTTGCCTCAGTGATAGATATTCTGAGATATGTTGCCTGTGAACATGGAGGTTCCATTTAGCCGTCATAGCTAATAGCCATTGATGGACTGATCCTCTATAAATTTTTTGATCACCCTTTAAATAATAACTACATCTTGTGACAGGGAGTTCTGCAAGTTAATTATACATTGTATGAAGAGGTACTTGTTTGTCTTCATACTGGGCAGATACACTGCCTTTGAATAAATTCTTCCTAGCTAATCTTCTAGCTGTCAAGAGATCTGTCTATCTGTCAAGAGACTGCAGATTTGTAATGAGACCCTGGGAACATTGTATTATTATTATTATTATTATTATTATTATTATTATTATTATTATTATTATTATTATTATTACTATTACTATTATTACTATTATTACTATCCTTTTCCTCTTCCTCCTCCTCATCTTTGTAAGCCATCCGTAGTTCCTGTAAGGTAGAAAGGCAGCTAATAAACATTTTAAATAATTAAACAAACATGAATGCAAATTTAGAGTCCAGTGGTACCTTATAACCAACAAAGGTTTATTCATCGTATGAGCTTTCATGTGCAAGCCATACTTTTTCAAATACATTGGAGTGGCAGGTAAGGTTCAGACTTCTAACCAGAGAATGAACAGCAAATTAACATGTAACATGATGATGTTCGATATGCAAAAAGAAAACTAAATAACAATTTAGTTGTAGTCTGTCTACCCACTATAGTTTTGTTATTTGATACAGAAATGACATTAATTATGTGAACCTAAAGCACACCAGTGTCCTTCGGGGTGAACCACTTGGCTACCCCTTCTTGAATGAAAAAGGAAGAAGGCAGAAGGAATGAATAAGCTCTTGGTTTTCAAGTGCTTCGGATGCCAAGTGGAAAATTTTGGGAGAACAGATACTGCTTATTCCAGTTTTTTTAATGGGCTGCTTACAAACACCCAGACAAAACTATGTATTGATGTCTCTAAGCTGGAAAAATTAATTTCTAAATCATACAATATTAATAATTATGAGGGTTTCATTCCCTCTTGCTGTTATTTTTGTAAAAACCAAAAGGAGAATTTGCTGCAAAATTCAGCAGGTAGAACTTCAGTGGTGCATCACAAATGCCAAAAGGTTGTTTTGCTATTGGTGAAATCTGGGTCCCCCCCCCCCTTGAGGTCATGTAGCCATGTATTCAGATAAGTAAATCATTATTAGTTTCAGAATAGGACCATTGAAAATATGGGGGAAACAACCTAAAGTACTAAAATAGAAGATAGGTTCAAAAATATTGTTCACCTTTTTATTTAAGAGACATCTTCCTGTCAATATTCAGTGTAAATTATTTCTTAAAAACTACAGATATTGTCATCAGGCTTGATTTGTGAATTTCCACATGGCATCTAGGAGGCTGCTTCCAGAGGCCATAATGCCGGGTCAGATTGCGGGTTCTGGTCCAGAACAGCAGCTCTTGCATTGAACGCTGAATGACTGTTGATTGTTGAACGAAGTGAGCCACCTGTATATGCATAGTGGCATCGGATCATTTCAATCCTCATTTATGCTGGTAAAGATAGAAATGATTTGTGGGCTTGGAACAAGATGAGCAGCTGCTCAGTCTGGATTAAGGTGGACTCATCAATGAAATCAATCACATTAATCAAGAAGGGGATTTTATGACCCGGTTGAAGCAAGCTTGCAAACAGATAACTGGCTTAAATTCTATTGAAGTCATTGACTTCAGACAGACATATTAGCAAATTATAGTTTGCTGATCTGTGAATGAGCCTGGGGGGATCTGTGGTTCACATGGTCCTTCCTTTCCCTTGTGCACGGCCAGAGTGGCAAAAAAAAAAGGCAAATTCAGTCTTGGGTTTGGTGTAGTGGTTAAGTGCTCAGACTCTAATCTGGGAGAACAGAGTTTGATTCCCCACTCCTCCACTTGCACCTGGCTGGATGACCTTGGGCAAGCCGTAGCTCTGATAAGAGCTGTTCTTGAAAAAGAGCAGTTTCTGTCAAGAGCTCTCTGAGCCCCGCCTACCTCACAGGGTGTCTGTTGTGGGGAGACGAAGGGAAAGGAGTTTGTAAGCCGCTCTGAGACACCTTTGGGTAGTGAAGGGCGTGGTATAAATCCAATCTCTTCTTCTTTTTCTAAAAGGGCCATAGCATCAAAATCGCAGGAGGTCATTGTTGTATCGTAATAAAATGCCTCCTTATCCGTTTTCCAGGTTAGCTTTATTATGCTCAATCACACAGTATAAAAACACCTACAGCTTGCAACCACTCCCTCTTCCTACTACTGGTTTATATACAATACTCTTAAAGAAACATGCACACAACATCTCCCCCTTTTCTCAGTTCATAACATAGTCCTTCATCTAAACAGGTGGTCGTCTCCTCCTTCCTTCCTTCTCTGTTTCAACAACTGGTGGTACTTCTTGAGATACTGATGATGACGGTGGCGATATCTCTTGAGGTACATCTGGACGTTCCAACTGATGGCTTGAATCGGTTTCCTTCTGCACAGACCCATTCTTATTTTCAGTCACTGGTAACAAAGGAAAACCCTCTGATTCAAAACACACTCCATTCCCACTACAATATGCAGGTACCAAATAAGATGCATTCCATACCCGGCCATCTGATAATCTATAAGTATATGGCCCTTTCCTCTCCATAATCTTACGGGGTGAGGTAAACTTACGTTCCCCCTTTCTCAAAATTCCAGGTCTTCTTACTCTAACAAATGAACCACATTCAAAGTTAACATCCTTAACACCCCTTCGTCTATCTGTATAAGCCTTATACTTCTCTTGCTTTTGAACCACCCTTTTTTGTAATTCTGAATCTGATGCCACATAACTCCTTGCATCTGACATTCCGGTAACATTCAACTTAGTACGCATCTCTCTCCCATGTAATAATTCCGCCGGTGATCTTTGTGTTGTAGCATGCCTTGTTGCCCTATATGCTTGCAGGAAATCAGTTGTAAAAGCAATCCATGCCCTTCCTTCCAATTTAGCTGTCTGCAAGCTATCCTTCAGACTTCTATTAAACCGCTCAATTTCTCCATTAGCTTGCGGATAATACACTGATGACCTCCTATGTATAATATTTCGTTCCGCAAGGAAGGTTTCAAATTCCAAAGAAGTAAATTGGGCACCATTATCGGAAATCAACTCCTTAGGGTCCCCTTCCCTACTGAAGACCACAGCCAAAAACTTAATCACAGTAGCAGAAGTAGCTTGTGATGTAAATCCTACCTCTGGCCATTTACTAAAGTAATCAATTAACGTGATAGCATAACGACATTCAATAGGGGCAGTCTCAAAAGGTCCCACAATATCAATGGCGACCTTTTCCCAAGCAGAATGTGGGAATGTAACTGGCTGTAGTGGTGCTGGATGTGTTACTGCAGTTTTATCATGTAACTGGCAAGTGGCACATGCCTTAATGGCTGCTTCCACTTGGGAATCCATTCCAGGCCACCAATACAAATCCCGTAATCGCTGTTTAGTACGTACAATCCCTTGATGTGTATCATGAGCCAGAGCTACAAATGTAGACCGCAGTTCCTCTGGGACCAACAATCGATGTGTCCCTCGTAAAATACAACCATTTTGCAATGAAAGCTCATCACGTACTCTAAAGTAAGGTGACAGTTCTGACTCAATTCCCTTTTCCTTATTAGGCCATTTATTCAACAAAAATCCTCTTAATTTCTGCTGGATTGGGCATGCTAAACATGCAGCTTGAAATTTCTCCTGTGTCACTGCAACTGGAATACTTGAAAGCAGTGCAACCACTTCCACATCCTCTTCTGGCACTATGCCTGAGGATGGCAATGGCAGCCGGGACAGACAATCAGCTGTCACATTCTCTACTCCTGGTTTATATTCAATCTCATAAGTAAAAGAGAGCAATCGTGCTGACCATCTAGCAATTCGATTCCCTGCCCTTCCCAATCCTTTTGATGTCAATAATGTTGTCAGGGGACTATGGTCAGTACGTAGTTTAAATAAGTGGCCCCACAAATAAGTCCTCCACTTTTCTGTGGCCCAAACACATGCAAGTGCCTCCTTTTCAACCACAGAATACTTTCTCTCCGTTTGCGTCAAAGTCCTTGATGCAAATGCCACTGTCTTTTCCACCTTACCCTCATGGAGCTGTGTCAACACGGCTCCCAGCCCATAGTCCGAAGCATCAGTTGTTACAATTATAGGCAATGATGGTTCAAACAATGCCAAAGCAGGACTATGGACAATCAGGTCTTTTACAGCATTAAAACTAGCCTGAGCTGCTGATGACCATACTAAGGTTGTATTCCCACGCAACAATTCTCTAAGTGGCTCAATAACTGAAGCATAATTAGGGATAAACTTTGCATACCATGATGTCAACCCCAAGAAAGAACGCAGGCCTTGTAAATCAACAGGAGGTGGTGCCTGCATAATTGCTTCAACATGATCCAAATCAGGTTTCAACCCAGCTGCTGAAACACTATGTCCCAAAAAAGAGAGTTCTACCTGTCTTAGTTTACATTTTTCCATATTAAGTTCCAGTCCAACTGCACTAATACGTCTTAATACTGACTGTAAATTACTCTCATGTTCTTCAGGTGTCTTTCCAAATACAATAATGTCATCTAAATAGCACTGAACTCCCTTCTGCCCCTTAAGTATTGATGACATCATCTTTTGAAAAGCAGCAGGGGCAGAAGCCAACCCATATGGGACTCGTTTAAATCTAAATAATCCCTCATGTGTAATGAATGCTGTAAGATCTCTACTTTCTTTATGCAGCATAACTTGGTGATATGCACTCTGCAAATCCAAAGTGGAAAACATCCTTGACCCTGCCAATTCTGAAAACACCTCTTCTATATGTGGCAATGGATGGCTATCAATCACAACAGCCTTGTTTGGTTCTCTTAAGTCTACACAAAGGCGTATATTTCCATCTTTCTTTCTTACCACCACTATGGGGGAAACCCATTCTGATGAGTCCACTTCCTCAATAATATCCTTCTGCACCAATTTTTTAAGCTCTTCTGACACAGCATCTCTCACAGAAATTGGCAATCGCCGTAACTTCTGTTGCACAGGAACAACATTTGATCTCACTTTTACTTTGTGCACAAATCCCTTTGCACAACCAATACCTTGCACAGAGGTATCCCTACTTGCAGAAGAAAAACAAAGGGGAACTCCCTGTAAGGGTTCAACATCCAGTTGTGAAGCCATAGTATGTCCATCCACTACCATCAATTTTAGTGCAGCAAACAAATCCCTGCCAAGGATAGGGGTACCATTAGGCACAATATAAAATTCTGCAGGTGCACAACATGTACCAAAACTCACTTTAGCAGGTAAACAACCACACAAAGGTATTTTGTTCTGTAAATAACACACCAACTGCACTTTTGGCTCTACTAATGGCACATTCCCAAAATATTCCAAATAAAGTGCCTCAGGCAATATAGACACAGCTGAACCAGTATCCAACATTAATTCAATTTCCTGACCCTCCCCCAAGGGGTTAACACATATCTTAACAGTGCACATAATTCTTTTTACTTCAGACACAATTCTACTCCCATCCACATTCAAAACTTTCACATCCGGTACTTGAACTGCATGCACCTGATAATTATTCCGAAGACTAGAACACATTTTAGAAACATGTCCAATTTTTTTGCAATAATTGCACTGTATTCCCTTTGCAGGGCACTTAGGGTGGTTTGCTAGATGTTGTATGGAGCCACAACGAAAACACACTCTTGTTGGCATTCTGTTTCGTTGGCTTCCTGGCTTTTCAGCATGTTCTTTTAACTCCTTTGCAGAATCATGGCTTTGTACTGCCACCCTCTGCAACAGTTCCACCCTCTGTACTGCATCTCCAGTGCCTAAACTTATCATCTTGGATTCATTTATAGCTGCTTCAGTTTGGGTTGCTAATGTTATAGCCTTATCCAAGGAAAGTTTTGGTTCCAGGAGTAAACGTTCCCTTATGCGAGGCATTGTTGTTTTTTCAACCAGCTGGTCTCTAATCATCTCATCAGCCAGCACTCCAAACTCACAGGAGCCGACTAAGTCTCTCAGGGCTGCAACATATTGTAAAGTTGACTCCCCCGGTTTCTGTTCCCGCTGACGGAACTGATAACGATTAGCAACCACATTAACCTTAGGCACAAAAAATTTCTCCAGTTCAGCAAGAGCAGTCTCATACTTATCATCAGTAAGGGAGAATGTATAAAAAATACGTTGTCCTTCTACTCCCAAGGAGTGAATAAGCAGCGCAAGCTTCCGTTCTTCAGACACCTCCGTGTCACTAATTGCAAGCAGATAATTGTTGAACATACGAATCCATGAAGTGAAAGCAATTGGAGGCTCACCTGGACTTTGTAAAAAACAGGCTGGTGGGTTTAAAGGCAAAAAAGCCATCCCAATTCGTCGCCAAAATGTTGTATCGTAATAAAATGCCTCCTTATCCGTTTTCCAGGTTAGCTTTATTATGCTCAATCACACAGTATAAAAACACCTACAGCTTGCAACCACTCCCTCTTCCTACTACTGGTTTATATACAATACTCTTAAAGAAACATGCACACAACAGTCATAGCCCCTCTGTGTACTTGTCAGGTCGCACTTTGAGTACTGTGTGCAGTTCTGGAGGCTTCACTTCAAAACGGATGTGGACAAAATCGAGAGGGTGCAGAAGAGAGTGACGAGGATGATCAGGGGTCTGGAGACTGAGCCCTATGAGAAAAGGCTAAGGGCCTTGGGAATGTTTGGAGATGGGGGGGAGACATGATTGCTCTCTTTAAATATCTGAAGGGCTGTAATTTGGAGGAGGGCAAGGAGCTGTTCCAGTTGGCAGCAGAGGATAGGACCCAAAGCAACGCATTTAAATTACACGCAGGAAGGTATCAACTGGATATTAGGAAAAACGTTTTTCACGGTCAGAGTGGTTCAGAGGTGGAATCAGCTGCCTAGGGAGGTGGTGAGCTCCCCTTCACTGACAGCTTTCAAGAAGAGGCTGGACGAATATTTGTCAGAGATGCTCTAGGCTGGTCCTGCATTGGGTAGGGGGTTGGACTAGATGGTCTGTATGGCCCCTTCCAACTCTATGATTCTATAATTCTATGATTCTATGATTTGCTGTCTCTCCAAACTGTGGCTTCCACTTCCCCAACAGATTAAACCTGCACCCTCTTGTTTAGTACTGGGAAGGCTATAGAGACAAACTGTTTTGCTGCAAGAGCAGAAATATTGTAGAGGGTAAAGAAGGTGAAACACAAGGAGGGGAGTGCACACGGCGGAGGAACCTCGGTATTTGTTCAGGTGCATGCCTGTGAGATTTCAGCAGCCCTTGAGCTAAATCATAATCACTCTCTCTCTCTCTGTTAAGTGCCATTAAGTAGTTTCTGAATTATGGTGTCCCTATGAATTAATGACCTCCAGAATGTCCTGTCGTCAACAGTCTTGCTGAAGTCCTTGATGGAGTCGATCCATTTCATGTTGGGTCTTCCTCTTTACCTGCTGCCTTCAATTTTTCCTAGCGTTATTGTCTTTTCCGGTGACTCCCGTGTTCTCACAATGTGGCCTAAGCACAATAGCCTCCATGTAGACATTTTAACTTCTAGGGGGAGTTCAGGCTGGATTTGGTCTAGAACCCATTTGTGTTTTTGGCGGTCCATAGTATCCATAGAACTCTCCTCCAATACCGCATTTCAAAGAAATCCACTTTCTTCCTGCCAGCTTTCTTCACTGTCCAACTTTCACCATCATAATCTCAGTTCCTTTACAATTACACAACACTTACTTAAGAAATCAGAACTCTCTGTGTGGGCATGTTTAGGATTGGGACTCCTATTCGAAATGGAAGTTGTGAATAGGTGTACTATATTCCTTTTGTGTCATACCACGATATGCAAGTCCTCAGTGGTGTTCTTTCCTCATTGGTTGTGGCATACATTTCTTACAGTGCTGGTGTGAGTTTTCCCTGTCATATGATCATCTGTAGTCCTGCCTAATAGATTTTTGTACAGGATAGTAAGAGTGCAAATGACTTTAATGTTCCGTTTTGCTGTGGTCTCCCCCCCCCATCCCAGTCAATAATGGCAAGGAAAAAATGTGTAATGAGATTGCAGATAATTCTGACACTTCTTGATGTATTACTATTTCACTCGGCGTGTATTGACTGGTTTTGTATGTCTGTCAAAGTTTATTCTCCCTTTGGGTCACAGCCATTGTCTCATGAATGGGTTTGCCTGTTTATACCTCTGCTTCTTTGACTCTCTTGATTTGTGTTATGTACACTGGGAAGAGGGTTCCAGTACTTAAATTTTACTCATTCAATATAAAGAACCCATAAACTATCTTTAAAAGATTGCATCAGCTTGCAGTTTTTTTAAATAGCCGGATTCAGCTGCTGTGGTTGTCTTTTGAAACTATGCAATAATCTGTGTAATTGTGAAATAGTACTTTGAGTGTTATTCCCCCCACCTCCATCTCTACAAAGCAAAAAGTTGTCCTGATTCTGTGCATTTGCTTTCTCTAAAATGAGAAGGAACTCCTGTAATCCAGGAATTCCCCAATGTTATTGACCTTGTGGGCACTTTTTCTTCATTTTGGGAACAAATAGCAGGTACTGCCATAAAATGGCTGCTGGGAGGGTGAAGGCAAGTAATGGTTTCATGGGAAGGTGAAGGCAAGTAATGGCTTCATGGTTGCCATGAAGGCTGGGGTCAATCTCAAGACATTTGAATGTTCCAAACCAAGCTTGGAGGCAGCTGTTTCCAAATGGCTGCTCCCATCAGATACAAAGATGATGTCTCCTGGGCTCTTGTCACACTAAAATAGGTCAAGGGCGATCCAGGAAAGTTACATTTGTTCCAGGTAAATTAGTAGAAGCTGTCTTTAAAGATGGAAGTATCAACTTATCACGAAACAGAGTCTGCTGAGACACAATCTGTGTGGCTTCTGGAAAGGGTAGTCTTGGTTCACCTATCTCTTGGAGTTCTACGAGCAGGTTAACAAGCAAAAGGATAAGGGCAGTCTGGTAAACATAATTTACTTGGACTTCCAAAAGGGTTTTGACAAAGTACCTCAGTAGACACTCTTAAGTTTATCAATCATGGGATAAGAGGACTGGTCCTCTCGTGGATTAAAAGTTGGATAAATGGCAGGAAACAGAGAGTAGGAAACATGGAATTCATTGCCACAGGAGGTGGTGGCAGCTACAGGCATGGACAGCTTCAAGGGGGAATTAGATAAGCATATTGAGCAGAGATCCATCAGTGGCTATTAGCCACAAGTATAGATGGGAACTCTGGGGCAAGTGATGCTCTGTATTCTTGGTGCTTGGGGGGGCAACAGTGGAAGGGCTTCTAGTGTCCTGGCCCCACTGCTGGACCTCCTGATGGCACCTGGTATTTTTGGCCACTGTGTGACAGAGTGTTGGGCTGGATGGGCCTTTGGCCTGATCCAACATTAGCTTCTCTTATGTTCTTATGAATAGTTTTTGCAATGAAGTGAGCAGCGGGGTCTCAAAAGGATTAGTACTGGGACCAGTGCTATATATTTTGTTCATTAATTATTTGGAATTGGGGCAGAGCAGTGTCGTAGCCAAGTTCGCAAACCATACTAAGTGACTAGGGATGATGAAAACCAAGGTGGGATGTGAAGAGCTCCAGGAGATGAGTGGGCAATAGGGCTGCCAAGCCGCGGCAGGGATCCTGTGAAGACGCACGGATCCCCCACCGTGGCTTGGCAGCCCTAGTGGGCAACCATATGGCGAATTGAGTTCAGTGTGTCTTATACCTCTAAAGGAACTCAAAGGAGAGATTGTTAATTTTCTAACAAAAATGTGCAGTGTCCTTAAAACAGCCTCCTTTCCAGAGGACTGGAAGGTAGCACATTTTTAAAAGGGGATCCAGACAAGATCCGGAATACGTATCAGTATCATTTGCTTGAGGTTAAATGGTGGAAACTCTGAAGCTAGAATGATTAAGCACGTGGGTGAATGGACCCTGCTTGTTAGACATCACTTCTGTAAAGGGAAGTCCTGTTTCACCAGTCTTTTGGGGTACTTTTTGAAGGATTATCACAAATATGATCGAGTAGATAAAGAAATGTTAAAGCATTTATATCCCGCCTTTCCTCATGGTATCTTATAATACACGAATGGTAACAATAAAACCCCCAGTTCCTCCTAATCTGATAAAACCTAATAACACAAAATAAAACACCTGCAACCCAATAGCCATTTAAAAGCTCTGGTGAATTCTAAAGCTGCGAAGGTAGGACGAAGTCACCACCATCACCATGGTTGATTCTGAGTGGGGAAGTTACTTCTCCAAAATTTAGGGTTTCATGTGTAGAGCCTTGTTTTAAGGAACCGTTTGTTTCCCTTGCCTTTATGGCTTTCAGATTTCACAATACCAAATATTGTTTATGTACTCTGAAAATGTGGATCACAGTTTTGATGAGGCATTTTTTTTAAAGTTTTCATTTAGAAGAACCTAAAAGCAGCCATGCAAGGTCACAGGAATGGTCCACTTAATTCAGCATCCTTTTTCCTGGAAGGTCTGCAAAGCCAGGACATAGAAACCAAAGCCTCCACCTGCTGAAGGCTCCCCCCCAGCACTATTTTTCGGAGAGCCAGAGGTCATTTCGGGGGGGATCGCGGGGGATCGCAGTTCCCCCGGGTGAGGTACGGGGGTGGGGCACATGACAAAGCCCCGCCCCCTGCTTCCGGCTGCCCCGCTTCCAGCCCTCATTCAGCCAGGAGGAGGCAGGAGAAGAGGGAGGGTAAGTTGCTTCCTCCCTGCCTCTCCCCACCCCTGCCTGCCTGGGGCCAGGGAGGGCCTTCGCGGGGCTTCCTTGCACTCCCGCTGGCCTTGCAGGTCCACCGCCGGGCCCCTCATGGGGCTCGGCAGTGGAGCTGCAAGGCCGGTGCCGGCGGCCGGGACCGTTGGGGGCGGGGGGTGGTGGCCTTATGACACACTTCCGGTGACGTCAGGGTGTGTGGCATATGCTAATGAGTTATGCTAATGAGTTCCCCTAGCTCTTTTTCTACGAAACGACCCCTGCGGAGAGCTACTCAGAGAGTTCAACCCCTGTCTGAACCTTACCTTCCTTCCAATGTATTTGAAAATGAATAAAACTTTCTTGGTCTTAAAGGTGCCACTGGACTCTAAATTTGTTCAGAGAGCTGCTCTTACTGAACACAGAGGTTCCATTTAGGCATTGTGATCAATAGCCATTGATGGTCCTATCATCCATGAACTTGTCCAACCTTTTGAAGGCAACTAACCTAGCAACCATCACTACATCCTGTGGCAGCAAACTTTCTAGGTGAAGCAGTATGTCCTTTTGTCTGTCATTAATCTGTGGTCCAACAACTTCCTTGGGAGCCCCAAGTGCCAGTAATATGGGAGAGGAAGTTCTCGCTATCTCTTTTCTGTTCACCACACATACTTTAACAAAAATCTCTATCATATCATCCCTCTGTGTCTTTCCCCAGTACTAAGAAGTCAGACTCCTTAGCCTTCCCTTGTAAGGAAGGTGTTCCTACCCCCTGATGATTTTGATTGCCATTTTCTGAGGGCACTACTTTGGGTGTAACAGTAACACTATCTTTTGAGATGCATTGACCAAACTGGACCCAGTATTCCAAGTGAGGCTGCACCACTAATCTAGGCAAGCACACTCTGGTACTGGCTATTTTGTTTACAATTTCTTTTCTTTACAATTCCTGGCACAGCTCTATTCAACTTCCATGTTTGATGTGACCATAAGAGTCAAGGATGCCTTTGGATTTGACACGTCACTTGATCTTGGGAGATGATCTCTGGAAGATTCATCAGCTGCCTTCAGTTGATGATTAGCTTCATCTGTCTGCCAGTCTGCTATTCTTTGAGTAAAAAATTATGACTGGCAATCAATGTTCCCTCTAAGCTGAGTTAGTGTGAGCTAGTTTACAGTTTTGTAGCCTCTTGTCTTAGCTCAGGAAGGGTGGCTCCAGAACAAACAAACTGCCAAACTTTAATGCCAGTAGCTCACAAAGTAGAATTTTTGCTCACAAGACTCCACAGCTTAGAGGGAGCATTGCTGGCAATGGATGGATAGCAAGGAAAGGGTATGAGAAAAGTTCAGTTGAGAGGGAGAGCCATGATTCAGCCAAAGTTGTGTGTGTGTGTGGCTTTAAGGAGGGATCCAAAAGGAGAAAGAGGGAGAGGGGATACCTCATGTATGTTCACAGAGGGACTGATCGCTCAGCAAAATGTTTGATGTTTGTAAATGTCTGTTGAGCCCCTTCTGATTTGCTTTTGATGCCTGACAGGGAAGGGAAGAAATAACGGTCTGTGTGTCAGTGAAAAGAGTTATGTAGGCCTCTGAAACCCTAACCCTCTTGACTATTATTATTCAGCCGTCTGCCACAAGTTTTTAAATGTACCTTTCTAGCCAGAGGGCTGGAAATACATGCGTCTTAAATGAAAGTTGTAATTTTCAGCCGTCTGAATCCTTGGAATGGTATCCTGTTCTTTGCTTTCATATGTGTGTATTTAGCGCTACACTGCAATCCCAATCAATAAGAATGTGTGTGTGTGTGTACACGCACACAAGTGGGAGACCCTCAAGGACTTGCAGGGGTGTCTCATTTTCCTCTTCCCCGCTATTTTCTTTTTCCCTTTCCTGAAAGACCCCCAAAGTGTCTTCCATTTCCCTGCTGCCTTTTCCCCTTCCCAACTACCTTTATCTGGCCCACTGTCTTCATTTTTCCCCTCCTTCCCTCCCCTTCCCTTGGCAGCCTCTTCCTGGGAAAAGTGTGGCCCAGTTGTGCCGTGCTAGCCCAGCTGCTGGTCTGGACCCAGTTTGACAGTGGGGGAACCTGCAAAAACATGTGGGGAGCACCTTACTTTCCCCTGTATCTTCTACCTAGTAGTCTCCATATCCTCACCTTTCCACAGTTCCTCTTTTTCTACGTACCCAGCCACCCACGCACCAACCTTTTATCTGCCCCCCATCTTCAACTCTACTTATTATTTATTTACTTCATTTATACTCTGACATTCTCCACAATGGGGAACCCAAGTAGATTATAGCAGTCTTCTCTTCTCTATTTTATCATCACAACAACCCTGTGAGGTATGTTAGATTAGCCCAAGGTCACCTAGCTTCCATGGCAGATTGAGGATTAAAACCTGGGCTTCCCAGATCCTTGTTCAAAGCTCTCACTGCTACAGTACACTGGCTTTGGTGGGATGGCTGTTGTTGAACAGTAGTGAGCAGCTGAGCCTCGGTAGGTCTTGCAAATCATGTAGTAGCAAGTTGCCCAGGGTTGCTGCCAGGCCTGGCCCCAATGAGTCTTCCCTTAGACCAAACCAACACTAGAAAGGGCAGAAACAAAGGCTTGAAGGCTGGCAATAATGTGGTTGCCTGGCAACAACCACTGAGAACATTTCTTAAAGCTACGTGTGTTGCTTCTATTGTTAGGGGGCGGTTAACTCATCAATGTATTTTTTTTATTTTGGATTTTTCTGCAAACCTGAGACTTTCTCAGGTTTGCGGAAAGATATGTTTTGTCTGTCTATTGCCTCAGTCTCTGGATTTAACTATCCACATATGGGACCATGTTACGAGTTCGCTATAGTAATACATTGAATGACGATTTGTATTTTCTGACTTTTCAGTTGTATATGAGCATCGGTCAAGATTAGAAAAGTCTTTACAAAAGGAGAGGCTTGAACACAAGAAAGCAAAAGAAGGTAATGGCTTAAATTTCAGTTGACTTTGCAAGGCTTTTTGCTTGGTTAAATATGGATGCAGTAGATACTTTGCATACACCTTAACTGCTCTAAGCACTTGTAAAATTCAGGGCTTTCTACAATTTAGCGAGCACCTTGGGTAGATGACGATTTGCCATAGTTCTTATAGACCACTAACGATAAGCAGGGTCTTCATTTTCAACTGGAAACCGTTTACTGTGCTAAAACAAAAAGTTATATCTGTTTCAAACACTTTTGCTCAGTAGATAAATTCTCTTATGCAACTTAATGGTTTTGTGGTGCCATCTAGCGGTCAACAGTAAACCTCATATTATCTACAACAGCGTGTACTAAATTGAAGATGCATTTTTACTCTCGTACTCTAAAAGATCCATATTTTCTGATCCACTCTTATAACCCCTTTTCCCAGTCAGCTGGGAATGGGGTGTGTGTGCTTTCTGCACAACAATAAGAAGAGCATATGAAGCCACCGTTGACCAAAGCAGGCCCCTCATCTATCAAGGACAGTACATTGTTCTCTATCCAGTGTCACTGTATTGTGCATCTCTCACTGAAGCAGACCCTGGTGCCTAGCTCACGCACGTATGTGTATGTTGCTTCTTAACCGCCACATGAAGCGTGTGTGTGTGCGCGCATGGGCCATCCCAGAATGTTCAAAATTCCTCACATCACCGTAGATACGATGCTGAGGTTGGCTCACATCCTCGGCTGCCAGTTCCCAGATGTGTAGTAATTGTAAAGAAATCAAGAGCTGTGTGTGCAAGCTTATAAGGCAGAACATCTCATGGCTGTAAACTGATTACAGCCAAAATTTTGTTTGGACTAAAAATTTTGTTTGGACAAAATGTACCTTTCTCTGTTTGCATGTCAATATGCCACCTCTACTCTTCCTCCATCTTTATTTTTCAGATTTTCTTGTTTATAAATTGGAAGCGCAAGAGACACTAAATAAAGGAAGGGTAAGTGAGCAAACCCAGTCATTAAGAACTTATATGTGTAGATTTTGAAAAGTTACTTCGAGCAAGTTACTCCACTCGGGCAGGGAGGCCAGAAAGAATCGTGAGATTATAGCTACCAATCCTGAAACACAGGCACAGGTCCAGACATCTGGGCATCAAGTAGTCCAAAAGGGAAAAAGAAATAAGATTATGTGTCATTATGTGTGGGAACTCTACAGGTGCACAAACGTGGGCCTTGAAGCCAGTTAAAAGAGCACTCGGGTGAATGGTTTTGTCCCCTATTATAGGACAGGTGGAGGTGAGACTCTCTTTTTCTCCTGGCCTGTGAAGCAGGGAGGGGAGCAAAGGGGAGGGTCAGGTGTGTGTATACTGAGTGGATGAGGGCGAGGGGGTCCAGGGTTGTGGAGCAATTCCAAATAAGAGGAGAGCCAAGAGTTTGGTGGGCATTTCATACTGTGCAGATTGGTACTGCTGGGGTAACTCATCCAGAGGTGGGGAAGAAAACTGTGTGTGTGCGTGTGAAGTGCCGTCAAGTCATTTACAGCTTATGGTGTCCCTATGAATCAATGACCTCCAGAATGTCCTACTGATAACAAACTTGCTGAGACTTTGCAAACTGAGGGCTTCCTTTCTTGAGTCAATCCATCTCATGTTGGGTCTTCCTCTTTTCCTGCTGCTTTCAGGTTTTCCTGACATTTTCTTTTCCAGTGACTCTTGTCTTCTCATAATGTGGCCAAAGTATGATAAGCCTCAGTTTAGTTATTTGGGCTTCCAGGGAGAGTTCAGGCTTGGTTTGACCCAGAACCCAATTATTTGTCTTTTTTGGTGTTTGATGGTATCAGTAGAACTCTCCTCCAACACCTCAATCCAAACAAATCAACTTTCTTCACTGTCCAAGTTTCGCACCCATCCATAGTAATGGGGAATACTAAGGCATGAATGATCTTGGTCGCCATTGATACAATCTTACAGTTAAGGATCTTTTTCTAGCTCCTTCTTGACTGGCCTTTCCAGTCTTAATCTCCTTCTGGTTTCTTGGTTGCGGCCTCCCTTTTGGGTGACGGTTGAAAAAAATCTTTAGCAGTCCATCATCTTCAACAATTTCTTCATCATTAGCCTTAAAGGTGTGCAATTCCACAGCAGTCTCTTTGTCCTCTTGATGCTCAGCTGTAAACCTGCATTGGAACAGAACAGAGGCTGACCCAAATATGAGCCTGGATTCTGTTTAGGTGATGGAAATGCAAACAGTAGCAACTTTTGCCCATAGCTGATTAATTGCCAGGGACCTGAATGCCAAGCATTGGATGAGGTAAGACTGCTCCAAGAGAAATAGGTGTGGCCCTGCTTCTTCTGCTGGTTTGCTGTGATGTCCAGAGTAGTTGCTGAGATAGAAGGAAGCCAGTAATCTCAGCAACAAGATAGAAGCATCATGAACAAAATGGACGCAGTCTTGCTACCCATCTGTTCAGGAAGCTGTTAATACTGTCCTCTAACTATATACTGCTCTCTCTTTCCCGTTTTACAGCAAGATTCCAATAACAGATACAGTGCCCTGAATGTGCAACACCAGATGCTGAAGGTAGATATGAATTTCCGTAAAAATCCAATCTGAATCAGGTGTTTTTTTTGAAAAAATGGTGCTGACATTTAGCTTTAAATCTTATTTGACATTTGTTGTCAATTTTCAGTTAGAATATCTTTTTTACTTCAGGGAAGAAAGCCTCGTTGTGCAAAATGTTTCACAGTTATCCTATGCAAATGACTACCCAGCGGAATTGCTGGCTGTACCCTAGTTTAAGAGATTGGAAGCAGGACGTGACCTCATGAATTCTTCCCTCCCTCCTTCCCATCTTTTCTGGTACAAATTTTCCTCTTCCTTGGCTTCTTTGTCTATTTAGAAAAGTGTTATGCTGCCAATCCAAAAGACCTTCTCAAGGCGGCTGACAAAATAAAATACAGTAAAAACATAAAACATCATTAAAAGTTATTAATTAAAACCCATAATTAACCCCTCCCCCAGTCAGAGCATAAAGAAATAGGTCATTGAGCATCTTAAAATAATAGTTTTCAGACTAAAAGCACATTATAAAATGGTGCTTAAAACAGGGGTGTCAAACTCATTTGTTATGAGGGTCGGATCTGACATAAATGAGACCTTTTTGGGCCGGGCCATGTGTGTCATAAAATGTAATGCCAGGTAGCGGAGAGATAAACTTTATAAAGGACACAAATACAAAGGTAGGGTTTTTTTTTACTTAAAATAAAAACACACTTAAAACATTAGCAGTCTTGCAATATTTTGTTTATTTAACTGACACCTCTTGCTCTGAATTATTGCATCAAAATGTCTGTGCTGTTGCAGTCTTGAGTATGCTGTTCAGGTGTGTTTCTGTAAGCTGCAAACCTACAATGATGCAGCAGCAGCAGAACTGGAAGAAGAAGCAGAAGACAACCAGTTCCATTGTGGGCCTGATAGAAGCCCTCTGGAGGCTTGATCCGCCCCCCAGGGTACACGTTTGGCATCCCTGATTTAAAAGATTGACCCCTTAATTAAAAGCCCTGGTGAACAGAAACAGTTTGGCTTGGCGTCTAAAAGAGAATAATGAAGACCCCAGGCAAGTTTCAAGGGGAAATAAGTTCCCTAACCAGGTGCCACTACTGAAAAAGCCCCGTATCTGGTTGCCACATATTTTATTTATTTAATTCATTCATTCATTTCTACCCTGCGAAGCACAAAGAGGCGCAGACAATATGGAATTAGTCAGGGTTTAGCATTAAACCTTTCTCTATGATAACAGTGGTTAATGCTAATCGTGGGTCCCTTCTTAACCAAGCCTGCATCCCCACTGCAACGATTCTCCATTGTACTCATTGCCACTGTGGATTCGAAGGAACTTGCAGTGGCAATGGAGTGTCCACACAGGGTTATTCTCTGTTCTTTTCTTGGTTTCCCCTTGTGCCCACGAAAACCTCTCCTGAATCCCTACCACTGGAGGACTTTTTACCAGCTTTTGAAAAAAATCAATTGTAACTTTATATAGCGATGAGACAATTGCTACTTTTTTGTGTGGAAAGACTGATTGGGTGGAAGAATGACAGGCACAGCACAAAAATGGTAGCGATAGGGGCAGGGGAGGTCTGTATATCTGCACCTTCCATCCCACATAATAGCCAAACCCATTTTGACTGCCATCTTTCCCAAACCCATACCCAAGGAGGTTTGGGAAATAGCTCAGTGGAGCCAATACACCGTCCCCCAAGAAGGAGGGAGAAAAGGTGGAACAAAACATCCATGTGGAAGCAGCCCAAGCCATCTCTGGTTCGGAAAACTCATGCCTGTGCCAAGCCTAGACTGACCCGAGGACCAAGTTTGCTCTGGAAATCCAATTACGTATAGCTAACAGTCCATTTGGGTGCAGAACTCCTTTGTGATGGTGTATCCCATTTCTTTTTGTTTGTCCCACTTTGGAAGAGCCAACATGAAGAACTCAAGAAGGTGCACGTGGACCTAGAGGAGGAGCACCGGAAACAGGCCGAAGACTTCAGCAGAGCAGTTAATGATCACAAGCAGAGATACTTGGAGATGCAGCAAGAGAAAGGGCAGGAGCTCTCCAAGCTGAAGGGTATCGAGTTGTGTTCCTTAATTAGATTCGGCAGGCGGGAGGGTAGCCCGGTTCCTAGACCTTGCCCACCTGTATGGCACAGAACAAGTTTTCAGTCCTGCCAGAACATAATTAGGATTCCCTGCAGGGTGTAAATCACATCCCCCCCCTTCCCCCTTTTTGGGCTGTAGGATCAATTTCTGTTATTTGTATTGAATTTTTAATAGAATCTCTGTATAATCTGCGGGAAGAGAACAGGCAGCTGAGAAAAGCCCACCAAGATATTCATACGCAGCTTCAAGATGTGAAGGTAAGATTCCGATCTTCTAAAGTGAGGGAGGGATAAAATCCCTCCTCATTTGCAAAAGGGAATTAAAAAAAATAGGAACTGGAAAATAAAATTTTTTTGAAGGCCCAAACTACATGATACATTGTTCCTGGAGCCTTCCCTGGCTCTGCCGCAGGGACTATCAAGCAGAGGTGTACTGGGAATTCCTGGGTCAAACATGGGTCCCAGGCTGGGGGGGGGGGAGGAGTGCTGATTTGGATTGGGACTATGGGGAGAGGGGACTTTTAAGTCTTCCTTCCGTGCTGTGAAGGAGGAGGAGAAGGTGGTGGAGACTGAGAGCCCTCAGTCCAGGGATTTCTTTGCCGCCTGTGATGTTCCTGAGTTTTATGGGATTTCCTTTCTGCTCAGCACAGATTACATACCTTGTCCAGTCTTCGAGAACTTTTAAGTTGTTGGCTGTTTTGCATTATTTATTACACTTATACCTCATTCTTTTACTGAGTTACCCAGGGTCAGAACATCAAAATACAAAATAATAAAATTCAAGGCGCCCTCCCCCCCAAAAAAAATTTCAGTCCTGTATACAATTTCCCCTGGCAGAATTCCCCGGAAGCATAATTAGCCAGATGAACGACTAGCAGTCCAGCAGTAAATGTTTAATAATAAATTTGGATGACACCCCACAGTACAGCAACTATAAAAAGCAGAAAATCATCCTCAAGAGCCCAGTACATAATTGATGATACTGAATCCATCCCCTAGATCTCCGGAGAAGAACTGAGTCAGTGGAACGGCACTGATGGGAATGGAGAAAGGGAGGATTCCATCCCCCCTTCTCCCTGTTAGTTGCAGTTCCCGCGACCTTCCCACCTGGGTCCGGTGACCCCAGAAATCAGCTTTCCCAAGTCATAGAAGACTGCTGAGGGAAGGGGGAAGTGGAGAAGATCCAGTGGACTGCTGGATCCAGCACACTGCCTTCACCCTCCTCTGGAAAGCCAACAAAGAAAAGGCCCCTAGATAGAAGTTTGTCGATATGTAAATACATGTGTTTAATTTGATTCAATTAATTGATGAGAAGGCGAGAGACCAGACTGAGTTTTTAGTGAGCTGGCAGCTGTAAGAATTTATTTTTGCTTTTAAAGAGCGATCGGCCTTTGCCCTCGGTGTCTGAGGAAGAACAACCGGCGACCAGAGTTTGTTTGTTTTTTCTCTTGTGTAGCTGCAGCATAAGGATTTACTGTCCCAACATGACCAGCTTGTAGTGACTTTGGAAGAACACAAGAGTGCGCTAGAAGCTGCGCAGGTCAGCCAGGAGAGTGTTCTATGCATTCGCTCCGCTTTTAACGAATGGCAGTTCTTCTTCTTCCTAAAATTTCCTTCCTCTCTATTTCTGCCGACAGTGACTTTCTATGCATGCAAACCTTCTCCACGTGGGGAACTCCAGTTAACAACCTGCCCGTGCTCTTGGGGAGAGAAGAAGCATGCCTGAAAAAAAAATTCTGCTAAGCCAAAATTATAGCGCAGTGAATTATTTTTGTTTCTTGACAGCTCTGTTATGGACTGTTGTGAATGTATGTGTGGATAAAAGAGGCATCTTTCTTTCATGTCTCAGAGGCTGCAGTCTATGTCTTCAGTGGGTTTTCTCCTTCCCAGCTGCTGTAACTCTAGTTCTCTGATCTTCTATAGCTGGAGAGAATTCCAGGAGAGGAATTTTCTGATAAGTGAGTGCTCAGGTCCCAAAGTGAGACACGCAAGGTTCACAGGTTGATTCCAGAAGGAGCTTTTGCTTGGGTTTGGTGACCAAGTTGGGCTGGAGTCTTTTTGAGTGCCCACATGATGTCATACTTGGTTCCCCCTTATTTGCTCCATTCTTTCCCAAACCAGGGTTTTTTTCTGCACTCATTCTTTCGTCGGTTTTGTGCCCCTTCTGCATCAGGTTTTTACATAAGAACATAAGAACATAAGAGATGCCAATGTTGTATCAGGCCAAAGGCCCATCCAGCCCAACACTCTGTATCACACAGTGGCCAGAAATACCAGGTTGCCATCAGGAGGTCTACCACTGGGGCCAGGACATTAGAAGCCCTCCCACTGTTGACCTCCCCAAGCACCAAGATGACAGTGCATCACTTGCCCCAGAGTCCCTATCTATACCTTGTGGCTAATAGCCACTGATGGACCTCTGCTCCATATGCCTATCTAATTCCCTTTTGAAGCCGTCCATGCTTGTAATTCTTTCCCACATGTGTTTTGCTCCCATTTGTGGTCACTTCACTCTTTCTCCAGTTTTTCTTTAATGAGCACTTTTAAAGGACTTGGAGAAAACTTGGGGGGGGGGGAATCATTGAAAAATCCAAGTGACCTTATGGGGAACAGAACACATCCAGAAAAGAAGGGGAAAAACAACCCCGTTCTGGCACATGACTGACAAAATAACACATGGGGGGGGGGAAACCCAACACACACACTTTTATATAGTCTTTCCCCAAAGATCTTGCTACAGACTTAAAAGTTTACAGATGGGAAGGTGTGGACTTTTGAACCTCCCGTTCATATTGGTACCATTGTGTTACCATTATTAACACCTGCTGTCCCCCCTCCCAGCCATGTGAGGGCTTTATAATCCATAGTTGCTATATTGCTATACCATATAATGTAGCAAGTGCTGATCTTATTTTAAAGCCAGCAAGAAGTCTTCTGGTGGTATCAGGAAATGGTGGCTATGCGGGGAAGACCAAGAAAAGCGTGGGCAAAACTCCCTGTGTGGATACTCTGTTGTGATTGCACATGCTTTTGCATTAGCTGCGGAAATGACTGCATACCAGGGAAACATTACTGTGGGGAAGCAACCAAAACTGGGAAGGCCAGCAGTGTTGAAATGTTTTGTTGAGTTTATATGTCCACTCTTCCTTCAAGGAGTGTTGAGGGTATTTCATTTATCTTCAGACCATCCTATGAGAGAGGTTAGGTTGAAAGACAGCAACGTGTCCAAGATCGTCTGGTGAGCTTCCAGCCTCTGACCTGCCCCATGCCTGCTTAGCTTCCTCAAGGTGTCTGCATCGTGTACCTTCCATCCATACCTTGAGAACAAGCCTTCTGTTACATGGGTGGAGCAGCCCAAATAGTCCAGCTTGGCCTAGGCTCATCAGAGTTTGGGAGCTAAGCACAGTTGGCCATGGTCAGGACTTGGGAGGAAGGCAATGGCAAACCATGTGGGGGACTATGAGGAAGAAGGCATTGGCAAACCACCTCTGCTTCTCTTTTGCCTGGAATGCCCCATGGACGGGGTCACCAGGAATCAGTTATGACTCAACAGCATGTTCTTCTTGCTGCCTGAGTAGTCCAATCTGAATCGATCTTCTCAGATCTAGGAAGCCAAGCAGGGTCAGCCCTGGTTAGTACTTGGATGAGAGGCCACCAAGGAAGCCCCTCGGTTGCTCCATGGAGAAAGGCCATGGCAAACTGCCTCTGCTCCTGTCTTGCCCGGAATGCCCCATGAATGCCACCATGAGTTGGTTTGACTGTACGGCATGTTCTTCTACATGGGTGGGCCATGCCAACAAGATTTGAAGTGGCTCTGGATTTTTTTCACCAGTCAAAGAATGGAGGAGGAAAACAGGAAAGGGGGGGGGAAGGAAACTAAACATTTATATGCTGTCCTTGTGCCAAAGAGCTCACCCTGCTGTATAATAGCGGGCAGATACTATTTCCCCCCCTCCTGACGGTTCTGTGAGGTAGATCAGCTGAGATGGGGCATACAAGTGATCTTCGTGGCCGACAAAGGATTCGAATCAGTCTCCCTGGTTTTAATCCCACCACTACACCATACTTGCTTTCTAGTAGAACAGGCAGACTGTCGGGGGGGGGGGGGGTCCACAGGACTCAGGGATTTATAGATGACGATTTGCTATGTAGCCAACTTGCCACGAGGCAGTGCCAACCACACAGGGGAGTCTGTGTCGTGTTTAACATCCAGCCATACGGAGAGGCAGCTTTTTACGGTGGGTTCCCAGCGGTGTGCTTACTGTTTGAGTAACCGGTCTCATAATGCCCGCAGAGTTGTTCTTTTGCAGCGTTCCTTGCTGCTGTGGGCATAGTCCTTCAGGGTCTGGGGCCGTTGCAGGCAGCTGCGTGATGCAGAAACCAGATGGCGAATTTGCGAGCAGCGCCGTGATCTCTCCTCACCTCCCCAATAACATTGTCTCAGCCCAATCCAGCCCACAACCTGGCAAGGGGTGTGTGTCTTTGTGCTGTTTGCTGGGGGGGGGGGAGAGCAGCCACGCAGGAGGCAGGGAACGATGTTGTGATGAGGAGAGGAGCAGCTACAACAGGGAACGATGTCGTGATGAGGAGAGGAGCAGAAGGCAGTAGTTGCATGTCAGTGGAATAAGCGGTACAGCGGAGATTGTGTCCCCCATGGACTGTCCACTCCCCCTGCTCTCTTGTCTGTTTAGGGGTGTTTGTGATGCTCCAGGAAGCTGCAGATCCCATTTCAGCTAAAGTGGCAATGAGGCAAGAGGGGGCAAGTGTGTCTGTCACAGGAAAATGGTGGCTTTAATGGCTGTTTGGTGCCGTGGTTGAGAGTGAGCCAGTTTGCTTTAGTGATTAAGAGCGGCGGACTCTAATCTGGGGGACCGGGTTTGATTCCCCACTGCTCCACATGCAGCCATCTGGGTGACCTTGGCTCAGTCAAAGTTCTCTGAGAGCTCTCTCAGCCTCACCTACCTCACAGGGTGCCTGTTGTGGGGAGTGGAAGGGGATTGTAAGCCGCTCTGCGACTCCTTCAGGTAGTGAAGAGCGGGGTATAAAACCAACTCTTCTTCTGTTCATCCATACCCTATTCAGCGCTCTCAAAACTGTTGACCATCTCCATTTTATAACTTGGGAGTGTCAGTCCCTGGCACACGGCACAGTTGCTTCCCCCCACAGCGCTTTTGGCATGCACGCTTGCTTCAGCCCACACCTGAGAAGAATCAGCCTGGCTCTTGTCCTCTCTGTTGGAGACCTGCCCCAAAAGAAGATTCAAAGACCAAAGGATCCAATGAGGAATGGAAGGGAAACCTGAGTCCCAGGGATTAAGAAGAAGAAGAAAAGTTGGTTTTATACCCCACCTTTCACTATCCAAAGGAGTCTTGGAGTGGCTTACAATCACCTTTCCTTCGTCTCCCCACAACAGACACCCTATGAGGTAGGTGGGGTTGAGAGAGCTCTGAGAGATCTGTGATTGACCCAGAGTCACCCAGCAGGGTTCATGTGGAGGAGCGGGGAATGAAACCCGGTTCTCCAGATTAGAGTCCACGTCTCTTAACTACTACACCAAGCTGGCTCTCGGGTTTAAGGCTTTTCTCTACCACCTGAGACTTGCCTCTCCTGGGGGAATCCAGACAAAAAGCTGAATAAGAGTCGGATAATGGGAACAGAGTGCAGTGTGAGTGAATTGTCAGTACTTCAGCACAAGTCCATGTTGTGGGGTGGGGCTCATGGGGTTGCTTCTTGCAGCCAAATCACAGGTTGGGGATCAGATCTGCTGTCGTCGTGAGTTTGACCCTCAAATCTTTAGCTACTGAGTGGTTCCTGCACCACACCCTCAGAGAGAAGGAAGAGAATGATGTGAAAGCAGCTGGCAAGGTTGGGATGAGTGTTGTAGACGGTTTTCTGACAGGATTGGAATAGCTGTGGTGGGATCAGGCATGGATGACTCAGTGGTAGAGGATGATTCTGTGACGGAGCATCTGCTTTGCATGTGGAAGGTTGCTGGTTCAATCCCCGGCATCTCCCGCTAATAGGATCCGGCAGTGGGTGATGTGGAAGGCCCTGGAGAGCGGCTGGCAGTCACAGTAGACGATACTGACCTTGGTAGACAAGGGGTCTGAACGGGTGTTAAGGAGTTTCATGTATTCGCGTAATACTTCAGGGTGGGACTGTGGGTGTAAGACTGTCTTGGACAGCTTCATTTGTTAATGGATTCATTCCTTTTGGAGGAGGGGTGGCCACCCTCATTTGAGCAACTTTGTGCCCCTTTTCTGAGGGAGAAGAATTGTTCGAATGCAACCACAGCCTTTGGACCGAGTGCCTGTGTCAGACATTTCTTCAAACTGAGATGAAAATTATCTGCAGTGCGTCTCTCCTGCACAAAGTTCTGTTGTGTCCTGTGCTGAACCAGGGCATATTTTGCGCTGCTATATTTACCCGCGAAACAGAACTGTTCTTTTGGCAGATAATTTGTATTTCATCATTACCTGCTGCAAAGAGGAACCGTTGCATTAATAAAGGGAAGCCAGTTTTCTTACAAGCGTTTGAACAAGTGCATGAGATTAACTCTGTCCTCCTGTTGTTATCTCAGGAACCCATGGTGCCTCCTCTCTGTGTGTATTTTTAAAGGTTGAAAGGAAACGTAATAATTCACTTCTGACTGTCTGTTCTTCTTCTGCGTGGCATGAAAAACTAATCCCCATTCCTCTTCTGTGGGGATTTTACGCTACATTTTGCATGTCCATGGCAATGTATTAAGTTGGCACATAGTGGAGCATATAGACATCTAGCTGTAACACATGCACGTTTTTGCTCTGGTTAGCACTTTACAATGTTGCCTAGGAGTTGCCGCCTTCAGTTCTTTTTTATTAAAAACCAGCTTGTCAGAGATTTCTAATGGCTCCGTTTGAATTCCAGTCCCAGGTAGAGGAATACAGACAGCTGAAGGACACCCTTAAAAAGATGCCGAGTTTCCAAAGGCCTGAAAGTTTCCACCCGCCACACGTTGTGCAAGTGACACTAGCGCCTTCACCCTCAAGTGACCCCAAAGCACATGACTCAAACGTGGCTGAACAGCAACAAGAGGTAGGAACAGCCAGCTTGGAAAGCAATAATCATTAACATTTCAGATTGTGATTTTGTCTGTGTATAATGAACGGCACCCAGGTGATCTTGGTAAACTTGACAATGACCTTGTAAGGTAGGGCACGGACAAGGACTGGTGTGTCTTTTTCTTTTGTATTGCAGATTAAATTTTGCTTCCCTTTCCGCTTTGCTTTTTGGATGTCGTACATACACTGCTGGTCTCCTTTTTGCCCTTCTCGCCTTCTGCTGAGCTGGGCTGCCTCCCCTTTTATAAGAGAGATTCTAGAGTTCGTTTCGGGGCTCTCTTCTGGAACATGAGGAATAGTGGTAAAGAGCAATGTGTGTTTTGAACCGTTTGCAGAATGCCTTTCTCTCACTCACCAGAAAATTCCAGGTGGGTAGCCATGTTGGTCTGAAGCAATAGAACAAAGTTTAAGACCAACTAAGGCCCCGGTCACACGGGCCGGATATCGCGGGGGGGAGGCGTGGCTGTTTGCCCCGGAGCAAACTACCGCGCAGCAGCCGGATCAAACGTCCCGCCCGATGTCCCGTGGTTGGGGGGGAGGTGCCGATCATACCTCACTCCTGCAGCGCGGCAAAGAAGCGGCGCCGCGGGGGTTGTGTTGTTTTTTTAACCCAAGTGTTCGCATGCGCCGTTGGGTGCTTGTGCGCACCCGTGGAGACTTGACAAAAAAAACCTTTTCGTGAGGGGACATGGGCGGGCGCCGGATGCCACGAGCTAACACCGTAAATGTGATCTGATGCCCGCCCTTGCCCCGCGGTTTCTGGAAACTAGTACCTCGGAGGTACTAGTTTTTTACAGCACATCTTCGGAGTGAAGCCTCGGGTGAGCCACGGGAGCTCTCTGCTTCCCAGATGTGGTGGTGAGATTGCGCCCGGAAAATCCGCCTATCTTCCGTCTCTCTAGCTCCGTGTGACTGGGGCCCATGTTTAATTCTGGGTATAAACTTTCATATGCGTGCACACTTCCTCAAATACCAGAAACTTGTAGCTAGCTGTCTCTCATAAATTAGCGGGAAGGGGGTTGTGAGGTGTCTCTTTGCTGTCACGCCTCAGGAAGAAACATCCCCTGTCAGCCCTCAAGGAGTTGCAATGGAATTTCTGAGAGACGACATCTCCCAACGGCTTGAGGCTGACATCACAACTGTTGCCTTTTCCTGAGGGAAGAAGGGAGAAGGGAGGGAAAGGTGGAAGGAGAGGTCTGAACTACAGCCAAGAACAGTTCTGTGAGAGCTGGGAGGACACCAGCAGGAGTTGAGGTGGTTGGAGGAAAGAACTTCTTGGAGCCCTGCTACCAGACTGAAGCTGAAGGAAGAGGGTTTGTTTATTGACTGCATTAGGAGAGTCCTGGGAAGCAGGGCCTGCCACTAGTGCCTTCCTACTTCTTGACAGCGAGCACAAAAGGCCCCAGTTAGAGCCTCACCGCTTGAAACCAAGTTATTGCTTTACATTCCTTCTCAGCTGAACCTTCTCTGTTTACTTACCTCATTAATGTTCTTATGGCTATTAGCTACTTGTCACTACAGTTGGTGGGAAACACCAGAGTTTATGATAGAAGTGTTGGCCCTGAAGGGCCTTCAGCACTTGCCGTAGAGGCTCGCTGCTAATCTTCATTGATATTACAGAGCCTTCATAAAATGGAAACTTCTTCTCCCAAGATTAGCTCCTTGTGCCAACACCAACACCATTCTTGTCAGCCTGCCTGATAGGGTTGCCAATCTTCAGGTGGTGGCTGGAGATCTCCTGGGGTTATAACTGATATCCAGGTGACAGAGATCAGTTCACCTGAAGAAAATGGCCGCCTTTGAAGGTGGACTGTCTGGCATACCCCATTAGTTCTTGTGGCCCTCTCTTACACACCCAGGGAAATCACCATTTTGGGGTCAGGAAGCAATTGTCTCCAGTCCAGTTTGGCCAGGGATCCTGAAGGGGTTCTTTTGCCATCTTCTGGGCATGGAGCGGGGGTCACTGTGTGTGTGGGAGAGGTAGTTGTGACCTTGTTGCATTGTGCAGGGGGTTGGACTAGATGACCCCGGAGGTCCCTTCCAGCTCTGTGATTCTATGAAGTCCCTCTCCTCCCCAAACCCCCCACCCTCCCCAGGCTTTACCCCAAACATCTCTAGGTATTTCACAACCCAGAGCTGGCAGCCCTACTGCCTAAAATGGTGATTACTCCATTGTCTATCCCCAGGTGGAGAGTGAGGAGCTGGTGTCTGTTGGTTTCCTTGGGGGATATGAAGTACAGTGCTGTATACTCAGATTTCCTTTTCCATGTATTTCAGTGGCTGCCTCTCTTACAGGCCCAGCCCCGGGTTCAGCTGGTTCATCCCGTAGCCGGGGAAACGGCTGAGTTCTTCCCATACTCCTTTTCCATCTTCTCTCTTTCTCTCTGTACCCTTTGCAAGGTGAAAATTGGAAAGTCCCACCTCCCATCACTATATCCAGCTGGGACAGGGAGTGGGGGGGTGGCGGGGGGTGGCGGCACACGTTCTGAGCACCCTACAGGCTTTCAGGGTGGAGAGACTCACATCTAGGGAAGCGTGAGCCCCTGAAACCACTCATTTTAGTAACTGGAGCTGCTTGGTGGTTGTGGAGAGGAAGTGGTTGAAAAGGGAAGGTGGAGTCTGCTGATGCCTAGGAGGAGTTTCCAGCAGCCAGCTTGTGAGGTTTGATGTGGTACCCTTAATTGGTTAATTCTGGGAAATGTTAACTTTTGCACTGTACGCTTTTCTCCAGGCAGTGAGATGGAGACTGCCTGAACACTTGTAGAATTGCGTTTCAGTGTAGCTGTCGTGAATGTACAGCTCGAAGGGGAAAGGTGAGGCATTACCAGGTAACAAACAGGAGTTTGCCAGATTTTTAACTTGCTCCGTGATGGAGAGACATTTCATGGTCATCATCAAATTGACCCTGAATAGGCTGCCACTTAACACATGGTAGGTATCAACGGGGCAGTGCTTCTCCCCCAACTTATTTCAGAGGAGATACAGACTTAACAGTGCTTCCAGTTTGCCTTCATCCCCACTTATCACAGGTCAGGTATAGTCAGTGCGGTGTAGTGGTTAGAGTGCTGTGGTTAGAGTGGTGTAGTGCGGTGTAGTGGTTAGAGTGCTGGACTGAGATTGGGGGACCCAGGTTCAAATCCACACTCTACTTGTCATGGAAGCTCGCTCTCTCAGCATAACCTACCTCACAGGGTTGTTGTGAGGATAAAACCAGAGGACGGGGGGAAATGATGTCCTAATTTGCTTTGTTTTCCCACTGGGGAGAAAAATGGGGTGTAAATGTCCTTACCTGGATGGCCCAGGCAAGCCCAATCTCATCAGCTCTCATAAGCTAAGCAGGGTTGGCCCTGGTTGGGTCTTGTGTGGGAGACCACCAAGGAAGTACAGTATTGCTACACAGAGGCAGACAATGACCTTTGAATAAATCTTGCCTTGAAAACCCTAAGGGGTCACCATTAAGTTGGCTGCGACTTGGTGGCCCTTTTCACCACCACTACACCTGAAATGTCCGAAGAAGTGAGCAGTGATTCACGAATGCTCATCCCCTGACACAAATCTGTTGGCCTTTAAGGTGCTACTGGACTCTTGCTCTTTTCTGCTGCTACAGACAGCCTAACCCAGCCACCCATCTTCATCCACCACCACTACAAATGCCTAAACAGTTGAGTAGACTAGCAGCAGTCCTGCTTTGCATTCACAGCTGCATCAGCAGGAGCTGAGGGGCCACTTGAAAGGCTTTTGATGTGTCAGATAAGAAAATGTGGCTACCTGCAGAGAACAGGAAAACCAGGGCACTCATCCACAGTGCATTTCTTTTTGCACGGGCTTGGATGACCTGAAGCCTGAAGGGGAAGGTTTTACGTGCTTTACTGGCTTAGGTGTGTGGACATATACATTCTGCAGTGGCTGCAATAGTGAACGCTTGTCCCGTCGGTCCTTTGCTCTTTCCAAATGTCCCATTGCTGTGCTTAACCAACAGAAAGTCACATAGACCCCAGGTGTTGTCTTGTTTGCCTAGCCAACTCCAGTTCGGGTTTAATAGGGAGAACTTTAAAAAAATACAGATTATCCCCATAACAAAGTAATAAAATACAGAAAGAATAAAGCTCAACAACAGGCTGTCTCGGATCTGTCAAACGAGCTTTTGGCAGTAAATGTGGCTGGTGGGTTGGAAGGCAAATGGTTCCATAAACATGGCTGACGCAAGGCAGTCTGTTTATAGCAAATGCTGTACGCAATTCAAACATGGAGAATTTGCACAGGCAGATGAGCTTTTCACTGATACGTCTCTCATTTTTAATATTTTGCATATGGCTGTATGCCATGTAATGGCTTATCACTTGGTGATGATGGCTTCCCATTCTGATTCACAGCAGAACACGTGAACTGTATTCAACTTTGGCAGTGTTTAGTTCTTGAGGTGAAGGGACAATGCTGGCCTTTGTTTGATTTTCTAACACAAGCTTGTGTACATGAACTTGCCCGTAGGTATTCACCAGCCCTTGATAATAATTGTTTTGTTGGATCAGATCGAGATCAATCTAATCCACCATATTTGTTTCCAAAAGGGGCCACCCTGGTTCCTTTGGGAACTTCATTGCAGGTCATGAAATACAGCACTCCCTTATTGTTTGGTCCTAGCCTCTGGAAATCAGTTTTTTGTTTTGCTGTCAAGTCTCAGCTGACTCTTGAGAGTCCCTTGGACTGCAAGAAGATCAAATCAGTCCATCCTAAAAGAAATCAACCCTGACTGTTCCCTGGAAGGCCAGATAATGAAACTGAAGCTCAAATACTCTGGCCACCAAATGAGAAGGGAGCCCTCACTGGAGAAGACCCTGATGCTGGGAAAGATTGAAGGTCAAAGAAGACGGGGACGGCAAAGGATGAGATGGTTAGACAGTGTCATTGATGCAACAAACATGAAATTGAGCCAACTTCAGAGGACGGCGGAAGACAGGAGGGCCTGGTGGGAGCTGGTCCATGGGGTCGCAAAGAGTCGGACTCGACTGTGCGACTGAACAACAACTCAGCTGACTTAAGGTGACACTGTGGGGTTTCCAAGGCAACCTTGGTATTCCTTGGTGGTCTCCCATCCATATACTGACCAGGGCCAACCAGATCTGATGAGATTGGCCTAGCCTGGGCTATCCAGGTCAGGGCAATCAGAGGTATACTGCCTCTAAACATGGCAGGTAAATTTAATTGATCAAGATATTTATATCTTGTTTTTCTCCCCAATGGGGACCCAAAGAAACTTGCAATGCTGTTCTTTTTTCATTTCGTTTTATCCTCACAGCAAGCACCCTGTGTTAAGTTAAGAAAGAGTGGTTGGTCCAAGGTCATCCAGTGAACTTTCATGAGAGTAGATTCAGGAGAGTAGCTGTGTTCGTCTGAAGCAGCAGAACAAAGTTTGAGTCCAGTGGCACCTTTAAGACCAACAAAGTTTAATTCAAGGTATGAGCTTTCATGTGCAAGTGCACTTCTTCAGATACCAAGTGTATTTGCACATGAAAGCTTATACTTTGAATTCAACTTTGTTGGTCTTAAAGGTGCCACTGGACTCAAACTTTTTTCTTCCATGACAGTGTGGGGATTTGAACCTGGGTCTCCCAGGTCTTAGCTGGACACTAACCTCTATGCCACATTGGCTTTCATAGCTGTGACTGATAGTCATTGTTGGTCTGTGAATTTGCTGAATCCTGTTTTGAAGCCATCTGTGCAGCTGGCCCCTATGCCTATACAACAACATGCCTCTTTTACTGTCCTTCATATATTGCAGCATAATTCCTGGAATGTATGAAACTGACAGGATGTGCCTTGTGCCAACACTGATGTAACTGGACTTCTGTTCTTTGAATTTGCAAGCAGTTTGCAGTTTTTCTGATTGTGCAACATCTAGACCCAACCACACTGGTGCTGTCTTTTAAAATGTCTAGCCTGGATATCCCAGGCTAGCCCGATCTCACTAGATCTCAGAAACTAAGCAGGGTCGGCCCTGGCTACTATTTGGATGGGAGACCTCCATGGAATACCAGGGTCATGACATGGACGCAGGCAATGGCAAACCATCTCTGAACATTTCTTGTCTTGAAAACTGTACGGGGTCGCCCTAAGTCAGCTGTGACTTGAGGGCACTTTCCACCACCAGATAGACAAAGGTGCACAAAATCAGAAGAGGTGTGTCTGTGTGTGTGTTAAAAAGCTATCTATTGATGATTGGTAAATATGTAGCTACATGCCAGATCAGAATTTAAACAAATTAGAATAGATTTTAAAAATCAGAAAAAGGTATAAGATGAGTGGAGTTAAAAAACCAAAACCATTATCCCCTTAAAACAGCCACTGGCTATTGGAACATCAATCCAGCCTCCCTCTGGCAGCGCAGAAGGACATATCAGTAATAAGATTCCAACTTTCTTGCTGAAAAATCAAAAGGGAAAGAAAGAAGACTCAGAGGCAGAGCAGGGATCACAACTGCCCGTCAAGTCATGCTGATATTTGCCTTCAAAGTATAGGCTGCTGAGAGCTGACGATTTAACTTTCAGTGTTGCTTTTGGGGCTTTATGCCTTTTCTTTTTTATTATTTTGCTTTTTAAGTTTGCATTTTTATTTTGGATAATGTCGAAATATGTTCTGTCTTTTAACTTGATTGTTGAGCCCCTTGACCTTTAAGCTTAATGACCCAGTTTCCCCCACAATTGATATATCTAATATTTACCCATTTAATAATAGACCATAAGCATTTGTGTAGTTGCATCTGCGATCTGAAACTCACCTCCTGTGCTTGTATTATATTGTTGCCAGCTGTTACGGTTTCTATTATTCTGGGACGAATCAGAATCGCATTGCACCTCATACTTGGCAGAACTGGGCCTTGAGTATCTTGGCTCATAAAATGGCTCAGCAGAATAACAGAATTTGCCTTCAGGCTTTTCTGAAGCAGCTTTCAAGCATGGGTTTAGAACTCTGGGTGGATGAGGAAATAGTTTTATGGGAACAAGGAAGAAAAGGGTTTGACAGTTTTTCTCGGTGGTATATTGTACATTCCTGAAGACATTCTGGCAGCAGAGGAATTGTGATAAAGTTAATGGTGTGTAGTGTGTACTGTTCACTCAAGGTTTCGTGGTTGAGTGGGTAGCTAACCTGGGCTTCTTGGGGTCAATCTAATGTAGCAAATTAGACCTCATAAGTGTAGGTGGAATAGTGAATGCAACCCATTTGCAGTATATAAATGGATGGAGGGGTGGCTTGAGCACGTTACGCCCATATTGACCAGGATAATTTCTTTCTCTGTCTCTGCAGGGTTCTAGGTAATCAGCTCTCCCTCTTTCTCTGTCTGCTTTTCTCTGCTATCATATGCTTACTTGTTGATTGAGCCAGTTTGGTGTAGTGGTTAAGTGCACGGACTCTAATCTGGGAGAACCGGTTTTGATTCCCCACTCCTCCACTCGCAGCTGCTGGATAACCTTGGGCAAGCCATAGTTCTGTCAGAGGTGTTCTTGAAAAGAGCAGTTTCTGTCAGAGCTTTCTCAGCCCCACCTACCTCACAGGGTGTCTGTTGTGGGGAGGGGAAGGGAAAGGAGTTTGTAAGCCGCTCTGAGGCTCCAAATGAAGGGCTGGGTTTAAATCCAATCTCTTCTTTTTCTTCTGATTATGTGCTGTTTTAAAGATGTACTCCCATATTTAATATTCATTGGAGCTGGGAAACACTGGTTTCCTAGCTCGGATGATCTCTGTCTGTGTATGTTCATTACATTGCTCTCTACCTCCTCTGTTCCTTCATATAAGGCCAGTAATAACTTGCTTGGGATCATCTCTAAGCAATTTGTGAAATGTTACAGGGCCGTGTTGTACTGGTGTATTGACTTGTGGTCCTTGAGCATTCAAAACGAGCAGCCCAGACTGAATATTCTGTATGGTTAAGGTGATCCTGGATGGAGAACATCCGCAGGAAGGAGAAGGCATCCACGCTGAAGGAAGAGAAGACAGAGCCGTACCATTTCATCCTGGTGGGAAAGCTGTTGAAGGTCACGCACGCCAGGAACTAAACATTCAGCAGAAGCAAGAAGCGGGAGAAGATGAGGAGCAGCACCTGGAACAGGTGGAAGAAGAGAACAAAAAGGAACTCGAAGAAGAGGAAATGGAGCAAGCAGGTCAGCCTGAACGCTTAGCAGAGGATCTGGACCAAACACCAGAGGAGCGCGAGTGGAAGGAGAAGGAAGAAGAAATCAACATGCTCCATGAACACACTCACTTGGAGGTGCGCTATTTTCTCTTACCATCTCTAGTTGGGGAGAGCCCATGGCTCAGTGGCTGAGCACCTGCTTCGCATGCAGAAGGTCCCAGGTTCAAGTACCAGTACCTTCAGTTAAAAGTCTTCAGGTAGTGGGCAGTGTGGAAGACCTTTACCTGAGACTCTGGGGAGCTGCTGCCAGTTAGAGTAGTAGACCATAATGACCTCTGTAGACCAGTCCTTATATCAGTTCTTGCCCCATCTTCCTATTTCTTTCTTTCTTGAATTCATTCTATCCCTAGCATAGATGATAGTGAGCATGCACATGGATCTTTTAGAAGAGGGCGCTTTGTTTTTTTAAAATTCAGTTGAAAAAGATTTTTCTGCATACCTCGTATTGTTCCCATGGATATGCGGAAATTAACATCTCGGGGTGCCCTGTTTTGATACTCAGCAGGGAAAGCACCCCAGTTTATAGTTAAGTGG
The DNA here is from genome assembly GCF_001447785.1 of Gekko japonicus. Lineage (NCBI taxonomy): Eukaryota > Metazoa > Chordata > Lepidosauria > Squamata > Gekkonidae > Gekko > Gekko japonicus. The sequence goes on along the minus strand of NW_015161952.1, from coordinate 456,479 downwards.
AATGATTGTAGAAGAGACAATATAGGGAGTTTAAGCGTTATCACAACCAGCATATCACTTGTAAGAAAGCAGGTAACCCGGATATGATGTTGGGAAGCATGTTGGGAAAACGAGTACAGAACTTTGTGTCCTGCTCAGCAGTCAAACACCAGCAATTGCAACAAAAAAATTTGACCAGCCAATTGCAAGGTGTTTTGCACTAGACAACTGCAACCTTTGCGGCTTGAAAATATTTCCAATAGGAAAGCCACCCAATATGGGGCTGTTAATGGTAGGATGTTTTGGAGGTCATTATTTCATAGGGTCGCCGTAAGTTGGAAGCAACTTGACAAGACTTAACACACGCACACCCAGAAGCAAACCACCAGATTGGATACCCTGGCAAGTCTGTTTTTTTTCTTGGAGAATTATTCCTTAGCCTAGGTTTTTAATCTTTTTAAATGTCTTTAAAAAAAACAACACACCTCATTTGTATCTATTGATCACACTATTATTCCATTCTTTCTCCAAGGAGCTCAGGGCAATTGATGTGGTTCCTTCTCCTTTTTATCACCATAATAGCCCTTTCTGTTAAATTTGGATGCAAGAAAGAGCGACTGGCCCAAGATCACCTGATGAGCCTTGGGGCTAATGCAAGATTTGAAAGGGGAAAAAAGAAGGAAACCCTTCAAACCAACAGAGAAAACAAAAGTGCAGAAGGCTATAACGTATAGGTGGGAGGAAAGGGTGCAACAAACCACATTGATTTTGCTGATTGAAAATAAGAAGCATATTATAGTTATATGTACAGTAAGGTAAAGTATGCTGTCGAACAGAGGTCATTTTGGGGGGGATCGCGGGGGATCGCAGTTCCCCCGGGAGAGGTATGGGGGCGGGGCACATGACGAAGCCCCGCCCCCTGCTTCCGGCCGCCCCGCTTCCGGTTCTCATTCAGCCAGGAGGAGGCAGGAGAAGAGGGAGGGTAAGTTGCTTCCTCCCTGCCTCTCCCCACCCCTGCCTGCCTGGGGCCAGGGAGGGCCTTCGCGGAGCTTCCTTGCACTCCCGCCGGCTTTGCAGGTCCACCGCCGGGCCCCTCATGGGGCTCGGCAGTGGAGCTGCAAGGCCGCCGGCAGCGGCCGGGACCATTAGGGGCGGGGTGTGTGGCCTTATGACACACTTCCGGTGATGTCAGGGGGTGTGGCCTTGTGACACACTTCCAGTGATGTCAGGGTGTGTGGCATATGCCAATGAGTTATGCTAATGAGTTCCCCTAGCTCTTTTTCTACGAAACGACCCCTGGTTTGCAGTAAATAGAATCTGGGAGCAGGAGCTCTAACTTCTTGGTCATGTCTCAAGGACACAAAACTGCTTACTTTCAGCCTCGTGCCGCCCCCTTGATCCAGCGAAAGAATTCCACCCATATTTCAGGCTCCATTAGATCTTGCTAGTGACCTGCACCCAGAGATCTGGCAGCTGTTGCAGCTGATGTATGAAATTCTTCTCCCTTCAGCCCCTGACTGCTTTTTTTGAGGTTCCTTGGTCCACAACTTCCAAAATTTACTTTGTTGTGTGCATTCGCTCTTTACCCAGGCTTTTAACTAGGAAACTCCATCTTTTTAAGCTGTCTTTCTGTTCTGCTTCTAGTCTGAGGACTCCCATGAATATTGTTTTATGCTGTTTTATGCCTTGCTTTATTATGTGATGATTTTTCTGTATCATTTTTACATTACAAGCTGTCTGAAGCAGGCTTCCAGAGAAGCAGTATATACTTGTAGTTTCTGTGCCATTTGCAGTTAACGGCTCTGTTCAGTTCAGAATTTGGTACTCCGCCTAAGTCTTAAAATACGTCTCACTTGGTGTCTCCCGCCAGGAACCAGCAACAGTGAAGACTATAACAAGGTACAAATCGGCCTACGAAGAGCAGCTGGAGCAGCAGCGCCTGGCTGCCCAAAGAGCAGAAGAAGCCACCCGCCTGAGGGAACATCAGGAGTCCCTGCATCAGGGGAGGCTACAGGAGCAGTTGCTACGACAGCAGCAGCTTCAAGAGAAAGAGCTGTCCTTTCGGAGGCAGGCCGAGCAGGATGAAGAGCAATTTAAACACCACCTAAGGTTATCTTTGCAAATGAACTTCAGTTCCTGTCACACGCTGGAGATGGGCGTTTAGTGTTTCAAATTTTAAAATGCCTACTATTACTAGAATCTTCTAGAATTTTTGCTCTGTGTGGCTGCGGATACACAGTCTATTTTTGTGTGATCTGTGCCAGATGCCAAAATGTTTGAACCAGGCCTAAGAAGGCATGTTCTGTTTGTTTTTAAAATGCCTACCATTACCTACCATCAATGCTCCAAAGCTGTGGAGCCTTGTGAACAAAAAAATCGACTTTGTGAGCTACTGACATTAAAGTTGTGAGTTAGCGATTTGGCTACTGCATAAATTAGTTGCCTTGGAGCCATCCTTCCTGAGCTGAGACAAAAATGTGAGCCAGAGGCTAAAAAACGGTGAGCTAGCTCACACTAACTCAGCTTAGAGGAAACACTGCCGACCATTTGTTTCATTACTAGACTCTTCTAGAATTTTTGCTCTGTATGGCTGCGGATACACAGTCTATTTTTGTGTGATCTGTGCCAGATGTCAAAATGTTTGAACCAGGCCTAAGAAGGCATGTTCTGTTTGTTTGGCATATATATATATATATATTAAATCCTGTCCTTTCTCCAAGGAGCTCAGGGCAATGTACATGATTCTCTTATCCCCATTTTTTCCTCATCAGAGTCCTGTAACGTAGGCTAGGCAGAGAGCGAGAAAGGTCGCCCAGTGAGTTTTGTAGCCGGGTGGGATTTCAACCCAGGTCTGTTAGATACTAGTATGGCACTCTGTACCACAGTAATTCTCATAGCAGTACCTTGTTAAAAAGTATTCTCAACGCCTGCCCCTGCTGCAGTAGTAGTTATTAAATTTTTGCCTTCAGAGAACATTTCCCACATTAGTTAATTGGCCAATCTCTTTTCCATGGATCCCTTGCTTGTTGCAGAAGTTTCCCAAAAGTGGGGAAGTGTTCTAGGAAATACACAGGTTAACCCAGAGAGCCGGCAAGCCCCAGTGGGCCTCATTGTTGTGCTGTATGAAGTGAGAGTGTTTTTAAAATTAACCATAACTTGCACAGCTCAGGGGAATATTTATTATTTATATTTTTAAATATATATTTTTAATACTGGTTCTGAATGGGGAAATTTGTCTGACATGACTACGCATCACATTGAAGAACCCTGGGGTCCAGGAGAACAAAAACTGATAGCCACTACACTACTAACAGTGCAATCCTAAGCGGAACTACAGCTTTCTAAGCCCCTTGACTTCAGTGGATTTAGAAGGGCACAAATCTGTTTAGGATTGCACCATAAGACTTCCTTGCTGAGCCATGGTAGGGAAGAAGGGGCTGAGAGCAGTATTGCTTGTTTGAAATTGGGTAGTGGACCAACAGGTAGATGAGTTTATGTAAGCATTCCACGCTTAAGGCCATAAGGCAACACTAGGGAATAAGGCAACAGGGCAGCTGTCTCTGGCTCTGGCTCTCCTCCCAGCTTCCGGATAGGGTTGACAACTCCAGCTTGGGAAAGTCCTGGAGATGTGGGTGTGGATCTTGTGGGGGGCAGAATTTGGGGCAGGGAGGAAGCTCAGCAGGGATGTGATGCCACAGATTCCACCCCCAAAGGTTCCATTTTCTCCAGGGGAACTGTTGTAGTGCCAGGAGTAGTGGTTTCGTGCAGTGCTTAAGTGCACGGACTCTAATCTGGGAGAACCGGGCTTGATTCCCCACTTCTCCACTTGCAGCTGCTGGATGACCTTGGGCAAGCCATAGTTCCGTCAGAGCTGTTTTCTCGAGGACAGTTCTAGAAAGAGCTCTCTCAGCCCCAGCTACCCTACTTCACAGGGTGTCTGTGGTGGGGAGGGGAAGGGAAAGGAGATTGTAAGCCACTCTTGAGACTCCGAGTGAAGGGCGGGGTATAAATCCAATCTCCTCCTCCTCCTCCTTACTTCAGGAAAAGGAGTGGCAGGTTGTGTCTGGGCCATGTCCTTTGGGTAGAAGTGGATGGTTTCTTTGTTGATGGGGATGGGAGGGAGGGACAAGACCTTCCTTTCCCCCTTCACTTATATAATTGGAGCAGGTGGAGGATGATCGGCCTAGTCACTGGCAGTCTCGGGGAATGGTAGGATTGCTGCCTCCCTCACCCAGAGAGCAAGTGAAGCCTTTTTTCTTCTCTTACCCCCCACCTGTCCCTTTCTACCTGGAATACCAAACAAGCACTCAGCCAGCTGAATTTTTTAAAAGAGTGAACAGTTTGTGATGGCTTGCATATTTTCCATCAGCGAAGGCCTCCTATGACTCTGAACTGACCTCTCTGTATAATCTTTTCAGCCAACAGTCTCATTATGACAATCTAGATCAGGATATCGTGCAAGGAGAGGAGCAAGGAACTCAGGAAGAAGACGAAAGTGAGTGATCTCCCCCACTCCCCCAGCTTTGTATATTTATAGACTACCTTTCTCTCATTCAAGACGCTGAATGATCTTTAAATAGCACTAATGTAGGCAGGGCTATTTTGGGGCAGGAACGCACAGGAACGGCGTTCTGGCTGGCTTCAGAGTTGGCCACGCCCACTACAGCCAAAACCCCTGCGTGCGTGGCTACAGAGGGAAGGCCTGGAGAGCGACCCCCTCCCTGGTGACTCTGAGGCAGGCGGGCTGGGGGGGGGGCCTGGAAGGATCACGGAGGCATTTAAATGCCTCCCCATGCCTTCCCCGGCCTATCCGAGGACCAGCTTGCCCAGGCTCCTCGCAGCCGCAGGGCACCTGGGCAAGCCAAGGGAAGGCAGTTTAAACTGTCTTCTCTCCCCTCCAAGGGCCGGCTTGCCCAGGCTCCCAACAGCCACGGGGCACCCAGGCAAGCCAAGGGAAGGCAGTTTAAACTGCCTTCTCTTCCCTTCAAGTGTGGGCTTGCCCGGGCAAGCCAAGGGAAGTCATGGGGTGTGACCTAATATGCTAATGAGCTGTGCTGTCAGGGTGTGGCCTAATATGCTAATGAGTTTCTGCTGGGCTTTTTCTACAAAAAAAGCCCTGAACGTATGACAGAATATTAATTGAAAAAAACTATTATATAAGTACATGGAAGGTTCTAGTATTATCATTATGATCCACATTCCAATTATCTGTAACCAATGTCCCTTTTTGACAAATAAAAGATATATTCTGTTACTTGCCTCCTCTATCCTGCTGCAGATGAAAATCCCCCCCCTTTCAGGAGCAGCATTTGGGGGGGGGTGTTGGACTCCAGTGGGAGGGGAGAGGTGAGAACATTGTGTTCTGCAGGTGGAAATGTTTCTGTCCATGGAAATGCTCCATTGGATCCAAGCTGTAGAGTGCTTTGCCTTTTTTTGGTGGCTTACAGATCTGGTGCTCCGTTTGATGATGGTCTTTTTAACTGTAGGAGACAATGAATGAATGAGTGAATGAATGAATGAATGAATGAATGATTTGGGTTCTTTTTGATCAGACTATGTGCGGCACAACCAGCATCCCCAAGAAGCAGAGGAAGAAGATCAAAACAACGCGAATGAGCAGCGGGATCAAGACCGGGGCCACCAAGCAGAAAGTGAGCCGAACAAAGACGCTGTGAGTTTTGTTTTTGGCTTTTTTGGTGGTGGATGGGGAGGGACTTTACTATTTAGCAAATGCACATCTTGGTATCTTTGTAACTGTGTTGCCTAGAACTGACAACTGGATCAATTCTTTGTAATGGCCGCCATATTCAAAGTGATTTACATTCTGGCAGAAACAAAAAGAAAGGACGGGCATTGCTACAGAGAGAAAAGAAAGGAGACACAAAGTCCCCAACTGGTAGTTACAAATAAAGATGTATTGACACATGTGAATTGCTGTAATCATTTCAGTAAAAAAAAATGGGGGGGGGGTTGTTTTATGTTTCCTGAACTAGTAAAGGAACTAGGTCACAACTATTTCTTCCGGGAAGGAGGCCCGTCAGCAAGCATCAGTAATAACATTTAGCACTTCTAAGTGTTCAAAGCCCTTAACTTTTATTATCTTATTAAGCAGGGCAGTATTGTTATGGTATGGGCAGGTGGCTTGCCCAAGGCCACCTAATGAACTTGTAACTGATTTGATCCTTTCCTTTTATACCTTTAGAAGCTCATTGATTCTCAGATCTTGAGCAGCAGAATATACTTGCTTCTTTTTATATATATACAAGGGCTAAAAACAGATTTTGCAGTTGCTAGAGTAAACTTAGGATCTTTATCGCTGAGCAAAAGAGCCAGGGTTTCCAGAGTGTAGGGGGATGGTTGGATGGTTAAAGGTTTAATATAGTAATCCCTTATCTTGTCAGAGAACCTGCATTCAAGCAGGGCATGGAAGGATGTATCTATCCTATTAAGGCCACAAGGGCAGATCCTGTCAGAATAGGGCCAATTCAAAAATCTCCCATGTAAAACCATTGTAGGAATAATAACTCAATCTTGCAAACAAAAAAGCTCTACAGTAACGTGGGATGGTAAAATAGCATATATAGGGTGGTAAAGAACTTGGGAAAGAAAGACCAAAAGATAGGGGAGAGCAAACTCTGTGGGCTCTCAGGATCAGACTGCTATAATCAATTTCTAGGACACACTTTCTGATCAGAGAAAATGCCTTGGATTTGCCCGTCTCAAAAATATCATAAATGGACATTCCAGCTATCATCACTTTCTCAACCGGGTGTTTCATCCCAGTCGATTTGTGGATATCTTGATTTAGAGCTGCTAACAAGCCATCTTCAGCACACAGCTGTTTTATTCTCAGTTTAAAGGCATAAAGCCATGCTCTGGCTTCCAAGGATATCTGTTCAAATTCGTCCTGCAATACAGCATTTGATACACAGTTTTGCAGGAATATTCAGTATTTTCCTTTTAAAATTGGGCTAAGGGTTTATCAATGTTATCGGAGATACCTTTAATCCAAATAGCTGAGCCATGAAGGATATGGGGAACTTTCAAATTAAAAGCTTGCACCGCTCCAGGTATATATATCCCCCCCCATCTATTATGGTAGAACCTATTTATGGCACTTGCATATGGTTTAGCTTTATTAAGCGCTGTTCTGAGTTGGGGGGTCCAAGACAGATCTGCTGAAAACAAAATACCCAAACAGGAGAAAGTCTTGACTTGCTCAGTATTAGATTCGTTGATAGACCATTGAGATGAGTTCCATTTTCCGGTCTTGGTGAAAACTAGGATCTTAGATTTCAAATAGTTAATCACCAGGCTTTCTCGGGAGCAATAATTAGAAAAATATTGCAAGGCCCTTTGTAGCCCGACCCTAGTTCGGGACAAAATCATGGCATCATCTGCGTAAAGCAAAATAGGCACCCCAATCTCGGCTTATTTTGGTGGGTGACAGCAATCATTAAAGCTTGTTGCTACATCATTTAAATATAAATTAAACAAAAGAGGTGCCAACAAGCATCCCTGTCGTACTCCCTTCTAATTAAATGGATTTATTAAATTCTCGTCATACCCACATGGTACTTGGGCAGTCAAACTTGAATATAATTGTTGAGTGAGCCCTAGGAGTCTTTTGTCCATAGTAGTTTGATTAAGTTTGTTCCACCATCTGGAGTGAATTGAAGGTCAATAAAAGCCACATATTGATGCCCCCCCTTAAAAGATGAGTATTTCTCAGACAGGTGATAAAGAACTAAGCAATGGTGGTTATGTCGAAGAACCCTGCCTAAATCTAATGTGTTCATGTCCCAATAAGGTTTCTGATTCCATCCAATCCTGGAGCTTCTTTAGTAGATAAGCAGAGTATAGCTTTCCTAAAGGAGAAAGAAGGCTGATTGGTCAATAACAGGATAGATCACTTCTGGATCCCTTTTTAAACATTGCGACAATAATAGAATCGGGTGTTCGTCCACTGATGTTAATTTGAGTGAAAATTGGGGCCAGAACTGTGGCCCACCATTGTGGATCAGCCTGAAATAGCTCGTTAGGGATTAGATCAGAGCCTGGGGCTTTTCCTAGTTTTAATCCCTTCATAAGGGAAATGACCTCCTTAATTGATACTTCAGACCAAGATGCTGTTACATCAAGAGGAATAATAAAAGATGTACTAGGTGTACTGGCACTAGCATTGGAGAATAGCTTTTTGAAATAGTTTCCCCATGTCCGAGGGCAATACAGCATGGGATTTTAGAGGCTGGTTTTATAACAGTATTGACAATAGACCAGAAGGCCTTATTGTTGTTGTTATTAATAGTTGAAATGAGATGTCCCCATTCCTTATTGGGGGCTATCTGTCTCCTTGTTTTGATCAGTTCTGTTTATTTTCTTCAGTTCCATCAGTTCTTGAAGGGCTGATACCGTACAGTTACTTTTGAACTTGCGATTCTTCTGTTGAATCTGCCTTTTCATTCTATTACAGTCACTATTAAACCAACTATTCCTTTTAACGTCGAAGGGTGTCCTATCAAGGTTCGAACAGTTTTAATACCTCATCCAAATTAGGCAAACAGTTGAGCACTGAATCAGACTGCAAGACCCTGTTAACAAGAATATTACAAGGGATGGAACCCATTATGGCTCCGGCTTTGTCACTAGAGTTGGAGCTCCAGCGTAATCGACAAACTTTATCTTGATTTTGATTTGATCTAGGAACTTCACAGCTTAGTTTCTTAGGTCTGGATATACGTGCAGTGAACTGAGCTGGAAGAATGGACTCTACTGCTTCAGGCTGCGAGTTGAAGGCACCTTTTAAAAATTAATCACGTCCAAAAACTCCCTTCGAGTTAAAAAAAAAATATATCGCGCAGGAGACAGCAGGGGACGGGGAGAGAAGGAGGTTCTAGCTGTGCTGTATTAGTTTCCTGCTTTTGACAATGTTGGTTTTATTCTCTCCCTTGTCTTTTCCAGTGTATTTTTCCAATTACTCCTCTTCTTGATTGCACTTTAACTTTTTCTGAACGTGTGGTTGGCTCCATCTCCCACGGCAGCCGTTTTGTTGTTGTGCCCGCCACCTGTGTCAGAATTCCTAAGGTGCCCACTGGCTCAAAAAGTGTGGGGACTCCTGTTCTAAAGGGCTTTCAAGTTGAGCCAAAAAAGCAAGAACAGTAGGAAAGTTATAGTAAAGCACAGATTTTGGAAGATGGAGAAGGGAGAACCATGTGCACTGCTCTGACCTCCCTTGAGAAAGGGTGGGATAAAAATGCTCTGGATGGGCAGGAATTTGAAATTCTTTTTGACTTTTCCCCCCACAGAGGAAGGCAGCTGTGGATGATGTCAACCCAGCAGACGATCCGAACAATCAGGGAGAAGATGAGTTTGAGGAAGCAGAACAAGAGAGAGAGGAGACCTTGCCCGAGGAGGATAAGCCTCTGAAACCACATGACCAGAAACAAGAGAATCCTGAGGTGGAAGAACATTTAGTGGTGAGTGTGTGCAGAAGACAGAACTGTCTGAGGAGGCCCTGATAGCTAGTCCTGTTGGTTACTTTTTTACTCCAAAGTGAAGTGATAACTCTGGCAGAACTGTCACAATGAGAGGCTTCACAGCACTTCTCCCACATAGTAGTATTCAACAGCAGCCTTTCACTCTTCTGCAGCTACTCAAGGACTGCGAACCTCCTTTACAATTTCCTGAGGAGAATTTCGAAAACGAATTTGGAAACTGGTGCATGTGCAGTTTGCCTCAGCTTTTAAAGCCATTTGGTTCTGTCATGAAGGCTTGTTCTGCCAAAATTAATGATTTATCCTCACCCCGAGCCACCCATTTATAAAAGTCTGTCAGTGTAATAGTAGAGTTTCAAGTGTGGAATCCCATTTTCCCGTTTATCTTGTGTTGAGGTTAATTCTATTGTTTTGGTTCCCCCATATAAATGAATCCATCATTCTTTGCCATTCCTTCAGCTTCTTACCTGCTGTAGAAACTCATGGCAGTAGCAAAGTTGGTGGAATCCAACCCACTATTACTCACTTGGTTAAATCTTACCAGGCTTTCCTCTTTTTATTTAGCTTTGAACCTTAGTCTCTGTTTCTGTTTGCAAGGGCAGCTCAGTCAGCTTTAGCCACAGTTGATATGGGTGAAGACATAATATTTGGTATTGGTATGGGACAGAACGAAGAACATGAAGAGCCTACACCACTGGGAAGGGGTTGAGAGGGAGGGCACCATCTTTCAGCCTGTTCTCCATCTTTCGGCAACTCGTTAACTTTGAACAACCCACTCAGTCAGCGGCTTCATCTTCCAGGCCCTTGCTGTCTCATATCTTGCCTACAGTTCTGCTTATTTGCAGTACCCTGGAATGCAAACTGACAAATTAGTAGACAGTGTCTCGGTAAATGCCACACCAGCAGAAATGCTTGCTGCCAAACAGAAGCAGCAGCTACAGACTTCACAGGATGACACCCCAAATCAATTCTGTTCTTTCAATTATTTGCAGATGGTGGGTAACCCTGATCAACAAGAAGACAATGTGGACGAGCAGTACCAGGAGGAGGGAGAAGAAGAGGTAATAAACCGTGGAACGTGGAGGCATGCTGGGGGCTGAGGATATTCCTGGATCTCGGAGTCTGCACATGGCATTAGCCTCTGGACATGATGCATAATCCACACATGTTCTCTCCTTCTGAGTGTCTTTGTCCTTGGAATAAAGGTTGACCCTGTGTATCTACCAGAAGCACTTGTGTCTGGGAATAATAGAAACCCATGCTGCACTGTGTATAAACAGAGGAGAAAATTACCATTCCTTTCCTTGGTTATCTTTAAACTACAAAAGGCTGGGATTCTCCTCCTGTGCCTTGGACTGGGGAGGCATCTCTCTAAAGAGGCAGGCAAGACACAGGTGTCTTCTAGTGGATTCTTGCTTTCTTCACAGCTGAGTGTGTGTATTCTTTACAGGCCCAGGGAGATCTGACTGAAGAGAAGAAGAGGGACCTGGAACGCAACGGCGAAGAGCCTTATGGTGAAAATGATGAAAACGTAGGTAGACAAACGGTTCAATAAATGTAGTGGAGAGCTGAGATTTGGCAGGGAGGAAGGGGTTACTGTTATTGGAGGTGGGCCTGGTCCAGAGGGTTTGCTGGTGTGGCATAATGATTAGAATGGTGGATTAGGACCTGGTGCAACAGAGTTAGAATCCCTACTCGCTGGGATGTTGTTCTGAGAAAAGAGTGGAGGAGAACAATGTTGTAAGCTGGTTTGGGTCCCCACTAGGGAGAAAAGCGCAGTAGTAGTAGTAGTAGTAGTAGTAGTAGTAGTAGTAGTAATTCAGTTGGCACTGTTTGAGTAGTCAGTTTGAGAGCCAGTTTGGTGTAATGGTTAAGAGCGGTGCTGTCTAATCTGGAGAACAGGGTTTGATTCCCCACTCCTCCACATGAAACCAGCTGGGTGACCTTGGGCCAGTCACAGTTCTCTCAGTGCTCTTTCAGCCCCACCTACCTCACAGGGTGCCTGTTGTGGGGAAAGGAAGGGAAGGTGATGGTAAGCTGCATTGAGACTCCTTCGGGTAGTGAAAAGCTTTTCTTCCTCTTCTAGTCAGCTGACCCAACATCTCAATCCATAGTTGGGGTAAAAGTTAGAAATCATAGCCCAAAGACATAAGGACTCACCTTTACTTCAAGGAGCTGAGCAATGCTTATACTGTTCTCACCTTCCCATTTTCTCCTCAAAACAACTCTGTCTGATAGGTTAGCTGAGAGAGTGTGACTGGCCCCAGGTCACCCAGAGAGCTTCTTAGCAGTGGAAGGATGTGAACCCAAGTGTTTCAGATCCTAGTCAGACACTGCACTGGTTGCTTGGCACATTTCACGTTGCCACTAGAGTTTTATCACCACCCTAGGTTTGTAACTCCGTAGCAAATATACCCCTGTAGAATAGAACTAGGTTGAGGCTCTGAAGTTCAAGACTTCCTGACTCAAAGCATTTGAGCACCTGCATTCATGCAATGATGCTGATTGGTTCTCTGCTGCAGCCTCTGGCTCCCTGATATGTATTGTACGTTGTGCTGTAGATGATGCAGTAGCACCAGAGGCATATTTTTTTGCTCTGTTTTCAAAATGCTGGATGATTTGTTGGCACTGTACTAAAATTCTCCCACCCTGTCCACTCAGGCTGAAGAGAAAATGAGCGAAGGTGCAGATCAAGAACAAGAAATTCAAGAAGAAACCAACCCCAAAGAAGGCCGCGATGAAAACTACGAGGAGGAAGAAGAGGAGGAGGAGGAGGGTGGCGCCGTGGAAGCCAAAGCCCACAGAAGAGGAGAGATGTGAAGCTTGGTTAAACCACACAAAGAGTCACTCAACAAACTGGTATCAGCTTGGGAGAAAAAAAAATGTAGAGGCTGGAGGATAGGACTTACCTTCTTATATATCTGTTTTCAGGGTTTTTTTTTTTATTTGATGCTCTCAAGCCGTTTATATAAACGCAGTATTTTGTTAGATTAGCATTTCTTTTGTATCAATTTGTATATGACAAGAAACAGAACACAATTTTATAGTGTTTTTAAAATTTGGGTATGTCTTTACCTGAAAATCTATCGGCATTGTCCGAATAGCATCTGACGTTTAGTTTCTGATGGGGGGCAAAACCCTAGTGCCTACACTTGGTATATGTTCAAAGGCTGGGGGGGGGGGGGGGGGGGGTTGCCATAACTGAAAATATACAACTTAATATTCATAACTGGCATGTTGATTAGTTAATCCACAAAACTGCTGCAGCTCAAACACTGACTCTTTTGAGTCGTTTACTGGGCACACGCAAGGTCTCATAATAAGTAATAAATATACACAGGAGCACCTTGCGTGATTGTTTTAGTGCACTTGAATAAACATATGCATGGTTTGGAATGCTGCCAACCATTCACCTCTATCATTTCCCTTTCATAAAACATCTCCAAGAAGCCCTTTACACACATCCAAATCTTTGCCTGCCATTTCCTTCACATTTTGGTTATCCCAGCTTCCCGCCTAACCCCCTCCAGTACACCTTATCTAAAATATTTCATTTTCTTTTTTTTAAAAGCCACATTTGATTTCACAGTCCAGCCACATTTGGTTCTAAAATCCCTGAGCTAAAGGGACATGGGTTGTGATTATAGGGATAAAAACTTGCCTACCTTGCTCTCTTTCCACAGATTTCCAATTTCAGTTGCACTTCTTGAACAAGCTGAGAAAGAACCATTAGTTCAGTGGTAGAGCACCTGCTTTTACATGCAAAGATCCCAGGTTCAATCTCTGGCATCTCTTGGGTTCTTCCCAGCTCTCAGTCAGAGCCTTCATACATACCCAGCAGGCTGGGCCTGGCCAGCCTAGTGCCTTAACGGACAGTAACCTTCAGTTAATAGGTATTGGACCTGAATCTCACCTGCAGTGACTATATAAAGGATACCTGGCATTTGGTGTAGCCCCTGAGGTAGCATGCTAGAAGTGACAGTGTTTCAAATCACCACCCCCCTTTGCACATACACACACACAGTGCTACCTGGGAACTGCTTCCCGATGGTGAGATCCAACATGGCGGCAGTATATGTACACACATTGCAGTGCTGTGAATGGGACTAATCGTGTGGGTCTTTTCCCTTTCTTCTGATGGGGAAGGGGTTGAATGGGAAGATCTGAGCAGTGAGTCATGTGGTTGCCCCCTACACACATATCACAAAGGGGGTGTGGCTCAGTGCAGGGTCCTGGGTTCAGACTCTGACATTTCCAGTTAAGGGATCATAAATTGCAGGTGTTGGGGAAGACCTTTCTCTGCCTGAAACACTAAAGAGCTGCTGCCAGTTAGAGTAGACAGTACTGAGCTACACTGGCCAATGGTTTGACTCACTATAAGGCGGCTTCGTATGTTCATATTTAGTGCTCGTGCTGCCCGGCGTGCCAAAGAGTGTGCCAAGCTCTGACCTTACTCAGAGGTGTTTTAATTTTTAATATCAGGACACAATCCACAAGGTTTTAAAAAGGGCACAGGCTGGCAGATTTATAGATGTTACACTTTAATGGTTTGCTTATAGAGACCTATCATTTGACACTGAAAATCAGTTTAACATCAGGGAAATGGTTCATGGGGAAAGTCCCTCTGCCCACATGCCATCGCCCATGATGGTCAGTGGTGGAACATTGCCTTGGCTTGCAGAAGACCCCAGGTTCAGTCCCCGGCATCTTCAGTTCAAAGGGTCAGGGAGTGGATGAGGTGGACGACTCTGCTTGAGACCTTGGAGAACGGCTGCCAGTCAGATGGACTCATGGTCAGATCAAGGTTTAAGGCCGCTTCATGAGTTCACCCTGTTCCAAATCAGCCCTCCCTTCTTTCCCAGCCAGTTTATAAGCCTTAAAAACCTGCAGATCGGTTCACAAATATCTCACCACTATATCTGCTTTGAGGAGCTGCGGTGGCTCAAGTGGTTAAGATGCTGAACTGGAGGCTGTGGAAGGTCAGTAGTTCAGCAGTTTGAGACCCGGGTGCCCCAAGACGGAGTGAGCTCCCGTCTCCAGTTCCAGCTCCTGCCAACCTAGCAGTTCGAAAGCAAGAAATTGCAAGTAGATAAATAGGTACCACTTCGGTGAGAAGGTAACAGCGTTCAGTGCACCTTGGTGTTTAGTCATGCCGGCCACATGACCACGGAAACGTCTTCGGACAGCGCTGGCTCTTCGGCTTTGAAACGGAGATGAGCACCACAACCCTAGAGTCGGATGTAGTGGTTAAGTGTGCGGACTCTAATCTGGGAGAACCGGGTTTGATTCCCCACTCCTCCACTTGCACCTGGCTGGATGACCTTGGGCAAGCCATAGCTCTGATAAGAGCTGTTCTTGAAAAAGAGCAGTTTCTGTCAAGAGTTCTCTCAGCCCCACCTACCTCACAGGGTGTCTGTTGTGGGGAGGGGAAGGGAAAGGAGTTTGTAAGCCGCTCTGAGACACCTTTGGGTAGTGAAGGGCGGGGTATAAATCCAAACTCTTCTTCTTCTACCTTTTTATATCTGCTTTGGCCCCCGGTTTGATTTCCCTGACGTTCTGGATCTTAGTTGACTGATCTGTCATGGAGGTGGAACGAACGGTGTCCGGGCTATACTGCATCGTAGTGTGGTCCGAAGCTCACATGACTTAAGGCTTCTCCACATGAAAACATTCCCTGTGTATAGAAAATGAGCATATGAGGGACAAGGGCTGTACTTTGTCTTGCCCTTGACACCCTAGCTTTTTATGGAGGAGTGACCATCACGTGAGCCCTCAGCCACGTGCACAAATGTGAAGAGTTCTTCTGACAACTGCGAATGGACGTCAATGACGAGAGATTGCCTGAAACCCACTTTGGTATTACATTTAGCGACAGAAGTAAGATGCAGACAGCAACCTGTCAGCTGCACATATTTGTCCAGGGCAGTGTGTTTAATATACACCAGAGATCCCTTTGTGTGTGAAATGTGGCAGGCCACATAGGTCCAGTACAGACATCCCAATCACCCTCCCCACAGGGTACTATTTTTGTTGGGCTTCGTTCTTCCTGACAAGGGTAAAAGCTGTCGTCACTTAGGGAATGGTCACAGATGATACGTTTCTCCCCCCCCCTCGTTTTGTTTTTGCTGTCAGGTTGCAGCTGACTAATGCAACCTCCTAGGGTTTTCAAGACAAGACATCCAGTGGTGGTTTGCTATTATCAGGTTCTGCATAGTCAAGATCAATGTTCCCTCTAAGCTATGGAGTCCTGTGAGCAAAAATTCTACTTTGTGACCTACTGACATTAAAGTTGTGAGCAGGTAGTTTGGCTACTGCATAAATTAGTTTGCTCTGGAGCCCTCCTTCCTGAGCTAAGACAAAAATGTGTGAGCCGGAGGCTAAAAAACTGTGAGCTAGCTCACATTAACTCAGCTTAGAGGGAACACTGGTCAAGATATCTAGCAGTGGTTTGCATAGTAACCCAGGACTTCCTTGGTGGTCTCCCATCCAAATGTTAACATGGGCTAACCCTGTTTAGCTTCTGAGATCTGATGAGGCTGGGCTCACGTGGCCTATCCTAGCGATGGAGAGTATTTTTAGCTGCATTCTACAAGGTTCCTTTGGCGGCTGCAGACTGTGGGGACCGATGAACCAAGTGCTCCCCCTGTGTTGTACCCACCACAGAGGTATGTTCTTTCTGTCCCTAGTTTAATGCCCCGACAGCCTAATTCTACTTCACAAAGGGGTGCAGCCTGAAGTTAATCAGAGTTGTGTAAATCCCCTGCAGTTGGGAATTGCCGCTTGTGATTTTTCAGGCGCTCACCCTCTCCTGCCCCCCATGGAAAGGACTGGAAAGGACTAGAGCTCAAGAATTCCACCTTCTTTGCTCTCACTGCCGTGATCGTTTCTCCCAACAGTATCATTGGGACCAGAAGGGCATTGGCTGATATGTTTCCCCAGGATACCTGCCATGTTTGCACATATGTAGTGTGGTAGGGGAAGTCAGGGGGCACCGCCAGTAGCATCAGGTGCAGGATGGCTCTTCTAGAAGAGCAGTGGACGTTGCCTGGCAATTATGGCCTCCGTGATCCTGGTTTAATTCATTCAGGCCCTTTCCCATTCTGTTCTGTCGTGGAATCCCAAATGTGTCCGGTGGCCTGCTAGCCGTTGTCCTCAGCTGTGCCTCGTGCTTGTGGCGGTGGGGATGCTGTAATGTGTGTCTTGGCATGCCCTCAGATAGCACAGCGCCATCCTGGCTGTGATTTTTGTGTGTTTTCCTGGGTTACTCTTCCAGGGTCTGCACTTGGCAAGATCTGCAGCTGGAATGCTGAGGTCCTATCTGCAGACAAGCTGTGTTGCCTGTTGACATCTTTCACGCTATCCTGTCCCTAGAAATGGTAGAGATACGTCGTACAGAAGTGATTTTGATCCGGAAAACAGGGCTGGATAGCTGCTAAGTGCAAAAGGCTTTGCCGTATACAGTATGAAAGCATCTCAGAACTGTTTTCGGCAAGGGTTGGATTTCACAAGCCAAACATACAAGGCTTTTGAGGCAGACAGATCAGTGTGCGAAGGGGTTACCCAAAGCTAGGGAAGTCTGGATTTTCTGTGTATCTTGCACAGTCTCACTTCGGGAACTGTGCACGTGACAAGCCAGTCATGGTACCCCCCCCCATCCTTCAGGAGCACGGAATTCTCCTCCCTCAGGTAGAAAATTCTACTTCATTCCAACTGTGGAGACTATTTAGCCACAGAGGCTGGCTGACTGATGGACAGCATCTCCCTGTCTCCTTTAAGAAACCGCATAGGATTCATAACTGAAGGTTTCTGTTACTTCAGTCTTCTTTTTATATATATGTGATTGTAGTATAATTGATTTCATAATAGCCTGGTGAGAACTTGTTTTTGTAGATGTTCGGAAATGATTTCTTATATAGTTTTGAAAGTAAAAGCTGTCCTTAACATTTCACAGGACTAGATTCAGGTGGGTAGCCATGTTGGTCCGAAGCAACAGAACAAAGTTTGAGTCCAGTGGCACCTTTAAGACCAACAATATTTAATTCTGGGTAGAAGCATGCGGACGAAAGGTTATACCCAGGATTAAACGTTGTTGGTCTTAAAGGGACCACTGGACTCAGACTTTGTTCTGTTTCATAGGACTGTCTGTATCAGTGTTTATTTTTGGGTCTTCTAACTTCCATAATTAGGATTTATCTTGTGTGTGTATTGGGGGTGGGGGGGAGAAAAGATGTCCCTGTTTACACATACAAATGTAAAGTGTAAAATATGTACATAATCTTTGGAAATACAAATATTTTGATAAAATTGTATGTATTTTTAATGCGTGTGGGGCTGTATTTAATTATCTGAGGCATATTTGTGTGCCATCAATAAAAAGTAGACTCTGAGGTACTGGTTCTCCCCCCCCCCCCCCCCCCCCTTCCTCTGTTTCCTGGTGGCTTTCCACAGCTTCGTTTTATGTTCTTCCTTCCCTAGTCTGAAATGCACCTTGCCTACGTCATATCAATCCAGTCTGTTACTACAGGGAATTTTATTTTGATTATTAGTAGAATAATCATTCTGTTGATTTCACTTATTAAACCAACTGCATGTGGAGGTGTGGGGAATCAAACCCAGTTCTCCCAGAGTAGAGTCCACACTCCTACCCACTAGAATTTGGGGCGCTGTGAAAGCAGTTGATGGGAGGATGAACTGATGGTGTCAATGGATGGAGGGAAGATTAGGAGGAGTGTCATTGCTGCCGGCTGTAAGAACTGGGTTGAGCTTTTGACCCTTGGCTTACTCGCTTGATCTTGTGTGAGCTGGCCGACTGCATCCAAGACCAGTTGAAGGTAAAGTCTTGTGTTTGTTTTTTTTGCAATTTATTTCTGCCATTGTTAAGCTGCTTTGAGGCCCTTTGGGCAGAAAGGCAGGGAATAAATATTTAACTAAGTAAATTGGCAGTTGCCATTTGGAGGGAACCATTGTTTTATCTTTTCGGCTGTTTCGTTCTTGGGTGGTTTTTGTTATTTTGGGGGTTTTATCCTGTGTTGCTTCTCCAGTGATGCTGGGAAAGATTGAAGGTCAAAGATGACGGGGACGGCAAAGGATGAGATGGTTGGACAGTGTCATCGACGCAACGAACATGAAATTGAGCCAACTTCAGAGGACAGCAGAAGACAGGAGGGCCTGGCGGGAGCTGGTCCATGGGGTCGCGAAGAGTTGGACTCGACTGTGCGACTGAACAACAACATCCTGTGTTGCTACCTGACTCGGGTCCCCAAAGCAGGGAGAAAGGCAGGTTTTAAAATCTTTTAAATAAATCAAATCCACTGTAGAAAGGTAGCTAGGTCTCCAAATTGAATGGCAAATGTCATAGATCTGGAAACAAGGGTTTTTTTTTGGGGGGGGGACAACAATCTGTTCCTTCCAATCTATTCCTCTTCCCTCCACTGTATGATCACATCCACTTATGGGCACCCTTATACACACATGCCCCAGTTAAGCAAAACAGATCAATATGCAGAAGTGAGATTAAGCTTTTACAGCTTGTGTTGATGCAAATGCACATCTGGCTGCATATCCCCAGCTACGCCGTGGGGTTCCCCTGGGCCCCATTGAGCTTGTTGTTGTTGTTGTTCAGTCGCACAGTCGAGTCCGACTCTTCGCGACCCCATGGATCATCTCCCGCCAGGCCCTCCTGTCTTCCGCCGTCCTCTGAAGCTGGCTCAATTTCATGTTCGTTGCATCGATGACACTGTCTAACCATCTCATCCTTTGCCGTCCCCGTCTTCTTTGACCTTCAATCTTTCCCAGCATCAGGGTCTTCTCCAGGGAGTGCTCCCTTCTCATTTGGTGGCCAAAGTATTTGAGCTTCAGTTTCATTATCTGGCCTTCCAGGGAACAGTCAGGGTTGATTTCTTTTAGGATTGACTGATTTGATCTTTTTGCAGTCCAAGGGACTCTCAAGAGTCTTCTCCAGCACCATAGTTCAAAAGAATCTATTCTTCGGCGCTCGGCCTTCCTTATAGTCCAACTCTCGCAGCCATACATGACTACTGGGAATACCATTGCTTTGACCATGCGGACTTTTGTTGGCAGGGTGATGTCTCTACTTTTTATCATGCTGTTTAGGTTCGCCATCGCTTTCCTCCCAAGGAGCAGGCGTCTTTTAATTTCATGGCTGCAGTCACAGTCTGTGGTGATCTGGGATCCCAGGAACGTGAAGTCTGTCACTACTTCCACGACTTCCCCTTCTATTTGCCAAGGAGTGATGGGGCCGGATGCCATGATCTTAGTTTTTTTGATGTTGAGCTTCAAGCCCACTTTTGCGCTCTCCTCTTTTACTCTGAGCAAGAGACTCTTTAGGTCCTCTTCACTTTCTGCCATTAGAGTGGTATCATCTGCATATCTGAGGTTGTTGATCTTTTCCCCAGCAATCTTAATTCCCGCTTGTGATTCATCCAGGCCAGCATTTCGCATGATGTACTCTGCATATATATTAAATAAGCAAGGTGACAATATACATCCTTGTCGTACTCCTTTTCCTATGCTGAACCAATCAGTTGTTCCATATCCGGTTCTAACTGTCGCTTCTTGGCCCTTATACAGGTTTCTCAAGAGACATGTGAGGTGGTCTGGTACTCCCATCTCTTTAAGGACCTGCCATAGTTTGTTGTGATCCACACAGCCATTGAGCTACCTGACTGGAAATTGCTTCCCATGTGACTTGGGATGGATACCCCCTTCTGGAGCCATTTGTCGTCATGCCCTGCATAACTGGAGGAGGCAGGTGGGGTCCAGGGCCCATTACTCAATCTTCCTGCCTTTGGGATTGAATCGGTTTATCCAAGCAGATGCTTGTCTGACCTGTTCTTGAAGATCTCCTGCAAGGGAGGTTCTGCCATTTCCAAGGCAAAGCTATTATTCAAAATGTTCTGCCTACTGTTCAGCCTGTATCTTTTTTTGATCCATGTTATGAGCATTTCCCTGTTTTGTCTTCATGATGGATGCTGTTCCTCGTTGCTAGCGAGGCAGCCCTCCCCACGGGGACCTCAGTACTTATGTAATGCAATGCAAAAGATCCTCTGGTTTCACTGCCAGAGGCCAAGATAAAAGTTATCCAGTTCAGCACCAAAGACGAGGTCCCGGAACCAGCAGAAGTTTCCTTGGGCACTCCCACACGAAGCAGCCCAAACGGCTAGAATGCTCCTAGGAGCATGCCTCTGGAGCTCCTGCACACCTCTGGCCAGGAATGATTGACTCCAGTTTTGCTGGAGACTGACCTGAGAGCGGAGGGCCTTGCTCACAAGGCAGCCTTACCCATTAACTCCATCACTGGCCCTGGGAATATCATCCCCAAGCCACTTATCAGTCTTTGTCAAACAGGCCTCAGCCAACCTGCCACTCTGGAAACTTCATTATCCTGCCCAGATCGCCCTGCTGTCTCCCTTTGCTTCAACTGGCATAACCCTATTGGGACCAATCTTCTCTCTAAGCTGTGGAGTCTTGTGAGCAAAAATTCTACTTTGTGATCTACTGGCATTCAGGCTGTGAGCAAGCGATTTGGCTACTGCTTGAACTAGTTTGCTCCGGAGCCGTCCTTCCTGAGCTGGGACAAAAATGTGTGAGCCGGAGGCTAAAAAACTGTGAGCTAGCTCACACTAACTCAGCTTAGAGGGAACACTGATTGGGACCTCCACAGACCACCGTCATTTCAGAGCTTGCACATCCCCCTTCTCAATTCAGCATCCAAAATTCACACACACCAATGGGAAATCAGACACGGCACCCTTGATCCACTCCTGCTGTGGGTCCTAAACTGCACAGAACTGAGCCTATAACAGAATTCCTTATTGAAGTCTGGCTACTTTAAATCCCATAAAAAGGGTACGTCAAGCCCCTCCAGCATGGTGGTTGAGTTTACACCAGAGCCTTCTTCCCCAGCTTTGCAGTTGGTTTCCCCTTTATGCTGAATTGCTGACCTCACCTGCTTTGGCTCCTGGACCTTGATTCCTCGCTTGGATTCCCAACTCTGTAGCTGGTTTTGTACCTGAGCCAGCTTCTGCAACTTTGTGGTTGGTTGGCTTCCCAGACCTTTGCCCTTTTGGATCCCCAACTTTACTGATGGTTGAGGTTCAGATTTTTGTTTTGTCCCAGACCAGCTTTCCTTATCCTCTGTCCCTGATCACAGCCCCACGAACTCTGCAGGACAAAGGCAACATATTTTTTCCCCACCCGTTATACCCTCTTAGAGTCTCATCCACCCCAATCGAGCAATAACCAAGTGTACCATTGCTTTACATGTGTTCTTGCATTACATGGTTGTTTCATGTTTTGCTTTCCCTTGCATTTTATCTTCCTAGTCTTGTATCTTGTTAGGGAAATAAATATGATCTCTTTTTGACTCTCTCTCTCTCTCTCTCTCTCTCTCTCTCTCTCTCTCTCACACACACACACACACACACACACACACACACACACACACACACACATCTCCTCCTAACTCGAAGTGCTGTGCTAAACTGGGACCCAGATATATGCCAGACTGTTTGACTCTCAAATAGTTGTCCTGGTGATGCAGTCTAACCCGATATGTGAAAAGGATGTTTCACACATTACAGGCTGGACATGTAGACCTGTTTGACTAATATCTTTGTTCTCTAAGTAGGGATGTTCCTAAATTTGTCTTCTACCAATTTCTCCTTGGATTTTGGAGTTACAGTTTATCTAGTTTTTGGAAAGAAACACCAGTGCATTGGGAGATCTCCATTGACTCAAGTTGTTTAAAATTCAGACCTTCAGTTTATTTCTATCTTAAATTCCTCAACCTTACGGATGTACATGTGTGCATTTATAAAACTCCATCCCCCAAAATATCTCATGATGTAGTCTTATGTATAATTGCATTCAGATTCTGCTTGCACACAGATCAGTAAACACTGCACAAAAGGATCTTGCTGCAATCCATCATTTGCAATCATACCATGATAGGGTTTTGCAGCATTTTATCAATGCGTGTAGGCACACTGGTAATGTGGAAGGAGACAAGATGTAAATGAAAGGAGAGCTTAGCAAACCGCAAGACCTGGAATTAATTTTAGAACCTATGCCCAGTAAAACAGGAATTCAAGAGGAATAAGAGAGAGAACTTCCTGGATGTTTCAGCTTTGGAGGGGGGGATCCATGCAGTGTGTAACATGTGGCCCACCCTGTATCTGGTACCCCCTCCCCCACTTCAACTCCCTGGTGCACCTTTTCTTAGTGGACCTGATGAACACCTTTAATTGCCTCCCAGATCTATCCCAGCCAGCTTCCCTAGCCTTGGAAGCTTTATGGCCACCTTTCTCAGTGAGATAAAATGTAGGAAGGGAATGGAGGAGGGTCTCTTCCTGTGGACATTTTCTGGAACTGTAATAGGCTGGTTAGGTGAAGAGTCCTTTGCGTGCCCTGCTATGGGAATTCATAGCTCCTGATTTAGGAGGATGAGGAGGAATTAAACTGGTCTTCCTTACTTTCAGTCAAGAAGCAGTCAGATATAGAACTATAATGACAAAAATATTCGTGTTTAATGTTGCCAGGTTCCCCAGCATCTCAAAGGTGGGACAGTCATGGGACGGGACCTGGTGGGTGTCATTTCCTCAGGGTTGCCACTTGGTTCCAGTCAAGATCCAGCTCCATCCATCTTTCCTCATAAAAAAACCCAACTTCGTTGTGCATCTTTTGATTCTTTTTGAAACATGTCAGCTGAGGTGATGTGTTTGAACACTGATGAACATCCTTGAGTGTTGAAGAGCAAGGTGATGCTCATGAAATACTTTGAACCCATGTAGCCACTGCCTAAGGCAGTGAACGGTCACTTCCTTTGGACAGGAGGGGACAAGAGGGAAAATCCATCTTAAGTCCTACACCCACACAATGGGCTGTATACTGAAGGGAGGCCAGACGTGAGAGTTTGTTAGCGGATAGGAAGCGTATGGGTTGGGGGTGCCAACCTCCAGATAGGGCCTGGAGGTCTCCCAATATTACAATTGAACTCCAGGCTAAAGAGATCAGTTCCCCTGAAGAGAATAACAGCTTTGTGGGATGGTGGTGGAAACTGTCATCAAGTCACAGCTGACTTATGGTGACCCCATAGGATTTTCAAGGCAAGAGATGTTCAGAGGTGGTTTGCCATTGCCTGCCTCTGCATAGGGACCCTGGACTTCCTTGGTGGTCTCCTATCCAAATACTAAGTAGGGCCGACCCCACTTTGCTTCTGCGATCTGACAAGATTGGGCTAGCCTGGTCAGGGCTTGGAGGATGGACTATATGGGATCACACCCCAGCAGGCTCTTGTCCCGCCCCTAAATCTCTCCAGACTCCACCTTCCTATCTCTAGGAGTTTTCCAACCCAGAGTCAGCAACCCTAGGGGTGTAGTCTTGGGTTACAGACACAGATTTGCATGCTAAACAGAAATGGGAGGGGTGGGAGCTTGGGAGCCTATTAAAAAGGCAAGAGGAAAAATGGGGGGGGGGACACCCAGATGCAAGTAACAGAAGGATTTTTTCTGGGAGCACCGAAAGGAATGAAAAAGAGGCAACGGAAGCTGATTTTTCTCATACTTAGAGCAGCCAGCCAAATGCTCACACAGGAGACAATTTCTTGAATCTAATCATTTTCTGTATCAGGTCACAGTCTAGTGGTTTCTTCAAAGACTTTCGGGAAGTTTTTCGATTCTGAATTATTATGTTTAAATAGCGACATTTATATTTTAGCAACTGAAAACGGTGGCGGAATGTCAGGCACCATGCACCCAAAGCGGCTGAAAAATAGCAAGATAAAACATTCCCCTTAATATGCGCAACGTATCATTTTGACTTTGTAGGAAGAAATTCAATATTTTATGCGGGCTCAGTTTTAGGGTTATGCATTATTTTCTCAGTCATCAGCCATTTTTAAAAAAAATGGGGAGGGAACAAAAATATGTGTTCCTGCCAAATCAACTCAGAATTCACTTTTACATTTTTATTGGAATTTAAATGCCATCATGAAGTCGTAGCTGAATCTTGGAATATAAAAAAGGTGCTAGCGTGCATCATATTAAATACACATTTTTCCCCAGCGGTCTGGAATAGAAAGATACTTATCATGTAGGCCAATCCTATGCATGCCTACTCAGAAGAAAGCCCCACTATGTTCACTAGGGCTTGCTGTAAGGTAAGTGTGCTTATGGTTGTAGACTTAGAGCCACTGTGGAAGATACAAACAGAAAGAATGCAAAATGTGTTTTTGTGAACACCGATGCTCTAAATGTTGCATCTCACCCCGTCAGCTGTGATCACTTTGGGTGGAGACAAATTTTAAAAGCATTGGAGCTGTAGGTGGTCTAACAGAACCACTGTTGCCTCTGGCATAAATACTCATTTCTTCAACTCAGACCTCTGGTAAAACAGGTTTTTGAAGTTTTTGAAGTGCTTGCTATGAAACCTGTATGGCCAGAAACTCTGGGATCCGTATTCCAGTGAGCCTTCCTCCAGCCTAAGAACCCTTCCTCCAACTTAAATGTCTGCTCCTTTGGAAGAGCCACTTAAAGTTGGGAAAGAAGAAGAAGAAGAACACCAACAACAAGAAGAGTTGGGTTTATACTCCGCCCTTCACTCAGAGTCTCAGAGTGGCTTACGACCACCTTCCCTTCCTCTCCCCACAACAGACACCTCATGAGGTAGGTGGAGCTGAGAGAGCTCTGAGAGAACTGTGACTGACCCAAGGTCACCCAGCTGGCTGCATGTGGAGGAGTGGGGAATCAAACCCGGTTCTCCAGATTAGAGTCCGCTGCTCTTAACCACTACACCTGCAGTGAAGGAAGGGCCACCTAAACTGGATGAAGTCTCCTTAGATTGGAAGAAAGCTTCAAACTTTGCTTAGTGGAGTTATAGAATAGGAGTAGTATCCACCCCTATAATGAGGTGGGGGAGGGCGTGTGTGCATACCATGGTAGCTACAGCACTCTTAGGCTGCTTTCATGGTTACCAATGCAGAGGCATTCACAGTAGCAACAGAAAATCCACACAGGGCTGGTTCTGGGTTTTAGGGGGCCCTGGGCAGACTGTGCCCAGGGGCCCCCACCTGCCCACCACCAGGGCCCCTCTCATGCCTCCCTTTCTACCTCCCCACCTGCTTGTGCAACCTACTCCCACTCCACTGCTTGTGCTCAGTGGCCTGCGCCTTCTGCACACCCTTCCCCTGACAGCAGTGGTCAGTGTATGCCTCTGGGGGTGCTGTGGCCATTGCTACACAGAGCCCCACCACACACATGCCGTTCCTCAACGACACTGGGCAGTGGGGAGTGTGAATACAGACAGGTGGCAGGAGAGGTGGGTGGGTGGGGGGCCAAAATGGGTATGGGAAGAATCACAGTAAAGCATGGAAGTAGAATGAAAAAGACAGTGCCATGTAGATGCTCCCCAAACAGTGCTGTGGTAAGGAAGAAGAAAACATCTCTGTGGAGGTAGCCATAATATGCGGCTTTCCACTAAGTCAAACAAGGCATGATATGGGTGATCTGTGAAAAGATCATCCACGATTTTCATTAAAAAAAACGAATTAGAATTATACATAATCATATGGTGCAGAGGTCCATCAGTGGCTATTAGCCACAAGGTATAGATGGAACAGTAGGCCTGGGGTAGTGATGCTCTGTTTTCCTGGTGCTGGGGGGGGGGGGCACAGTGGGAGGGCTTCTGGAGATCTTCTTCGTGGTCTCTGGGCATCACACCTTTGGGATATAGTGCGCCTGCAAAGATCCCAATTAGTAACGCAGAAGGGAACATGTATGACTGCCTGCCTGCTGGACAGTAGTCATGGGTGTACACTCAGTGCAAGGAGCGCCTGGTTCTCAGGGAATGAGTTCACAATCCTCGAAACCAAGATGGCTGACCTGGAGCCCCAGTCAGTTTGGCACATGCTGTCAGGAAGCATGAGGGTCAGGGGCATGCGCGCTCTCTCTCTCTCTCTCTCTCTCTCTCTCTCTCTCTCTCTCTCTCTTTCCTTCCCCAGCCTGCCCCCCCCCCCCGCGGGGGGGGGGCGGGGGAAGGAAAGGGCGGCGCCCCTTTTTTTTTTTCCCCCCCCCAGCAGTGGGGAGGCGGGGGAAGGAAAGGGCAGCTGCCCTGTTGCTTCTGGTCACTTTCGGGGTCAGTATTGTCCACTCAAACTGGTAGCAACTCTCCAAGGTCTCAAGTCTTTCACATCACTTGTTACTTGATTCTTTTAACTGGAGATGGCAGGGAGTGAACCTGGGACCTCACCTGCTGCATGCCAAGCGGGTTCACCATTACTGAGCTACAGCTCTTGAAGAAGTGTGCGTGCATATGAACGCTTATACCCAGAATAAAACTTTGTTGATCTTACAGGGGCCAGTGACCCAAACTTTGCCCCATAACAGTTATTTATAAATAATTGCCATTCTTTAGGGGATACTTCACACAGCCCCATGGAAGTTGTTGCCCCCCCCAGCATCATTTAATTACCTGACTCCACCATATACCCCATCGGAGAGGAATTGATTTCACCGACTGCACAAGTGCAAAGGTGGCTGCAATGCAGGTGAAAATGGATCTCCATAACCACACCCACTGTGATAGATCAAGATGGGTGGCCGTTTTAGTCTGTCTGTAGCAGCAGAAAAGAGCAAGTGTCCTGTAGCACCTTAAAGACTAACAAAATTTGTGGCAGGGTATGAGCTTTCGTTAGTCACTGCTCACATCCTGGGCTCACATTCTAGCTATATCTGAGGAAGTGAGCAGTGACTCACGAAAGCTGATACCCTGCCACAAATTTTGGCCCCAGTCACACAGGCCGGATATCGCGGGGGGGAGGCGTGGCTTTTTGCCCCGGAGCGAACTACCGCGTGGCAGCTGGATCAAATGTCCCGCCCGACATCCCGCCGACGTCCCGTGGTTGGGGGGAGGTGCCGATCATACCTCACTCCTGCGGCGTGGCGGGTTGTGTGTTTTTTTTTTTAACCCAAGTGTTCGCATGCGCTGTTGGGTGCTTGTGCGCACCCGTGGAGACTTGACCAAAAAAAACCCCTTTTCACGATGGGACATGGGCGGGTGCCGGATGCCATGATCTAACACCGGAAACGTGATCTGACGCCCGCCCTTGCCCCGCGGTTTCCGGAAACTAGTACCTCAGAGGTACTAGTTTTTTATAGCACATCTTCGGAGTGAAGCCTCGGGTGAGCCACGGGAGCTCTACACTTCCCAGATGTGGCGATGAGATCGCACCCGGAAAATCCGCCTATCTTCCGTCTCTCTAGCATGCCTAATGCTCCGTGTGACCGGGGTTTTTGTTAGTCTTTAAGGTGCTACTGGAGTCTTGCTCTTTCTTACACCCCCACTGTGCTGTTGCAAACTATTTGTCAACTGCCCCGGCTGGCTGGCAGCAAGATGAGGAGATATGAAGTGGCCACAGCTGTCAGAGCCAGGATGTTCACCTGCCAAATGTGCACCACGAAGTTGACAGAGCTTCTACTGTTAGCTGTGATGGACAAAACGAATGGGGGAGGCAAACAGCCATTGCAAACCATGTGCAACTGGATCCAGCCAGTAGTCAACACACATGTGCAAATATTCATGATCCTGACCGAAGCGAAACAGGCAATAGAGAAGCAAGCCAGGCAATTTGCCTCTCCCTTAGAAGAAGAATGGATGGGGAAAACCATGTAAGAACAAACATGTCTAGAACATTTTTTTAAATCTCATTTTGTACATTTGAAATAAATAAATACACGTTGTTGAAGATCAAGCATCCCTGGTAAAAAGTGTGGTTTTCCCTATTTTTTTTCAGCGTATGCTTATAAGTAAACAGAGTTTCTAATCTATGTTATTGGTCTTGAACACAACTAATTGCATGGAGGCTATTGTGCAGCAAAAGTATTGCCGCCTAGTTAAAAATTGTCAGAAGCAGGCCTAAGGTCAGTCTTGAAAGCTTAATTCCTTATTTGATTAGTGAGCTCAGGGGGGGGGGGGTCCTTTCTGTTCTCCTGCAGTTGTTTCATTGGAATGATTTGTTTCTGGATGGAAGCCAACTCTAATTTCCACAAGATTCTATCGAGCTCTCTGCACACATCTCTGTTTACTGATCTTTCAGCCACCAATTAGCATTCCATCTGCACAACCATTTAATACCGCTGCGTGTGGTTTGGACTGGCTTACCCAAACACCGCCCCCCCCCCAGACTTTAGCATTGGGATAGATTTATGTTTTAATAGTCAGATAATGTGAATATAGTCCTCTTTAATGGCCGGATAGCATCAAATGACTTCAATGCTGGGGGGAGTCTCAGGTGCCGGATTAGAGGAGGGGCCATGGCTTCGCATGGATTTGCATGAAGAAGGTTCCCAGGTTCAATCCCAGGCATTTTCAGTTGAAATCAGGCATGAAAGATCTCCACTGATGACCCTGGAGAGCAACTGCCGGTCCAAGTAGGCAACATTGACCGTGATAGACCAAGATTCTGACTCCGCCTAAAGCAGCTTTATGTGTACCTCCAACTCTATGGTTCACATCAGGCATAGTAACCAGTGGCTCACTAGCAGGGATGCTGGGGCTAAGGTCTTCCTTCATCAGCAAAGTGCAATTTCATATGTTGTGCTGGTGGGAGGACTCTATCAGGAAATGATCTGTCCATGACAAGGGAGTAAGCTTTAACTCCTTCATCTCCAGATCATCCTCCCCAGCAGTGTAATAGACAAATCCAGTGTGTGCTGTGCTAAATGTGTGGGGCCAGTATAAGAATTTCTGATGCTGCTTTGACTTGAAAATCCCTGGTTTGCTTTTGCTTCATGCTCTATAAATCAGATTCACAATTCCTTATTTCTGCATAAGGCCACGGTCAGACATGCCTTTAGAGCTGATTCAGCTGCAAATGCTTGACGGAGCTAAAGGGCATGATCAGACAGTTACATCTGGGAAAGGTCCCACAGCCGTCGGCACCCTGTGCTGCCCCGACATGGAGTTAAAACACACTGTGGAAAGTCCAGTCCTAATGCTTGCTGACGGGCTATGGACGGACTTTTCCCTGTCTGATCGTTCAAGCATGCACACAAGCCATTGGGATGGTCTGCTCATTCCATCCCAACTTCATGCCTTTTTTTCCTCGCTTAACAGTATGCTCATAACCAGTGTTCCCTCTAAGCTGAGTTAGTGTGACCTACCTCACAGTTCTTTAGCCTCCAGCTCACACATTTGTGTCTTCGCTCAGAAAGAATGGTTCCAGAGCAAACTGATTTATGCAGCAGCCAAATCGCTTGCTCACAACTTTAATGCCAGTAGCTCACAAAGTAGAATTTCTGCTCACAGGACTCCACAGCTTAGAGGGAACATTGCTCATAACTGCATACTCCATGGGAAACCTTCCATGCAGAGGTGCGATTCCTTGTTTATGTGCATGGGAAACAAAAGGCAAAAAAAAAAAAACCCCACTCACCAGTACATGATATCTGATCATGCAGTGACGAGCTGAGCCCACAGCGACAAAGGATGTGTGCTCGTGCAATGTTGTGGGGGGGAAATAGGCTTGTTTCCCCTCTGCACCAAATGGCACATATGATCGCAGCCTAAGATGGTGGGACAATGATACAACAGTTTACCTATTACCCTATTACCCCTCTGCATATCTCACCTAATTCAATCAGGCCTGCTATTGTTATTCACCTGCGATTGTCATTTGCCTGCTAAAGTCATTCAACATCTGAAATCACTCCACTTTCCCATATACAGGACAGATGGACTCCCATTCTAGCTGTATCCAAAGAAGTGAGCAATGACCCACGGAAGCTCATATCCTGCCACATATTTTGGTAGTCTTTAAGGTGCTACTGGACTCCTGCTCTTTTCTACTACAACAACATTTTGTTTTCCAAAGCTTTTAATGGTGTCACAAAGAGTCGGACTCAACTGTGTGCCTGAACAATAACAACAACAGCAACAACAAAGGTTGGCTCTGGCTAGTATTTGGATGAACAAATACCAAGTTAATGATGCAGAGGCAGGCAATGGCAAACCACCTCTGAATGTCTCTTGCCTTGAAACCCCCCCCCCCCAGGATTGCCATAAGTCAGCTGTGTCTTTATGGCAAAAAAACAACAACATTATCCTTGCTAGTTCTTCTATTGGTTTTCTAATTCATATCACTGCTGGTGGTCATAATAATGTCATTTTTAGCACTTATCCTGGCTTTACTTTTATGCTGCTGCTTTTATACTTTTAGAATATTTCGCATGCTGTTATGGATTGATTTGTGAACTGCCTTAAAAACCATCTGGATATAAGGAAAAATATTTAAAATAAAACAAAAACAACTGTATGATTATTGAAGTAGAGGTCATATATACCAAAATACTGGGGAAATATCTACACTGTAAGAATGGGAAAGCAAGAAATGTGGGAATCAGTTTTATTTACATTTTAGAACCTGTGTGGTGTGCTGATTAGAGTGGCATGCTAGCTCTGGAGAGACCTGGGTTCAAACTTTGCTACCCAAACTGGCTTTTATATTTATAGAGAGATAAGGTGGCACTAAATTTAGGCCAAGATAGATAGCCATGTTAATCTGTCTGTAGCAGCAGAAAAGCGCAAGAGTCCAGTATCACCTTAAAGACTAACAAAATTTGTGGCAGGGGATGAGTATCTGAAAAAGTGAGCAGTGAGTCACAAAAGCTCATACCCGGCCACAAATTTTGTTAATCTTTACAATGCTACTGGACTTTTGCGCTTTTCTACTGCTAAATTTAATTGCACTTTAATGGCATTTGTCAGCTCTGATCAATGCACACATTTTTGCTTTAAGTCTGGGCTAACTTTAATATTTTAATTGTTATGGCTAGCCCCTTGTGCTGTATAAGAACTAAAGGCAGCCATGCAGCAAATTTAGAAAAAAATGTCAGTTGTATATTGCTTATTAGAACTGTAAAGGGCACCTGGCCACAAACGGTTGATCATATATTCAGCTTGTTGGTAAACAACCATCAAAACGGTCTGAAAAATCAATATTGTAATTTTATAATTCTATAGTGGTTTTTTTAAAGGATGAAACCAAAGGCCGCAGCCATTTACCCAATGATGTAAAACCTTATTTCTTTCTTGCTGGTCCACAAAAGTTAACAGCCCACAAAACAAAATGCAGCCCACCTGCATACAAGTTGGAGGTGGCAGATCAATGGCCTGAATCAGACTACAAAAACCTTCCTTTTCTGTTCAGTTTTCACCTGTCACAGGTGAGTAGGAAAGCCACGATTTACAGACCTGCCATGCTGAAACCAGCTGAATTTATATCCCATCACAAGCCATTGGTTTTGAGGGTGAAACTATGTGGTGTCAGCATTCCATCACTGCAGCTTCCAGGGAACCATTCTAAGCAAGCATCCTTGGAAGTAAATCTCATTTTATCCAGTAGGGCTTTCTCCCGGGAAAGTGCCCACAGGATTGCAGCCTCAGTGCATCACTTGGACCAAAAATAGCAGTAGTAGAAGTAAAGGAGTAGAGGAGGAGGACTAGAGTAGAAGATATTGATTGGGGCTGCAATAGGAGGAGAGAGGGTATTGATTGGGGCTGCAATTCAAGCAAAAGAAGGTTTAATGGTCTTCCCCCAATGCCATTTCTCTCATTGGGCATGGTTCCTCCAGACTGCTTTCAACACCAATAGGGAAAAAGATATTTGCATTGTGCCGGTCTTTTCCTCTAATGGGGCTTAAAACAGTCCAGTAGAGCCATTTTGGATTGGGAATATGGTGTGTGTGTGTGTGTGTGTGTGTGTGTGTGTGTGTGTGTGTGTGTGTAAAGTGCCGTCAAGTCACAGCTGATTTATGACAACCCCGTAAGGTTTACAAGGCAAAAAACTAGCAGAGTTGGTTTGCCATTGCCTTCCTCTGCATAGCAACCTGGGATTTCCTTGGTGGGCTCCCATCCAAGTACTAACCAGGGCGGACCTTGCTTAGTCTCCAGGATCTGATGAGATCATGCTAGCCTGGGCCATCCAGGGCAGGGCAACCTAACATGAGGGCAAAAGTCTCATTTCCTTATCCATCCATCCATCCATACATAAACCTTTATTGGCATAACACAGCAACAGAAAGGGCAGTGAAACAGTTAACATTTCCTTATCATCTCAGGCGTAAATAATTCCCCACATCCTTGCTTATTTTCATCCTGGTGAAGTAGGAAGGAATGGACACAGCGTTCTTCTGCTTTGCCCGTTTGGATTCCCTAAACAGACTATCTGCATCCATGTGTATTCATTGGATTTGCGTGCTCTCACACTGGCACCTGGGAACTGTAGTTTGCTCCAGTAAATTCTGGGCATGTACTTGTATGATGGATGATGCTACCGACTGATGATTTTCCAAACCGGCGCCTGCTTGAAAGAAGCACATACACTTCGACGGAGCTGGTTTTTTCAATAGTATGTATTCTTGTAGTGCCACTTGGGAAGAGTTCTGACCTATGCAAAGGCATGAAAGTGGTGCGTACAAACCCGGTTGTTTTTATATGATGCACGGACTGCCCATGATGACCCTACATTGTATGTAGTCCAAGCAAGCCAGTACATTGGTAGTACACTGGGTGCATGGATCAACAGCACCTACCAGTCAGCCACCAAGCAGAATGTGGCCATTGTGTTCGAAGCCATAGAACAGCTTCACATGTAGTTCGGTCCGAATTCCCCCAATTTCATTTTTACCACTATAATGACTGTGTTTAGGAGGCAAATCCATTTTACAGGTAGAACTCGATAATTATAGGGTTAAGTAGGGAAAAGCTTGCGTGACAGGATTTTAATATTGTATTAGTAATAGCAGATTGCCTTTCTGGTCCTTTCTAGCTATCTCTCAAGATACTATGTCCAGGGATGTAAGGAAATCCTACTGAAATGTGATAGAAGCCGTTAAATACCCCCCCCCCTTTTTTTTAAGCACTGTTGCTAACTGCTTGTGTAAAGCAGCCTTATTTCCCTACCCCTCAAGTCCTTGGCCTGATGAAAATTAAAATATACATTTTTTGGCTTGCTAAGGAACTGTCTATTCCTCTATGAATTCTCTCCCTTTTTTTCATTCTTTTGTGTAACACCAACATTTGCATGTCCTCATATGAACAATAGTTTGTCTGTTCTCTGGGATCAGCCCCATAGCCAGGGATTCTTTTGTGTATGGGGGGGGTGCTGGGGTAAAGGTAAAGGTTCCCTTGCTTGAAAGCCAGTCGAATCTGACTCCAGGGTTGCGGTGCTCATCTCTGTTTTAAAGCCGAAGAGCCAGCGCTGTCCAAAGACATTTCCGTGGTCGTGTGGCCGGCATGACTAAACACCAAGGCGCATGGAACGCTGTTACCTTCCCACCGAAGTGGTACCTATTTATCTACTTGCAATTTCTTGCTTTCGAACTGCTAGGTTGGCAGGAGCTGGAACTAGAGACGGGAGCTCACCCCGTCATGCGGCACCCGGGTCTCGAACTGCTGAACTACTGACCTTCCACAGCCTGCAGTTCAGCGTCTTAACCACTTGAGCCCCCGCAGCTCCTCGGGTGCTGGGGAGTGCTAATTAAATTAAAGTTCAAATAAAATACATTTAAATTAAATTACCTGCAGTGAGCTCCTTCTTAAATTTGCACGTTCCAAGGGAGTCATGTATGTACCAGCAGCCCTCCGGTTATTTCAGGCAAAAACATTACCCCAATTAATGTATGGGACAATACTTGGACCCCCCTACTCCCACTTTGCCCCTTTAGAAAAATTCAATCAAGATTTCTGAGAGCTTTATTTCAGGTACCAAGCTGTGTGTCCAATGCCAGCTTACGTCTTGAGTCAGGTTTGATTAAGGTGGAAACCAGGGTAAGCCTTGCCTCCATCAAGTATTGGTTAAAATGATCACATAACCCAAGGGGTTTAATAGCGTTAGTCTTGCAAGACCGTTTTCAATCCTCTTGGGAGAAGGCCATTTGCCTTAAACTGCAGAATTTGGGCTTCTCTTCTGAATCTGTTCTGCAATTGGGTTTTGATCAAGCAAAATCAATGATCAAACAAAGGCTGTTTGATGTAGAGCGACAAAGAGAGATTAACAATGTTCCAGATTTCCCGATTCTAGAGAAGCTTAAATATGTTGTTGCCCCGGCACCTTATCTCTCTGTCCTGGAGGTACCCAGTCAACGGTGAGCTTTTACTTTGGCGAGATGGCAAGTCCTCCCCTCTGCAGTTTTTGAGGGGAAATATAAAAAGACTCCCATGAAGGAGAGGATTTTTCTGTGTGGTGCCAAAGAGGTGGAATCAGTCAAGCATGTAATGTTCTACCGTCATGTTTACCAGGAAGTTCATTCGAATATAATTTCCCCTCTATTTAGTAATCTTTCAGGATGTTCTGATGTTTATGTCTTAAAGAAACTTTTAATGGGTGCTAATCAACAGGTTACTATTTGCTGTGCCAAACTTTTTTCAGTAGCCTGTAGAATTTGTAGAGAAATTTTATGTACAGATTTTAATTAACTGATGCCAATAGATAGACCAATTTTACTTTCTAATGATTTTTCTGTAAAGCTTTTATTATTGATTTGTACTGGTTGTTGGCCGAATAAAGCAATTGATTGATATAAATCAGAGGAACATTTGTGCTAGATAAATGGACCAGTGGTTTTACTCAGAATGAGACAACCCTTTGTATGCTTCTGTTTGACCACCCACATCGGCCTTGTTATAGTTAGAACGAGGCACCCTGCTATGACATTCTGTGAGCTGCATCTGTAGCATTTTGGAATGCTACAACAGCCCTGTAATATAGGCCAGTATTATTATTATTCCTGAATTGTAGGTCATGAGCTAAGTTTGAAACAAAGTGAGGCAGTGTTGTGCAGTGGTTTCGGTGCCGGACTAAGACTGGGGGACATTGCTTAACCATGAAGTTCACTGAGTGGCATTGGTCCAGTCCTATTCCCTCAGCATAATCAACTTCACCGGGGTGTTGTGAAGGCAAAAGGAATGAGGAAAGCCTTGTGTAGTGCCGCAAGCTCTTCAGAGGAAGGGCACAGGGGAGAAATGCTATAGACAGGAAGAGAGTGGCTTGCCTAATGCTGTCTAATGAGTTCATGGCAAAAGGCAGATTTTATCTGGGGACTTCCTGGTTTACAGCTCACACTATCAGCCACTATGATAGTGTAATATATCCCATTCTTCTTCTGACAGATATCCACTCATTCCCCTTGTGCTGTCTCCACTATTTTGAGCAGTGCATTGTTATGGCATACAGTGGTTTACTGCAGTTTTGCAGCACTTGGATTCTGTATATATTGCTCTCAGGCGGTAATTAGTTGCCACATTACCTTATGGATATAGACATTCTGATCCAAGTCCATTGACAACTCTGCAAGCAGACAGATGACATCACATCTGGCCAAAAACCTGGATGTGACCTAAGTCCATTGGGCAACATTTGGTCATCTCCCAAAACACCATGGTGTGTACTAAGGGATTTTCAGGGGTGGCCAGAGTGTTTACATCACATTTATTGATTTGGCCTCTGAATCCTCCCCTAAAGTTTCCAGGGATTCCCAACAAGCACAAGTTATGGAATCAAGCTATAGCCAGGCCTAGTCCAGTGCCCAATGCCCCCCCCCAACAGCTGATAGGGCCCCAACAATCTAATAGGGCCATGGTGAGCGTGGGGGTGTGTGACTGACATTTCTCCTGCATGCCATCATCTCCTAGGTCTGTACTGTCCCTGGCAGAGTCCAAGGTAAGCCACTGGGGCTTGTCTTCCTCTCAGCTTCACAACATTCTGGTACATTAACATAACATAAGAACATCAGAGACACCAATGTTGGATCAGGCCAAAGGCCCATCCAGTCCAACACTCTGTGTCACACAGTGGCCAGAAATACCAGGTGCCATCAGGAGGTCCACCAGTGGGGCCAGGACACTAGAAGCCCTCCCACTGTTGACCCCCCCCCAAGCACCAAGAAGACAGAGTATCACTTGCCCCAGAGCCCCTATCTATACCCTATCT
The DNA here is from genome assembly GCF_001447785.1 of Gekko japonicus. Taxonomy (NCBI): domain Eukaryota; kingdom Metazoa; phylum Chordata; class Lepidosauria; order Squamata; family Gekkonidae; genus Gekko; species Gekko japonicus. Next base: position 420,002 of record NW_015161952.1, on the reverse strand, counting down.
ATACATTGTGGCTAATAGCCACTGATGGACCTCTACGCAGGGAACGCTCTGTAGCCGGCCTTGCCACCACGGAGCCGGGCCGGGGGGGGGATAGGCCTCGCCGCCGCCGCCTCGGAGCCGGGGG